>NC_139665.1:11359588-11379588 GCF_951799395.1 Argentina silus
TATTGAAGGCAGCACACACACACACACACACACACAGGTCAGGTGACAAAACACAGGAAGCCCCAGTGTTTCACCGTTATCCCGTGGTGCAGAGATAGGATTGATTCCCCTGTGGGTGGTGATGACAAGTTGATAACATCGTAGTGTTTCTCTCTGTGGTGTGTGTAGCTCACGTAGCATGGGGACACTCAGCTGATTTGGGGGGCGAGGAGGTGGTCTAGTGGAGATGACTGGAACTTTGAAGGACCCTCTTTCTCTCTCTCTCTCTCTCTCTCTCTCTCTATTAGGCATTAACTTTGAGTGGTTAGGGTTCGGCAATCATTTCGAGTGGTGAAGCTAAGTTGTCAGAGGAAGGCATTAGCAAACAGCATTAACAACAAAAAAAAACCCCCACTAAAAACACTTTTGTCTAAATTCGCACTCTAACCTGCAACATTCGGGTTGCAAGTCTTGGTGTTATTTTTCTGAGGATTCTATCAGTGTCACTCTGTGTCAGGCTCAGCCGTGACCATCACTGTAAGCATCTCCACTGTGACTGTCTGTAACCCGGTCAACCGCCTCCACAGCCACCGCGGGTCAACAGGCTCTCAGGAAGCATTACACTGGCGTACGATTGATACTGGCGGTTCCCCGGACTGCTCCGGCGAAGGCACAGGCCTGGCCTGGTCACTGAATTGGGTCAGTAGCTTTCACACATTAGGAGCATTGGCCACTGATGGACCAGAGAAAGACCACACGAGGCCCATGGTCATCAGTGTAGACACAGATCAAATATTTGGCCCAATAAGACCACACACGCCTGGAAGGGTTTGTCCTCCCCTTTAAGAACCAGGATGAGACAAGTCGAATTGAGGACACAATTGGGTTGGACTCTGTGTTTTAAAACCCCTTGAGAACTTTAAATGGGGCTTTTTGATTGAGCCCTTAGTTGAGCCTGTTAGACAGGCTCTTGAATATAATATAAATTGGATGTTCTGTAATAAAGGACAACTCAATTTACTCTTGCTCTTAAAATCCATGGTGACCTCTGGAGTGGTGTTAGACGGCTGTACTTCGCTCAGTAGTCCATTGCATGGGTTAAGGTTTTCTTTGCGATCAGATCCTCTGCCCAAAGACCTTGACATTACTTTCAGTAGTTCAACAGATCAAGTTATTGTTTATTATTATTTAGTTATATGCGCCAACAAAGCACTAATTATTCAAGTGAGTTAAGTGAGTGAACTGGTTTGTTTGATTGTTCCAGTGTGGTTGATGTGACGCTCCCAGTGTTGGTTTGACTAAATGGATTATTATGGTTCTGGTTATGATTGTTATGGATATAGTTATGATTATGGTTTGAGTATCCGACTGTGCCTTATGTTTTCCAATTTGTTTCTGTACTGGCGATCCAATGTGGTTCATGGCTTAATCGTGGTTGAGGTGTGTGGCTTTTTTAAAGCAGTCAAGTGACAGTTTACAGTCAACTGTACATCCTGCAGTGCTTCAAGTGCACTACAGTTTACCGGCACAATACTTTTTTTATTGTTGTTATTGTATTGTTTCAGTTTGATTGATGAATCCCATGTCCATGTGACTAATCCAGTGTGGGTGCAGTAGTAGTTCTAGGCTCCAGGTCACGTAATGGATGCTTCCTGGCTGGGTTGCAAGACTGCAGATACAGAGCAGCTACACAGCCCAACCACAGGGGACCGGAGAGCCACTGGAGAACACTGCATGGGCCAGAGCCCAGTTTCCATGGAAACAAAGGAAATCCGAAGGAGGAGGAGAAAGAGGAATAAGTGGGTGTATCGGAATGTTGGTAGATATGGAGGTATCATGAAAGGAGGTAGTGTGTGGGTGATATCCACCGAATCTGGGACTCCTCTGAAGCCATGTTATTTATTAATAACACCTAGAGTAGGCAATGCAGCCCAAAGCCTCAATCTGCTGACGTGTGAAATGTTGTTTCATCCTTAAATAGAATAAACCCTGCTGGATATGCGTGCGATTCATATGAGGCTTGTATGTTTTTTTGATATGTTTGAAGTATGTTTCTTCCCAACCGGTGATGAAAGCAGCTGATATTTGCAACTTTAAGAAGGCATGAATCCTCTCGTTTTCCCACGATTGACAAGAAGGTAGCTCACTTAACGACAGTAAATGCAAAGCCTGCCAGCTAGCCTTTGTTATCTGGCTGTCAGTCACTGCTGCTTTGGCTGCGTGTAAACAGAGTCTCTTAGAAGAGAGAAGAAGCAGTGCTGTGGAGTGGGGAAGTATTCCAGGCGACAATAGCAGAGAAAAGGGCTGCTATGAATAATTGAGGAGGCCGTCAGTGACAACAGTTGCAAGAACAGAACTCATTAACGCCAAGGAACAAACTGCAACTAGAAGGAAAACTTTTCTTGAATATTTTCTTTTTTCTTCCGATGGAAAGAATCGGCAAGTTCTGTGGGTTGACACTTATATGCCACTATGAAAATAGAATGGCATGCTGCCTAGCAACTCGTGTAACGAACCCCGTGCTGTAGCACTCCTCATCAAGCAAGCTGTTGAATAGATGTAAATTACTGTCACTACTGATCATTCTCTGGAGTGGAACATCTATTGTGTCAGTGGAATGTCATGGAATTATGCCTCTAAGGTCAACGCGCACACACACACACACACACACACACACACACACACACACACACACAGACATACACACACACGCACGCACGCACGCACGCACACACACACACACACACACACACACACACACAATAACAATACATTACTTAGTCTTTCTGAGGCGCACTCCACGGGCCCTCATGGAGAAACCCATTTCAAATGCTAATCAGAAATGAAGAGATCCCGTTCTGAGAGCGTCTGCCTTGTTTTTGCTCTCCATAACACAATTATCACTCTCCGTCAGAGCCGCCCAGGACTTCCATTGTCTTCAGCCCTCCACAGCACAGCAGTGGGAGCCCGCATGATCCCCAACGCCCCCTAACAACAAACACCATCAACAACAACAACAAACAATACAAAAGCAGCATCAACAAAAGCCAGCCAGAGCAAAGAGGAGGACACATTTGCGCATCGCACATAACCAGCAGGGGCCAGCTTTTCTCCCATAGACGTTAGCACAGACTCCCGCCAGTGTGTCATTGTGGAGAATGGGCCAGCGTGGCACAATGGACCAGGGCAGGCAGCTAACTCAGACCCCATCAGCCGTCCACCAGCCATTCATATATGCAACCCAATAACGAGAGATTTGAATGAGAAATACAACAACAAAAGGAGTTTGTGTATGAGTCTCTTTTCTGTGGAGGCTGATGAAAGAACAGGATGTCTGCGCAGAGGAGGCTGGTGGCGGTTAGTGGCCTGACACACATTCCTAAGCGAGCATGTGACAGAGCAGGGCAATTCATCAAAGCCATCATGTTCAAGAGACACTTTGAACTCACTCTCTAAACTGCAGAAACTATGTTTGAATAGGACCAAGAGCATTCCTGACCATTTCTTGATTGTAAAGACCATACAATCAAACGTTGTGTTGATCGAGAGTCGCATCTCCTTTCTCCAACGTTCGTCACATTTTTTGCTGCACCTCGACTCAAGTGGGTTGACGCTCTCTCCACCCTACACCTGTGGGACCTGACCAGGAATGAACTTGGAACAAAACTCTCGGTGAAATCGTCACTATCGAGCGTGGAGTTTTTCCTGGTCAGGTTCACATAGTCAGAACTCGCCAAATCAAGTCTGCCAAGTAAAATCCGCCAGCTCATGGATTCACATCTTGCTCATCCGTCTTCCTGAACATGACTCACGCACAGGTGGTGACATGATGTAGAGCATTACCCTCCCACCAACGGCTGCAGGAAGGCAAGGGTAGTGAAAGTAGGTGGCCCATCAAACTTTAATGACCATGAGCAGGATCAAACAGGCTCTGATATACAGCAGGAGAGTGTGTGTCATTAACTTGAATGAGCCGAGAGGAGGGACGGTGGGCATTTTTACAAGCCCCCCCTCCTTCCAGATTTAGAGACAGAGCGTGCGTCAGTGGGCTCTTGTACTTCATTAAAAGTGAAGTACCTGTGCCAGAGTTGAAGCTTTGGCTTCTGATCCTTCGTTAAAATACTTCCCGTCAAGGTCCTTTATGGTGCAAAGCCACTTGTGTTCATGTCTTTCACATCTCAATGTGTGTTTTGTTTGTTTTTGTTTGTTGCTACATTTGGCTGGTGATCCACAACCTTGGTACCTCATGTATATGGGCATAATGGTTAGGCTTGTGACCAGGGTTTTTATCCAATAGCTCTATTTCGCTTCCCAGTCTCAAAAGTTCCTATTTTCTTATTCATCTAGTTTCATTTTCTTATTTGGTCTTTTCCCCAGATTCAGTTTAATCAAATGCAGCTTTTCATGGGAATGTTATTGAAAGCATTTTATTTGCCAATTAGACAGCTGTTCCCCAGCTTATATAATGAATATGCTAATTCTAGAGCTGGAGGATATGTTGTCTTTTGAAAAACAGCGACGACAATTACACGAGTCATGGGTACCAAGAAACAATATTGTGTAGGTTTGTTTGTGTGCGTGCCGTTTGTGTGTATGTGCGTGTGTGTGTGTGTATATGTGTGCGTGTATACAGTATGTATGCAAACATATGTGTGTGTTTGTTTTCAAAGAGGCATTCAAGCATGTACGCACACTTGCATATTCATGTGTTTGCCTACCTTAATTTCAATGGGAGGTTGAGTGTATATCTCTGGTAGTTGTAATTGAAACCCATGCAGTGGAGAGTATGTACGCAGATGCACACACTCCCATCATCCATCACAGAGAGACGAGAGAGGAGGCATTCGCCCGTGAGGTCAGTGACAGATTTCTATTTAATGTGCTTTCCAGAACACCTCAGCACTGCTGCCAGGCCAGTCACTTATAAAATACAGTATGTGCACCTGCACACAATAGCAGTTACCGGTTAAACGCATGTGCATGCACGCGTCACGCAAGAGTGCCCAACAGAGGGCTTAAAAATAAAGATTGCTTTGCTAGGTGGTAGGTTGGGGGAGGAGGAGGAGGTCATATAACCAAGACCTGCAACCTGAATGCCTCACCCTCACCCTTATCTTAAGTCAGTGCCTGCAACTGCCTAACCGTCATGTCAGTCAGAGTACTAACATAGTTGTGTTGCCCTTTAGTGGTGCTTTGTGGAAGCGTGTAGATTTCCCAATGCAGTAACGTTCGGATGGCCTTGTACTATCGTTTCTGCATGCGTGTGTTTTGCTATGAGAATGGCTTGACCTCTGCACACAGCACACACACACACACTCCACTGTGTGGACAAACATAAACCACAGCACCGCAACCAAACACACTGGAGACAAACACACACACATACACACACGTACACACACGTACACACACACACACACACACACACACAAGCACACACTCGAGTACACAGAAAAACATGCATACGCACCTTCATTCATCTGTGACATTTGACCATGCTAAAAGAAACATTTGACAGCTCTGACATTTCTTTCCAATTTCAAAGTTACACAATCTCTTTCAATAAGACATGACATTTAACCAGAGCATGGGGATGGTTTCCCATGGCAACAGATTTTCACATAAACACTTTAAATAGAGATGTACCTAAAGTTCCGTGTGAGAATAGAACAATTTGAAACACCCAAATCATCGAAGAAGCCAGAGTTCAATATTCTCCCTCTGTTCTTTCTCTCCTTCTCTGTGCCCTTCTGCCTCCTCCTCCTCCTCCTCCTCCTCCTCCTCCTCTCTTGTATAGCTGTCAGAGCTGTAGCCTGGAGGAAGCCCCTTGGCTCTTAGACTCAGTGAGCCCAGAGGGACTCTGTTCTGGTTACCTGTACAGCAGTTGATTTTCCCTGGATCATAATCATAAACCAGCAGGACTACTGTGCCAACGTCAAATATGATACAAACAGTAGGCTATTTTGGTAGAATAACAATAGTGATTGACAGTGAGCAAATTGCTAGAACACCTTTTCCCATTCTTATTGATGATACAGCTAAAGCTTTATCTCCTGGTCCAACCACTCAGGGTATGAGAGCCTGGTCAGTTTTATATAAGTGCTATTTTACGTTGCGCCACCCTGCCTGGGCATAAAATCCCCTTGTTTCCCAGGCCCTGGTGACAGTGACACCTCAAAGCTGAGAGAGAGAGAGGGAGGGAGAGAGGGAGGGAGGGAATAACAGAGAAGAAGAAACCAGATATATAGTAAATGTGAGGAAGTGAATGATGTAGGAGAGACAAGTGCATTGGAGAGGATGAGTTAATGGAGGTGAGTGTGAATAGAGACCCCCCCCCCCCCTCATTCTGGATTTAATTCATTACAATTCAATTACAATTAAATCCATACTGTGTTGGAATTCAGTTTATATTTGATTCCTGAATACAGCACAATCCCATTTGCAAACGCCATTCAGATTAGAATGTAATCCAGTTTACAATGCAGCTCATTTAACTCAGTAATCCATGTTCAATGACAGCTCCCCAAACCTACACCGTCAGAGGACATGGGCAATGGTCCTGGGATACACCTTCTTATTAGGAGAGATTGACCTTTAACCCTCTAAAGACCCTTTATCCCCATTAAAGTGGCTGTAAGAGGTCTTTAGAATCCCTGCTCCCCCCATGCACACCCCACTGTCCCCACCCCACCTTGAAGGAGCGGAGGCGAGTGACTCCCTACTCACCGGCTGAATTAATCCTCAGTCCCTGGATAATGGCCTTGTCACAGACACCATCGAGACAGAGCAGGAGCACAATCACGCCACGACCAAGTCATTCCAATACAAATCACTGTGACACTTTTTTTTTCATCCCCACAAAACCAAATGACTGTCAACCGATGCTCATTGTGCAGGTTGAAAGAAGCGGCTCGTTAAGATTTCAGCTTTTGTGGTGGATAGGCTGCCTGAATGGATTGGACTGTTATCTTCTCCTCGGTTGCTTCTTCTTGCTTTACAAGTGTGTTCTCTGTTCCTGAATTATGCATTGTTGTGGAGATGCAGAGATCAAAGAGATGGAGGATCGTGCAGATGAGAAGGCCTATAGTGTCTTTGTGTCTTTAAGTGCACAGACTTGCCTTGCAGTAAGTTTTGTTCCTCTGCAACACCGTTTTTCCGCAGAGTAATTACAGTTACACATTGCACAATGTGATGTTACTCTCTTCCAAAGAAAAACACTTGTTGTTTTCATTCCTTTGGTTCAATGGCCCCCATTAAACACTTTCAAAACATGAACCGAGTCATTTCTTGTCAATGTGCAAATTGAGGAAGCTTGGTAAATAGAACTTCATTTGAAAGGCTTCCTTTGTGAATGAGGATAAACAGGAGATAAATACTCTACCATGTGGCTTGTGGCACATTATTTCAGGTGAGATGCTGACTAACTCAGAAAATAAAGTGAAATGAAAGTCAGACACTCTGCTCTCTTTACAGTGAGGTTTATTGGTATATTTAGACACCAATTAGGTGGCCATAAATTTCACTGCAATGTTGAAAACAAGTTGTCTAGAAAGATCTAGTGACAAGAAATGTTAGCGGTAATAAAGTTCTCTGCAAAGAGATATGAGTGGGCACACAGTTTCCATTTGATGTGAAGGGTTGAGCTTTGCATGCTGTTCTAGTCATGGACAAGCCCCTGTCTCCCCTTGGCAACAGAGCGGAGCAACAGATGCTCTTGTTCTCTGGCTAGCCTCCGATATCGTAGGACTTTAAACAAGTCAAATTACCCCAACTTGCAGAGAGGTATGGCTATATGCCACACTGTGGTACAGATTAGGGAGCAGAGGAAGGAAAAGAACATCCACTTCTAGGAGCTTGAGTTCCACTCACCCAGCTCCGACCCCTTATCAACCCTTTAAACGTGTACTAATACTGAATATTCAGCAGAACTCAGAACTCTCAAGGGGGCGGTTGGAGTTGGGGGGCTGCGATAAATGAGAGAACTCAGCTAGATGGGTGGGTTCAGTGTTTGAGCCCCTTAGCAAGTAAAACATTCCAGAATAATAAGTCTTCCACTCTGCATGGGCTCTGCTCTCCTGAAAGACTTCAGGGTTACTGTGGGTGAAATTGTACTTTTCTCACAGGTGCACTGTACACAAAAAAACACTGTAGTTCACACAGTACTTTCACCAGGATATCTCACAACGTTTGGGGGAATATTGGCGAGAGTCTATGCACTTTTTATGTAGACAGAGCATGCAAATGTCCTCATTAGCACAGTCCATGCAGACCAAGGGAGGCTGGTGGAGGTAGAAATACGTGGAATGAAATGAGGAATGGTATCAAACACACATTTTATACCATTGCACTCCGATTTCTACCTCCACCAGCCTCCTCTGATGCACTGACCTTAGTCTAAACCACCATGTCATGATACTGAACCGAGTTGGTTCAGGATCATGTCATGTTACTTCTGCCGTAGACTGAAGACCCATCTCTTCAGGCTACATTTTAACTGTCCCTCCTAAAGACCTCTTCATCCCCACTGCCCCCCTATACAGTTTCTCTACTGTAAATACAAAAATTAAAATAAAAAAAGTAATTCTTCCTTCTTCTAGCATGGTGACTGCCAATGGCCCCTGGTCCTAGCATAGATTTGTTTTCCTTATGATGACTGATGTATAGATAATTCGCTTACTAAGACAAATGTACGCTTTGGATAAAGGCGTCTGCTAAATGTCTAAAATGTGAATATAATGTCAAATGAGTTGCTGCCCCTCATCTCTCCACTCTCCTCGTGTAAATACATGATGCACTGCAAAAGGTCACCCTGGATCACATAATGGCACGAGTACCACACAGTCCTGCATACTCCTACATAGACCTTCTTTCTTTACTGTATTGTTGCACAGTCATCTGGTAGGCGACACTCCTTCACTGATAGCTCCTGTGACAGAATGGCAGGCTGCAGGGAGAGGTGAACATTTTACATCCAGGTGATCTGATAGCCTCTCTCAGGGAAAATGTATGACCGTGTCCTCTCTGTTTCTGGGAGTGGAGATCATCACCTAACAGGTGCAATGATGTAGCGTTATTAGGGGCAAATGGGGCATGATCATGCCATTCACACAACGTGCTATTTACACAGTACATTCAGATTATGTTCACTCCATGGACGTTGCAGGCATTAGGTACTCTGAATTGCCCTAAGAGGTTCATATGGCATACAAATACTGTACACTGCTGGTTGTATGATGCACTTGCTTGTACTCCTTTTGATCTCATGCCACTTCAATATTTATTTCGGTGCATTACGTACATTAAGTATATTAAGTATATATATCCTGGAAATGGCTTCATTTGAAAAAAAAGGACATATTGTATCACTGTTTGTTGTATGCTCCCCTGCGCGGCCATTTTAAATACCCTGATTGCTCTAATCACCTGACAAGGGACCTTTTTCTGCTGATGGAGGACCTTCTTAATGCAGAGTGAAGGTGTTTCAGTACACAGAGCCGTCTACCGCCTCTTCAATGTCGTCACGTCAGCTTCTGTCATGGGATTCAATTAGTATACCTGCTGGAAGAAGCTAAGACAAGGTTATGTGTCACATTAGTAAAGACCAAAATAGTAATTATACTTATTGTATGATTCCATTTGCGTTTATTCTGGTGTATTGTTGTGTAGATAAGATCAGGGTTATTTCAGTTTATTATCACCTTGGCTAAAGGGCTAGTTACTGAGGCAGAGCTAGACCTGGTGATTGACATCCCTGGGGGGGGGGGGGGGACGTCCACAGGGAATGCACAGAGCTCCACAGAGGATGTCCACAGAGCTCTAACTGACAGGGCTGGGAAATGGGTGGTTTCTGCAGAGCTTGGAGGTGTGTGTGGCAGGCCTGGAGGTTGTGTGTGGCTGGCTGTGGTAGACCATGTTGTCACTGGGTGACTGCTGTATAACTAGTGTGTCCCTTACAAGCCAACGATATGAGCCAGTGCTGCAGTGAGTCTGTCAGGTGGTTAACACACTTACTCCACTAGTAACAGATGGTATTGGTGTGATACGCTGCAGACAGTGTGTTAAAATGTTGATTGGAAGGGTTTGGGTTTATGGAAATTCATAAGGATGTGCTCAGGGTGGAGCCTGATTTGATATTTGTACTTTTTATTTGATAACTTTATTTGATCAAATATGGCCGACCTTTTTTAAATATGTTCCCTCTGACAGATTCAACACATACACACACTCACACACGCACACACACACACACACACACACACACACACACACACACACACACACACACACACACACACACACACACACACACATACACACACACACGTCCAGAAACATGCTCTTTTGGTGACCTCCGAATCGGCTGAGGGCCTCACAGTCAAAGCGTCCCCATCAGACACACACACACACACACACACACACACACACACACACACACACACACACACACACACAGCTCAGTGTCCTGGTATAACTCTTAGAGTGGGGTGAAGGTATACAGTCAGCCTGGGCTGAAGAGCAGAGCTTCTACTGATGATACTTACCAAGAGAACTTCACATGACACCCTTCTCTACTCAGCTCATCATGTAAACCATTCTGTAAACTGCTCTACTGTTAACAAGACACTGTTGTTTTTCTGTTTATTTATTGTGGCTGGGTTTTTTGCAGAGGGTGGACCTAGTACCATTGATTTACCCCCAAGCTTTATCGTCCCACAGTACTTCCTGGAAATGGTGTTTTGTTGTTTAGCTTTTGTCGAGAAAGCCTCACCAGCTCAGAGGCTCTAGGGTTAGAGCTAGAAGAGTGGGTGATAATCACTGTGAAATCGCGAGAGAGAGAGAGAGAGAGAGAGAGAGAGAGAGAGAGAGAGAGAGAGAGAAAGGACAAGTGTGAAAGATACAGAGTGGGAGTAAGACAGAGGCAGGGAAAGGGACTGAGAGTTACTCAGAGGGTGAGGGTAGGGTTGTATATAATAGATGGAGAGAGAGAGAGAGAGAGAGAGAGAGAGAGAGAGAGAGAGAGAGAGAGAGAGAGAGATGTGGCGGAGACTGAGGTGGAAGATGACTCTGAACAGCAAACTTGTAGTTTCAGAACTATCTGAGCCACTTGAGGGAACCTACTATGCCTGGAGGGCTGATGTAGGTTACTGATTTAATTAACCCAGAGAGAGAGAGGGAAGGAGGATGACTATGAGGGGCCCCACTGTACTATACACTTCCATCATAATCAAAAATAAACAGAAACACAATACCAGAACAAATGAGATTTGCTCTGACGCAGTCGGGTGCTCTACAGTAGTTTCCATACAATCTTGTATAGAGATCAGCTTAGGTATGTACTGTACGTACTGTAGACCTCATCTCCTGGCTGAATGACTAAATAGCTCATTTTTTTCTTTTCTTTTTTTTAAAGCTGTGAGGGCAAGTGGGTAATTGAATCCTTTATGCATTTTTCAGTCTTCTCACAGCTCTACAGGACTGCTTTATGGCTTGATAAGACTGAGTGGTTCTGTACTTTCCATGTCCTGTGCCCTGTGTTTTAGGTTTGCTGGCTTTAACATTTCAGATGTCAGCGGGTGTTTCAGTCACTTACGTTTGGTCAGTCATTCACTACCAATTTTCCGCCGTAGATTGAAGACCCATCTCTTCAGGCATCTTAATGGTGCCTCCTAAAGACCTTTTCACCCCCACTACCCCCCTGTACAAGTTTCTCTCCTGTTGATACAATTTAAAAAAAAAATTGATTACTTTATGATGACTGATGACTGGGGATAGATGTACTAAACAAATAGATGTACTTAAACAAATGTATTTGTTGTAAGTCGTTTGGATAAAGGCGTCTGCTAAATGCCAATTAATGTAAATGTAAAGTGTTTTTACTTTGAAAAGGCATGGGACTGCCATGACATTTCCCTGAGTGCTCTCATTTCTCAAGGGCCAAGCATTCTACTGTGTAAAGAATTATGGATGCTTCGGTCACCATGGTTCCCCTATTAAACTTTTCATTGTTTAATCACAGAATAGGTTCTGAGAAATACTGCAGTGCAATCAAATAACTGATAAAAATGTGACTTTTTACAGAGCTATACTGTTTTAAAATGTTCTGTTGGTGCTTGCGTGTGTGTGGAAAAGTGTAGGGTGCGGACTGTAAAGAGACCTATTAGATGACAGACAGGCACAGGTACAACACAATGTCACAGCCTGGTCCACTGGCACCACGCGGTGCTGTTATTTCAAAGGCAGCAGCAAGACGCCCTTGAATGTTGGGGGGCCTTTTGTACAATACAATATTTCGTTTGACCCACACCATAACTAAGGAGGGAGGGAGTGAAGCTCTTGGAATATATAACCTTATAATCCTGAAACCCCCGGTATGTCATTGTAGTGTGATGAATCCAAAGACAGGTGTGTGTGTGTGTGAGAGTGCTCGCGTGGGGGTCCGGACACATGGAGGGAGGTCCATCTCTATGAAGCCAGCTTGGGGCATAAGAGGCTTTAAAAAGGAGAGGGAAATTGGAAAGCAATGGGTGAGAAGTATGTGGAGTGAGGGACAGAGAAAGAGAGGTAGCTGAGGTTTTTGCCTGAGATCATACATGAGCTGATACGTCAGGACGAACGGACATGGTTTGCTGAGCAGAGCCACCATTGTAGTCTCCAGAGGAATGGCTGTCATGGCAGCAGAGGAGGCTGTGAGGAGACCGAAAGACCCACCTACTCACTTCTCTCTCGCTCTGTCTTTGCCCCCCCCTCTCTCTCTCTCTCTCTCTCTCTCTCTGCTCTTGCATTCCTGGTTGTTATGAGCCAACAGAACCAGCCAGATCCCCTCTCTCTTTCTTTCACCCCTTTGTCTTTGTCTCTATCTCTCTCTCTCTCTCTCTCTCTCTCTCTCTATCTCTGCGCTATATGAAAGTTTTCTTCCTCTAAACATTAGCCTGGATACACTCCCTAGAACCCCAGGAGAAGTAAACCAGATCCCCCTGTCCTCCCCCTCCCAGCCCCTGGAGGTTTCCTCACAGTGCGTTTGTATGTCACCTCACAGCCTGTGGTCAGTATTTGAGGAATTTACCCAGCACACATTACCCTGACTCTTTGCTTCTTCTTCCTCTGTTGGCTCTGTGTCGAGGGGGCTGCCGTGAGCTCCTTCAACTCCTCTGTGAAATCACAGGCAATTATAGCTGAACAGTCTCGCCTGAGGGCATACAGTATCTGCTCTGTGTGCTTAATTACAGCTAATACACACTTTCCATGCAGGAGTGTTTGTTTAGAATGCCAGGCAATGGAGCTTACACAGCACAAGCTGACAGTATGCCTGCCTATACTCCATCTCTGTTGACAGTTGATTGGAACTTCTTTACTTGTACTTGTACTGAGTTCCTGGCATTGTACATTACAATTTGTAATGAGGGTAAGGCAATTGTTTTGAAGCATGGTGATCACTGTCTTAGTTCAGAGACCCACCCAAAATAACAAGAAAGTAATTGTCATGATACACTGGATCGTCTTTGTCATTTTGGAAATTGTTTTGAAGGTGAAATTGGTTTCCAAAATGGTCCAACACACTTTTTTTTTAACTTTTAATGAAGAAAAAACACATATGCAGTGAACTCTGCAATGACCAGTCCAATTCATAACACATTGACTGGAATTACTCAACTGAGGAGTTATCGGAATATTGAATTCCCAACCATCAAAACAACCACACCGCCATTGTTGTTTTGTCAGTTGTTGTTGTAATGGCATATTTTATTCCACTATCGATTCGCTTCAAAAGAGAAAGTCTTCAGAAAAATTGCCGGGCATACAGACGCTCTCTATCATGTTCGTTCTTGGCTACTGATGCAGTCCCAGTCGGTGGGAGTGGGGCCATGAGGGCCAGAGTCAGGTCCTTAATCAGCCAGACAGAGCTGATGTGAGGTGTGGCAGAAGGGCGAGTCATTGCCTCTGAGCAGGGGCACCAGGCACAGCTAGAGCTTAATGTCACAGAGAAGTAGGAAGTGGGGCAGAGCTGAGCTGAGAGGACAGACTGGGCTACCTTAGTGCGCTATGCTAGGGACAGGGTTGTGCGTGTGTGTGTGTGTCTGTGTGTGTGTCTGTGTGTGTGTGTCTGTGTGTGTCTGTGTGTGTGTGTGTCAGACTGGGCTACCTTTGTGCGCTATGCTAGGGACAGGGTTGTGCGTGTGTGTGTGTGTCTGTGTCTGTGTGTGTGTGTCTGTGTGTGTGTGTGTGTGTGTGTGTGTGTGTGTGTGTGTGTGTGTGTGTGTGTGTGTGTGTGTGTGTGTGTGTGTGTGTGTGTGAGCGAGCAGGGTAGTTGAGAGTTGGCTGATGGATAAATCACAACCCTTGGCATATGGACAGGTAGCAGTCAGCAAGGTGATGACATTGTAGTGTCTCCCCACTGCCATCTATAGGCAGCTTTTTGTCATAGCAGGTGGGTCATAAACCACTTTTGCAAGGCTATTAAAGTAGGATGCAGTTTCAACTTAGTTTGAATATGATTTATTATTGCTCAGTTATGTTTGTTTTGGTTGGATGTCCCTTGAAATAAACACCTTGTCGTTTTTTTTAGATAAGTTAAATCTGGTGGTTCAGACCCCATGCCACCACACAAGCACCAATGTTGTCTACCTTCAGTGAATCAGATTCTGTGTGTGTGTGTGTGTGTGTGTGTGTGTGTGTGTGTGTGTGTGTGTGTGTGTGTGTGTGTGTGTGTGTGTGTGTGTGTGTGTGTGTGTGTGTGTGTGTGTGTGTGTGTGTGTGTGTGTGTGTGTGTGTGTGTGTGCTGCCTTCAATGAAGAATATATGTTTGTGGAAGAGGCAAAATGTAAAATAATGTAGGATTTTTTTAGCTTAAAAACATGATGTTTCGGTATCACAACCTTCATCAGACAGGACATAAATAGCAAGGCGCGCATGTATATATAGACAGGGGCTTGAGCAATTACACAGGTGATTACAACTGGGACAACAGCAGGGTACTCCAATGGGAGAGGAAGGGGCGTGGGCAAGCGGGCTAGGTTCTAATTGGCTAAAGAGGCCCAATGTTTAGGAGGGATGTAGGTGAGTGGGAGAGACAAACAACAAAGTAATTACAACATCAACGTATAACATATACACTTCAAGATAAAAAAATAAATAAAACTAAAACAGAAATGTGATCCAATAGAGGAATCAAGAGGGCTGGAGCCCATACTAGGCACACATCATCACCATCATCATCATATAATATATGCCATTTAGTGGTCCTCTGTGGCTCAGTTGGTAGAGCATGGCGCTAACAACGCTTACGTTGTGGGTTTGATTTCCGCTGGGACCATATATACTGAATTGTATGCACTCAATGTAAGTCTCTTTGGATAAAAGCGTCAGCTAAATGGTATTATTATATTATTATCATCATCCTCATCATCATCATCAGGTAAAGGACTGGCATGGAGTATCTGAAAAATACTATCTAAATGATAGTGAAAGCAAGTCAATATAGGACAGCTGAAGACTATTTTTCTAGGTTGAGGCCATTGGGCCATCTTCTCAATACGAAATCAAAGTAGTCGGACAGGCTGGATGTCCCAGCTCTAGAAAGTGGTCTGACATTGGACTAGTGCGGTCTCCCCGGCTGGATAGCACTGCGTTCATAGATTCATAGACGCAGTTCACCTGAGGTGTCTCCAGTGTACTGTATAAGAAGCTGCAAGCGGCACTGAATAGCATAAATGACATTGCTGGTGTTGCAGCTGATGAGACTAGTGATAGGGATAGATTTGCCTGGGGTGGGGGGAAATAGCACATCTTTTTGGAGAATGGACAATTGTGCACGATTGCCACACCTGTAGTTGCCGGTTGGGAGGTCAATCACTGTGGGGTTGTATTGTGTTTTTGGAGCGACATGGACACATACCAGGGAATTGAGGTAATAACCCCTCCTAGACACTATAGTGGGTGATTGATGGAACACAGTGCCATGGGATGGATCTGAAGAGAGGACATGCCAGTGTTTGTTAATGATAGAGAAAAGCTCAGGGTTCTGGGGGGAGGAGTAGGCCGTAAGGAATTGGAAAGGTGCATGGGACTGATCCTTCTTCCTATTATCAAGTAGTTGGGCTCTTTGTACAATGTCCAATTTGTGGTCGGCAGTCTTAAGCAACTTTTCCCCAAAGCCTTTCTTCCTAAAGCACTAAATCGTTTCATCTGGGAGTATGCAGTGTCACTAGAGAATATGCTCTTTACTCTATGTAGTTGGCTGACAGGCAAGCTCTCCTTGAGTGCAGGGGAGTGTGATGCTATGTGCATTTAAATCACTATTTTGGGGTTTCCTGTACAAGTCAGTGGTCAGGAGATCCAGACCTTTAGTGACTCCTCCTTTTAGTGACTAGCTCCTTTAGGAACTCCATGGAATGTTCGCTGTATTGCATGTTGAATTGCAGGTGTCCTGTGATGGAGTTGAGGAAATGATGGAAGGCTGTGTAAATCTGCTTGGAACAGCAGGAAAACGTCATCAATGAAATGTTTGTACAATATGATGTGTTTGAAGAATGGATTGCATGTCTCATCCAAAAGACTGTTAGATATATAGCCCAGATAAAGATTGGCCAAATTTGCTGCCATGCGGGTGCCCTTGGCTGTGCCTGTTCATTGGCGATAGGAGTTGTTGTTGAACTCAAAATATTTTTGGGTCAGTACTTTTACATTTATGGCATTTAGCAGACGCCTTTATCCAAAGCGACTTACAACAAATACATTTGTTTAAGTAAGTGAATCATCTATCCAACAGTCATCATAAGACAAAGTAATCAATGCTCACACCAGGGGCCATTGCCAGTCGTAATGCCAGAAGCCATTTAAAAAAAAATTCAAAGTTGTCAATCAATCTAAGAAAATCTCCAGTGTCTTTAAAGTTTCTGAGCGCCGTTTGCCTCGCCTGGTCCTTTTGCTTGTTTCCATTACCTTCCTCTGAGTGCCCCTGACCTGTCTCTAAAAAATGGTGACCTCAGTGATACAGTGAAGTCTGCCTGGTTTGCGATATATTTGTGTGTTGTCACACCAGCCTCTCCCAGTGTTGCATTTGGGGGCTTATACATTGGGGAGACCTCATGTGAACTGCGGTTAACCTAAGTTGTGGTCCCCATGGAGACAAAACCAAACACCGCATTAAAAGAGAACTCTACTGGATCCATACGTTAGATTCTCTCAACCCCAAATGGTCTCAACCTAGAAAAAGACTATTCAGTTGTCATATATTGACTTGCCTTTACTATCATTTTGATTGTTTCAGATACCCCAGGCAGTCCTTTACCTGATGATGATGATAATGATGATGATGATGATGATGTGTGCCTATTGTAGTATGGACTGCAGCTCTGTTTGTATTTGCTTTTTGTATTTACTTGTCTCTCCCACTCACCTACACCCCTCCTAAACATTGGGCCTCTTTAGCCCAATAGAGTCTAGCCCGCTTGCCCACGACCCCTCTCCCTTGGATGAGCCCCCATCCCATTTGTTGTACCCTGCTTTTGGCCTTGTTATTTATGTCTTGTCTGATGCGTGTCTGTGTGCCATGTACAGAAGAAAATCACAGGCCGTGTAAAATTAGAAGACTGAGAGAGGAGGGTAATAAAAAGAAGCCCAGACAGACTGAGAAAAGATCAAAGATTGTTTCTCCTGCACTGCAGATTAGACAGATTCCTGCAATTTCCCCACTGCTTATGTGCAAGGACTCGATGTTGTGAATGTGCCACTTAAGCATAACTTTACAATGAGATTCTACAGTTCATTTTCTCTGGCTTCTCAAACAATTATATGAAAGTAATGCTGCGACATTCATTAGCCACGGTACTTGTTCTCCCTCTGTGAACCCTTGCATAATATGTCTGGAGAAATTCGCACCATCTAATGCGGTACATCTGGAAAATGAATCAAGCTTTTTAGAAGTTTGAGATGGGAGAAAACGATCTTCCAGGGAGGGTCTGATAAATCATGAGGAGTTTCGGTAGGAAGGGTGTTCAGAATGAAATAGAGGAATCAGAGAAAGATGCTCAGAGCAATTAAGATAGCCGGATGTCCTGCATGTGCATGTCCCTCCTGTTCCGTCAAAAGGACAGCGAAGCCAATATTGCACAGGCGGTTAGCCGGGAGCATGGATTATGTCATTTGTTGGAGGAAACACATGTGACTTGAAAGACTACTGCCAATGGAATAATTTCTCTGGTAGAGGCTCTGAGCAAAAGGACGTCTTTGACATGTACCGTCTGTGATGATTGATTTAGTGTCTAGCAGACTCTTTGCTCTATTGCAGTCATTATTGTGGAGTCATGGTATGATGTTGATGTTTTATGTAAATGTGTGCAAATGAACTTTATTCTCTGCGAGGTTCTGTTATTTCAGGATTGTGATCTCTATTTTTGTTTCTACATTCATATCCAATCACATTTCCATTCAATCAATGAACTGATAATCCACAAGGACAAATATCAGTTAACAGTACAGTAACAATCTCTCTCTCTCTCTCTCTCTCTCTACCTTCTCCCTCTCTTCCTCTATCCCTCTCTTACATATACAGCTGCTCTCCAGGTCTCCATCTCCCTTAACAAGGTGGAGCTGAGTGTGGGAGAGTCCAAGTTCTTCACCTGCACAGGTAAGGTTGCAGACTTGCGGTCGACCTTACCCACATTGTGTGTGTGCATGTGTTTGTTTGCAGCCCCTCCCTCCCTACCCTCTCCATCCCATTGTTGGTGGGCCATATGCCAGGGCTGATGTCTCCCCCTAAGCCCAGTGTCTGTGGCAGGGGTAGGGCTGGAACTGAAAGGAGGTAGAGGGACTTACAGGTGAGGGACAGGGCAGGGGTAGGGGTAGGGGTGGAACTGAGAGGAGGTAGAGGTAGAAATGTGGAGTTTGCCATGACCTTGGAATGATTGGGTTCTTACTGACTTGCAATGGCCAAAATGAGTTGATAGATACAAAGGGTGTGTACAAATGATGGGCCATGGATGACCGCTGCATTCTACAACCAATACGATGCCAGTTAGAACATCAAATGGTTTATTACGAGGCAATTTCCTCAACAAGGGGTCATGTCTCAGTATACCGCCCTGGCTATAAGCCCTAAGGAGGCTTGGACATATTGATTACTGACACAAAACACCCCAATATTGTCAAGACCAACATGGAAATATTCAGTCCAATGCCTCTCTCTCTTGAGCCCACAAACATGGGCTAGCCTGCTCTGGCAAATCCCTGCAGCTCATGTTAGCTCAAAGTTCCTTCTGTACATCATACAATATGATAGGCTGGAGGATGAAAGCCCCGCCTACACTTTTCTCAATAAGTGAGAATCTGCTGCTTCCTGAGGGAGTTATGACCCCTCAGTCCTCTCCTAATAGAAAAAAGTTAGGCATGGATCACGCCCACGCAGATCTGGACTGACCAGGCAGTGAGACAGAGGGAGAAGAGGAGAGAGGATGAGAGAATGAGAGAGGAAGGGAGGAGGGGAGGGTGAATGATCAATGAAGGAGAGCCTGTCAGAGGAAGAAGGTTAGGAGAGGAATGGCAAATATAGAGAAACTGAGAAGGAGGTCAGGAGCAAGAGAAAGAGAAAGAGAAAGAGAAAGAGAAAGAGAAAGGGAGAGTGAAAGAGAAAGGGAGAGTGAAAGAGAAAGGGAGAGTGAAAGCCAGAGGTGAAGTTACTCTAAAGGAAGATGTAGAGAGTGTTACAGAGAGAGAGAGAGAGAGAGAGAGAGAGAGAGAGAGAAAGAAAATAATTGGCTATCCAAAACGGAGATGTACAACCAAGAAGCAAGAACTAGTGGCAAAAATAGAGTTCCTAGAGTACCCAGAAAGACCTGTGGTGCTGGCAAATTACTGAACAAAATGATAAAACATCGATTACAAATTCAGAACTGCAACTCAACAGAGTAACGCACTTTCTCAGCAAACACAATGTCCTGAGTAAAAGCCCAATTGGATTCCTACCAAATTACCAAACATCAAACTACATTCACACCCTCCACACCCAACCATTTTGTCAGACCTGG
>NC_139665.1:11384588-11462088 GCF_951799395.1 Argentina silus
ATTCTCAATTCGAGTGTCAAGTGTGCAATAGACTGTTACACGGGAGACCATGTTTCCCTTACTGATTTTCTTGTAAAGCAATGTAACAACAAAAGAGACAGGAAAGGAAAACAAGCAGCAGGATCAAATGACTCCAGCGCATTTGGATCCTAGTAAGAGAGAGAAAGAGAGAAAGAGGGAAAGAGAGAAAGAGAGAGAGAGAGAGAGAGAGAGAGAAGAAATAAACGAATGAGAGAAGAGGGGAAATAAAAACAAAACGTGTACATGAATGACAAAAAAACGTGCCGTTGCAATGAAGAAGCAGATGAGGAGCTGGTGTGTGATGTGAGGAGGCTGGGATGCGAGCCACGTTCGAGAGCTTGGAGGGGGGGGGGGGGATTCATTTTGGAGAGCAGTCTGACATAAATCACACTGCAAATGCTAATGCAGGAAGTTTGGGACTGATCTAGCGGAGGGGATGGAAATAAATAGAGCCGTCATTGATTTATTCACACTTTCATTGCGCCACACACAGATGATAGCGAGTGTTACACACCACACCACAACATATGAAGAAGCTGGACGGCAATAAACACACACCACACCACTCCACACATTAGCCGCTTTTCGACAACGGTGCTGGTGCTTTCAGAGGCTTACTAGCGGCCTGCTAGTGCTGAAAGCCCGGTGCTTCAAGCCTAGTGAACAAGCCCATTTGATTTCCACAGTTGGGCTTTCTAGTCCTGTAGTGTAGTTCATATTCTGCAATTCGTAAGGTGGCGAACTCAGAGACACTAGCAACACATTTCAAATTGTTCAAATCTAAGCTTCTGGTAACTTAACACTCATCATCCAAATGGACGTTCACAGGCACGGTGAGACACTATTATAATATAACTCTGCCGTTGTGAAACCTCCTCCTTTCCTGACTTTTCCTCCATGTATTTTTTTGTCCGCTTTTTTTTTGCCAACATCTCTGAATCACTCCTGAGGTGCAATTAACACCTGCTATCAAAAGGGGCAAATGGTCCAAAAGCACTACAAAGATTAGAATTTAGTTTAACTACCACCAAGCAACAGAAAAATACAGTTAAACTAATAGCTGAGGTACATTAACCCTGCAGTATACCAAGGATGGGATTGGCAAACTAATAAACTGAATTGGCTCTTTCATTTGTTTTGGGGTCAATCAATACATCACTCAATGAACCTACATACTTACTACTACTGTAGGTACTCACAGTCTAGCAGTAGCGGTTAATACACAAGAGGAATGCACTGGGATGTTTGGCTTCACTTTTGATACACACAACACACATATTGAAGTGAGTTATACTGTTATGTATTGCCAGGGAGAGAGAGTTTTGACATTGATGGAGCAGACTCTGGCTAATCGTAGAGCCACTTGTGTAATAACTGATCCCGGTTGATAATTACATAACAGGTAAATAGTAGTTACTAGCTAAGTGCATTGTTGATACCACAGTTATTACTATGTAGTTCTGTACATTTAAGGGCAACTTAATGTAAAGTGTTACCAACCTTTCTTCATTGGTATTCTATTTCCTCTTCAGAATAAGGAGCGAACTTTGCAGTAGTGCTGTTTTATTCCTGAGGCCAGTACAGTGGCCAGAGTGTGGTGCAGCAACAGTGTTGTTGTCTTCGGTCTTGCATCAACCCTTTTGTCAGTGACAAATATACTGTCGAAGGTGGAACCTTGTGTGGACAGAACTGTCTCTGACATGGCCTCACATCCTGTGTGTCACAGAGAAGCTGACGTTCCGAGAGGTGCAGTCCCCCCAGGAGTTCCGTCACGGCGAAGTGGCCGAGGTTGTGTGTGATGTCATCAGCTCACCGGTGCCCGTTGTGGCCTGGTACTACCAGAATATGGAGATCACAGAGGAGCACTACAGTAAGTCTGCAGAGCATCGTCAATGTCCCCAATATCATACCAAACCACTTAATTAACTAACCAACCAATGGATAAAAGATAATAGATTTTATTCTTTGTTGGCTGGTTTGCCAAGTAAATATGAAAATAACTCAGTCATAAATGGAAACCACAAGATGTCTCAGAGAAAGAAAAGCTCTACTGTAGCCCAGAGCATAATCATAACAGCAGCAATATTATGGTTATCCATTTTAAGACATGCATGAGAAAAGCAGTGAGCCATTTATTTTGCAATCAGCATAGCTGTCTAGACCTGGTGTCTGTCTTTCTGTTGCTGGAACCGCAAATATGTTAACAGGCTGCGTAGTGAATTGACAGAAGAGAGTGGCATGTTAATCATTGCATGTTAATTCCCATCTTATTTTGCCAAGAACGTCAATTAAGACAATGTGGCAGGTCCAGGGACGTAGGAGTGGGTCTACCTTGACACAATTTTGTATGCAGGTTTAGCTTGTCATGTTAGCCTGTACACTAGCAATATGCTATTCATTTTCTCTTCTTATCTTCTCCCACATCTGCCCACTGAGACACCGAGAGAGAGAGAGAGAGAGAGAGAGAGAGAGAGAGAGAGAGAGAGAGAGAGAGAGAGAGAGAGAGAGAGAGAGAGAGAGAGTGAGTGCCTGGCTGATTAGAAAATAGTTTGTTTTAAACCTATGGTGATGTCAGGTTTTTAATTGAAATTCAAAGGCCTTCCTTGGATGCGCTATCTTCCCTCCCTCTGCAGGAATGATTAAAGGTGAAAACAGTTTGTTTTTGATTACTCTCGTCTAATTACTCTACGGTACATGGTTATAAATATCTTACCTTGAGACAGAAATAGGGTCCTCACTAATGCGTCTCTGATTAAAGGGGTCACAATTTAGTTTGTGCTGTAATTGCGCAAGTATTTATCTTTTCAAACATCAAGTAGTGCACAATACTAAATATTGACAGGAACATTATTCAATGCCAGACAATTATGTGACCGGAGTTCAAGACTTAATTTTGTTGCATTTTGTCGCTTATGTTGTTTCCCCCCAGTATCTTTCAGATTTTATCTGTGTTGTCTTATTCCTCTCACTCTGATGTGCATTTTTTGGCTCTCATTTTGTGTGTGTGTGTGTGTGTGTGTGTGTGTGTGTGTGTGTGTGTGTGTCTCTCTCTCTCTCTCTCTCTCTCGTGAAGGCAGGTTCCAGGTGCTAACCAACAACAACCTGCAGATCCACAAGGTGACCAAGGCGGACGAGGGCGTGTATCGCTGCGAGGCGCGGGTTGAGGCCCGCGGCGAGATCGACTTTGTAGACATTGTCGTGGTGGTGAATGGTGAGTTAATAATCCAGTTAGTTGCCTCTTCCGCCATTGTTGTACCTATCCACAGCATTGCAGCTACACTACAGTACAGCAGTGGACCCGAGGTTGAGGGCTCCATAGGAGCCACAGTGTGAGGAGCATCTTTGGAGTGGAGGTTGAGGCCGTATACTGTAGGTCGGTCCCGTTTAAGCTGAGGCTGTCCACAGGATGAGAGTAGAGTGGCCTGGTGAGACATATTCCTTCTCTCCCTGTTCACCACAGCCACAAAGCTCTGTTTGCGAATTCAGGATGGCGGTCTCCACACACCTCCTGTAGAACTGCAGGAACAGGAAGTAGTTGTCGGCTCTAGCACTCGAGCAATTTCTGTGATTGAATATTTTAATTAGGTTGCGCTCCGGGCTCTGTAACTCAAAAATCGAAGGGTGTCATTTTAATTTGTTCATTTGTTCTCATTTAGCCTAGAAGGTGAGGCACCTGAGAGGGTTAGAGTGATTGAAATGTGATCTCTCAAAGGCTATAAGCACTCGTTATGCATGAGCAGACACAATATTGTCTCGGCTATCTAGTTCTTCCCACCTAATGTAATAACGTGCTCGCCAAAAAAACATGGATCGCATTCAATTTAGAGCAGCACTTATAGTTCAGACGAAGATCCAATAAGCTGGCTCAATGAGGCGAGACCTATTATCCTGCAAAATGACACCCGCCATGCGCTGCGGAGATGGGGCAGCCTGCAGTTTCCATCACTAAGTGTGCCCTAAGTGAAGCCCTACAGGAAGACTAACTCTGAAGAGCCCTAAGTGAAGCCCTACAGGAAGACTAACTCCAAAGAGCCCTAAGTGAAGCCTTACAGGAAGACTAACTCCAAAGAGCTCTCTGTGAAGCCCTACAGGAAGACTAACTCTGAAGAGCTCTCTGTGAAGCCCAAGGCCCCATGGAGAGAAAGGTTATTTAAGGTCCCAGAGTAGAGCCCGCTAGGTAGCATACATATGTGCAGTCCTTATGTACTTTGAAGAGAAATCACTTTGATTCTGAACATGTTTTCCAAGTGTGAGCAGAATTTTCAAAACTTAAAGGGTATGAAAGCACCTGTGGATTCAGACTGAACCATACAGGAGGAAAAAAACATCCATAAAACATTGATAGCAAAGGCTGTGTCCTACACAAATCAACACAATCCGTCATTGACATAAAATAAAATGAATGAAAACAGACTAATCAAATAATATTTCAAACAATTGACAACATTACATGATAATGCTTAAACATCTAGATAAACTAATGCAAGTTTAAAGAGATTTTTAAGAGAGATTTAAAAGAAGACACAGCTTGTCTTCAGGCAGGCCATTCCAAAGTCTAGGGGTCCTAATGGCAAACACCTGGAGTGAGTAGAGACTTGCCTGAAGATCTAAAGCTGCGCTTCTGTTCATACAGGATAGTCTGCAATGTATACTGGGACTGAATATGATTTGCTTTATAGGTATTCAATTGAATCTTAAAATCAATAATAAAATCTACTGGAAGCCAGTAACAAGGCTAAAATTGGTGTGATGTGATCACTTCTTTTCCTTCTGGTTAAAAGTCTCACAGCTGCATTCTGCACTAGCCGCAGACGAGAGAGGGCCTTTCGACTGAGGCGAGAATATAGAGAGTTGCAACTAAATGATATTTACTTCCTTCAGTATTAAGTGTATTTGTGTCTATGTGTATGTTTGTGGTTTTGTGTCAACAGTATGTTTGTGTGCACAAGGGAATCTCAAAACCTCTCCTCTTCTCCATGTATGAAACATTAGAGAATGTCGATCAATTGGTCAATGAAAATCATGTCTGAGAGATTCTCAGATCAGCCTGTACAGTAGCACTGTATTTAGGAATATTGCTTGGCCGTTTCCATCCCCAGAAAGCTTGGTGCATTTTGATATTCATACACGTATGTATAATGTGGATCTGTGAGTGAGTGTTTCTGTGTGTGGGTTCGATTGTTTCTGTGTGTATGTGTGCGTGTGTGCGTGCGTGTGCGTGTGTGTGTGTGTGTGTGTGTGTGTGCGTGTGTCAGTGTGAGATATTGTACAGGCAGGGAAGGAAGGGATTGAGTGAAGTGAGATGGGACAGAGAAGCGTTAGAGCAAAAGCAGATAAACATGTTTTGGTTATAGAGCTGTCATATGGTTGTCAGTACCCTGGCTATCAGAAAGCAAGCTGGGATAGGTACAAGGTGACAGCTCGTGCTGATTGGTTGGCGGTGACACATTTTATTGGCTAGTATTGCCCAACGGTGTATACAGTGGCCCACAGTAAAATACTCAAAACTAATATCTGAGAGAAACACAATCACCCTATGAGCTGGGCATTTCTGTACATTTCTTGTTATATTTTGTTGTATTTATACAGTTGGTTAGAAAGGGAATACAGATGACAGGCTACCTGTTTGAGACGTGTCTGCTACCTGTCCCTTATCCGAATGCAGATAAACCAGTATTCTCTGTCTGACAATAAGACCAGGAGGCTTTCCTGAACATATGACCTGACCCAAGGAATGTTGTTTGTCAATGCTGTGCCACAGCACTGTTATTCCACAACACTGTTGTATTTTCATATGCTTATGATTATGTCCTCATTAGCTCTGACTTTTTTCTCTTCTTCTCCTAGTCCCTCCTGTGCTATCGGTGTCACAGCAGTCCTTCAATGCCACAGCAGACTACCAGGAGTCAGTCACGTTCACCTGTGTCACCTCCGGTTCACCTGACCCCGAGGTCACCTGGCACAGGTACAGTTAACCAATGACCTCCTGACCTCCATTAGCATCAGTACCTCTACAGTACACACTAGGGGTGTGACGAGTACTCGTTACAGATTTTGGGCATTTTACGGATACGATCATTTACATTTTACATTTACATTTATGGCATTTAGCAGACACCTTTATCCTAAGCGACTTACAACAAATACATTTGTTTAAGTAAGTGAATCGTCTATCCAACAGTCATCATAAGACAAAGTAATCAATGCTCACACCAGGGGCCATTGGCAGTCGTTATGCCAGAAGGCATATATATATTCCAATTATTTTTGATACGATCCATAATCAGAAAGGATCCCTCTCTATCTGAAAATAATGACTCCATTGGCCAGTTTAGTTGTCTGTTAACCAATAGGAGATGTGTGCGATGTGCCTGCTACCGTGTTTCAGAGCAGTGTCCCCCATCTCCCGTCCCTCATTCAACCTTTCACTTAGTTAGAAAGAAGCTAGGTGAGCGGATGATGTGCAGCTGTCTGTGTTTACCACAGCTGTTTACAGCTCAAAGCGCATAACTTGGGTCATTTAGCTATGTTAATGGCTTGTTTCACCCTCTTTATTCACTCACTCAGTCACTCTAGAGTTGCCTGGTTATAACAATTGTGATATAACTGTACAGCAACCCAGAGAGCCACGAATCAACAACATGGTATCACTTTGTTGTACATTTTCTGTACATTTTTGAGGATATGCTGCGTTATCAAAAATATACTGTGTATGAGTATGTGGAAGGAGGTCATAAAAGTTTAAATATTACTGTTCACATTAACCTTTCAACACAAGACAATGTGCTATGAAAAGTCAAAAATAATCCATTGGAATTTTAAATTAAATGCTATGTATTGGCTTTGTGAAGGTTTTGACTGACACATACTTATGTAATGTCTAGTGGTGTGAACAATTAAGATTTAATTGGCCCTATGATTATCCACAAAAAAAAGAAATGTGAAGTCTATGTTTAACTTGTGTAAATGACATCTTGATTTTCCTTTTCCTGCACCACTGGCTTACATAATTACTCCCTGAAGACTTCCCCTATAATTTGAGCTCCAGTCAATGCTTTATTGCAAAGCATCATTACTCTAAAGGTCTCCTGACCACAACTCAACTCTGACCACCATTGACTACAACTGAACCCGGGCTACAGCTCCAAATTGATCGCTGCTCCACCATGACCACTTCCCCATTACTTTACACAGACCACAATTCAACCCAACCATAACTATACACTAACAGCAGCAGCCCTACACTGACCACTGCCCTACAATTGCCACTTCACTATGACCATAACTCTACTCTGATCACTCTGCTACTCTGACATTCCCCGCTGATGATTGCTTTGCAAGATTGCTATTTCCGCTCAAAAACATCCATGATGAAAATAATCATTCATGTGTTAAAGGCCAATATATACCTTTTTGCCTTCTCCCTGGCCTTCTTTGTCTCCCACACCTTCCCTCTCCCTCTCCCTGCCTCAGTTACATTTCCTGCTGTGTGTCGGCCTAGCTGTGTGCCTTCAGTCATAGACTCACAGTCAAAGTAATATCCTGTGCTCACGTCCTACCGCTTCCACAGATGGACCTGTTCTTCATTTCCGCCTCAGTTCCCCAGTGTTATTACTCTGCTTTGGTGTTTCCCTAGTCGACTTTCAATTATCCTCCCTCTCACTTTCCCCAGTGAGACAGGGTTTCTGCCCCACACCGTAGTGCCTTTACACATTATAATGTGTAATGTGTGTGTGTGTGTGTGTGTGTGTGTGTGTGTGTGTGTGTGTGTGTGTGTGCATGTGTGTGTGTGTGTGTGTGTGTTTCTCCATACATTATACAGTGTATAATCTCTACCTATACTGTCCATCTCTTCTGTACAGGAAGGGGCAGGAGTTGGAGCGGTCAGAGCAGTATGTTCTCAACACCCTGGAGGGAGGGCGGGGTACGCTGACCATCCGCAATATTCGCCAGGGGGATGGAGGCGCATACACCTGCAAGGCCACCAACAAGGCCGGAGCCGAGGAGAGGGAGCTCTTCCTCAAAGTGTTTGGTGAGAAAATCTAGCTACCCCATTTCCTGACCCTGAACACTGGAACATGATTTTTTTGCAATTAACTCTACTACTCAGAGACCACTCAACTTAGCCGGTCATTTTTGGATATCAGAAACATTACATCTCTCTGCAAATCATTCATAAATGTGTCGGTCTCCAAAGAAGACACTTGGATCACATTATTGATTTTAATCCCAAAAATGTGATTACATTTGTCCCCGTGGGCAATCGTAACAGTAGGCAACGGCAAATATAACACCCTTAAATCAACCCACTGAACCGAAGACAAAGTAGACACACACTAATGCTCCATTTACACCTTTAATCAGTCCCTCCAGGATTTCGCAATGTTTTTAGTTTTTTTGTGTTTTTCTAAAAGTTGTCAGTTGTCCACCATCAGCTTCACACATGAACATGCTGACAACGTTTGTTGATGTGTGGATTGATTGGACTTGATAACGCAATAACAGTGCAGTGATTGGTCAAATGTGCAAGCCCTTTCTTGTTTGGACCCTTTTATGTGGTAAAAGTATGTGATTGGTTAAAACCCTGGAGGGACTGTTTAATGCAAACATTGTTTTGACCCATGGTGGATCCTCATAAAATATCTTCATTCTCTGAACAACAAAACACACCCAACACTAGCAGATGCCCCCAACACTAGCAGCCATGACAAAAAATTATGTGCTAGCTGGCAACAATTCTGACACATTTCAATCACATCAATTTGTAGCCAACAGAACAGTAGCGATACAAGTTAAGATTCATAGACAATAAACCTAGAGACAGCAGAAGAAAAATACTGTAGATCAAAAAAGTTACATTTACCCCTCAAAAACAATTTCTTTCTGAATAAAACCTGCAGATGGTGAGATATTTGACTGCATTTTTCTATGCAGGAAGTAAACCTAACTGTGCCTGTACTGAGTGAGTTACTTCTCTCTAACTTGTTTCTGATTGGAGAAAAGCAGGGTGTTACAATTGACCCCTGTTACTGTACATTTGTCCTCACTCTCCCCTATATTCCTATTCACTGGAGAGAAGGTCTATCTTAGAGAAAATATACACCATACATTGACCACTACTTCACCCAATCACCAAACAACCTCAATCTAATACATTTCCATGAAAAAAGACATTGAATTTATTGTGCAAGTCGACTTACCCTGTTCATAAAAGTTATATCAATTTATATTTTCATAAAGCTGCCAGCATATTTCCTCTCTGATTATTCCGATAGCGCATTTTCCTCTTTATGAAAATGTATGGAGATTTATGGTCTAGTCATCAAGATCTTTTCAAGGCTCAAGCCACGGTTGTTCTTCAAATGCACATTTAAATGAATAAGTTAGCAGAGGGGAGTTTTGTTTGGCAAAGCGAAGTGAGAAAACGGTTGTACGTTTGTTTTATTACCCATGACAGCAGAGACATGGATAAGAGCACTGGGAAATACAGGGGTTGTGAGGGGGGGGGAGGGGGGGGGGGGGGGCGGGTTGTTGGGTCATTAATATAAAAGTTAATATAAAAAGGATTTAGTTTGATAGTACTCTGGCCAAAGCCCTGAAATAGGCAAGTTACAGTTAATAAACCTTTACCAAGAGCTCTTGCAAAGCTGTCTACAGTGTTATGACCCTTGGTCCTAAACGGCTAGCCGACATATTATATCAGAGGGTAAACAACCTGGCGGTGTACCATTACTGATTCTCATCAGCTTATAAGAGAGCTTAATACCTGGTTCACCACTCTCCCTTCAGTCTGCCATTGCTAAGAGAGGATTTAAAGTCATCATGACCACTGGTAAATTGATGTGAAAGGAGTAGGATGCTTCCCATTTCACTGAAAGCTAGAATAGCCAGTTATTCATCACAGACTAAAGTAGCACTGTGGCTGTCGAGCCAGCCGCCAACAGCTATTGACTGTTAGCCTTCAAATATCAGTGATTTCGGCACAGTGAAAGCCGAACCATTCAGGAATTAGGTCTCCAGGTTTATTCACTCTATAACATATAGACAGAAGTGACTACCCTGTCAGCAGAGTAATGACGGCCCAGATCTGGCCCACGTCTGTTTTCTATTGGCATCCGTATGTGGCCCAGGTACAACTTCTGCATCATCATCCAAGTGGTGACTGGGCAACATCCATGGTCAAGATGTTGACTTTTCATGGTGATGATTGGGCTTATGGCCCAATTATATCAACTAGACTAGGCCTAGGCTTGGCCTATATGTGGCAAAGGCCTGCGAACTTCAGCTAATTGTAGCCATTACTAACATAAAAGGTGTTATGGAAATACTGACCAAGTTTAAAATGTGTGGCCAAATCTCCACAAATTCACATTTAACCAAGCATTTATTAATTTCAGTAGATTTGGGTGTGCAATTTAAATGTTTGTTTCAACGAATCCAAATCATGAATAATGCTGTATTCATGACAAGTCGGAAACTCAAAACCTCTGAATTTAAATGAACGTAAGTTATTTGCATACAGCTTCCTATTGGTTGGTTCTGATACTCTCCAAGTGGAATACTCAGGCATCATCTTTCTACAACGAGTTTCCAAGTTGGACATTTTCCTAGTTTCCTGCTGTAGTTCCGACATGTCATGAAATAAGCAATAATGCCCTTTATTTATCTGCTGCGCGTCATGCCTAACAACTCCCCCTACCTGTGACAATATCGACCATAAATCAGCCTCTCTGGCATTATTGCTAAATTCCACTTGTCCACATTTTCAACAGTGGGGTGTTAAATATTACTATATTGTGTATAAGTGTTTGGTTTAATTTAACTTCCCAGTGATGGTAGTATGTAGTCACTGTGCATATATTGTACTGTGCATATAATCCATTCAAATGTAATGGAGATGGTTTGGAACCAGGCTCAAGTGATAAGTAACCTTGCCTGAAACCCTGCATTAATATCCTAAGCTAATGTCTTGTCTTTAGCTTATGGCTTAAGCAGTGTTGCAACGAGAGAAATATCTGCTTTTGAATCCTGTCAATCACTCAAGTATGGATATCTATGAATGTTAGGTTAAATTAATTGTTTGCATTTTTAGTTTTTTTAGTTTTTTGTCCACAAACACACTTGATGATATCATTTTGTGCCCAGACCATTTATTTTACAGCTGTGCACCAGCTGTGCACGTTGATCACATCAGTGGCCATGCTGTGCTGTTACATAATTTCACCTGGAGGGGGAGAGCCATTGTACATCAATTACTCAGTTAATGAGCAAGTCTCCCACCTTGGATTTATTGTATGAATCATGGGCCTTGTCTTTGCCTCTCTGCACATTCCCTCGTAGAGCCTTCAGGGATTATAGTAGGGGAGACCGGAAGCAAAGCTTCCCCCTCCAAAAATCTGGAGGGTGCTGTGAGTTGATTTTACATTGAAATGTATGTCCTCATCAGACGATCCATGTTATTGATACAGTAGGTGTCAGTGTCACAGAACTTAACATAAGACTAACTTTCTTGTCTAACTTACCAAAAGTAAAATGTTCATAGGCCTTGTTCTTTATGTCATACAGTACATCTGGACACCGGAGAGGCTCTGATGCTTGTTTTTGTCGTTATCCTTTTGGTCCTTTTGTCTGTCACTGTGTTTGTGGTGTATTGTGCAATTATAAGGGACCCAATTGTGACAGGTTCTAAATCCCCTGAGATGGCTCACCCACCCTGGGTTTCATTCTGTAAGAAGTGACAAACATCGTCTTGATCTTAGCAGACATTGTTAAAAGCAAACATTGTATTTCTCATTCACTTCAATTTCTTCATAAATGTTATGCCGTGATACTTTACGCCTCTCGATAAAGCATTGAAAAGTGCATGAACAAAGAAATATGCCTTTTATCCATGATTCATGTTGCGCGCTATTTGCCCTTGACATGCATGGCGTCCGGGGGTAGCGTAGACAGCCGTCTTTGATAGTGGCTTATCTACATGAGACAAACGCTGAGACACTCCGCTCCTTAATGCTGTTTATCTGGGCCGCTCGGCATCAAAAGAGGGTTTGTCTCCGCCACCGTCGGAATGCGTTGCCTGTTAAGAAGCCCAAGGATCCTCGCCATGACTAAAAGATATACAGTATGAAAGAGGAAAACTTCTGCAGAAGATCAGACGGCTCATTGTGAAAACAAAGGTTGTGAGGAGGAGGCAGTTATGTACAAAACTGCAAGAAAAAGGTTCTTGTTGATTGCACCTGGGTATGTTCCTCAAATATGCCAAGGGTTTTTTGTATCAGCTGCCTTTCAAAAGTAAAGAGAGTATGATAATACTGAACAATTTTGCGATTTTGGGCTAGTTTGTCTGTGCCAACATCATACTGTACATCCTCCAGTCCATGATGTGTTCCTAGGGTCATAAAAAATGGTTTTGAAACTCTTCTCTCTCTCTCTCTCCCTTATTATTTCTCTCTCCCTCTCTCTCTCTCTCTCTCTCTCTCTCTCTCTCCTCTCTCTCTCTCTCTCTCTCTCTCTCTCTCTCTCTCTCTCTCTCTCTCTCTCTCTCTCTTTCTCTGTCTTGCCTCCTCGCTCTCTCTCCCTCTCTCTCTCTCTCTCTCTCTCTCTCTCTCTCTCTCTCTCTCTCTCTCTCTCTCTCCTCAGTCCAGCCCCACATCACCCAGCTGCGTAACGTGACAGCAGTGGAGGGCAGTGCGGCCATGATCTCCTGTGTGGCCGAGGGCGAGCCTCTGCCTGAGATCTCCTGGAGGAGAGCCAGCGATGGCAAGACCTTTGCTGATGGAGATAAGGTATCCACACCCCCTCTATCTCAACCCACGACCACCCACAACACCTCCTTTTACTGCGCACGCGCACACACACACACACACACACACACACACACACACACACACACACACACACACACACACACACACACACACACACACAGGTTTCAATGGCAACCATTACGCTCCTAGACACTCTCAGGCGGTATATTATTCATGTGTTGTCACTGACACAAATAAGTGTCTCATACTGTAGATTACAAATAAAACAAAATATGGGGTTATTAGACCCACATGGATCCATCCATGTTAATTGCACATGCATTTCCATCGTTGTTCCCTAAGTACAGACCTAATGCTTTTAGAGAGGCAGCATTAACAAAGATGGCTGACGCTTTGCTTTGAAAAAGGTCACAGTGGAGATAAATGAATGTGTGCTTTGGCTTGAACCACTCAGGTTGATAAATCACAGCACAAAATGAGAGTAAATGCTTCTCTCCCTGCAGCAAATGCAATTATGGAAATGTGAGCGCAAACCAACACACCTCAATATATGGGAAAAACAAACACTGTTTTTGCACCACCGTATGATGGATGACCGTAGTCATTTAGGTGTAAAGCGGTTGCTTCCTCTTTCAATTTGAAGTTAGATCTGCATATCCAGTGGAGAAAAGGAAGAGGTGAAAGTAGTTCAGTGGCCAACGTGATCTCATCAATCATTCCTATGATATTGTACGTAAAGTAATGTACCACGAAAACATAAAGATGATGTAAGTGTGGGCCGTCAGTGGGAAGTATTGTAAATATGTTTAAGTATAGTTATGTACCTAGAAAATGTAAATATGTTGACCTGTGACCTCTGTGTAAAGATGCAACATTTTAATCTTCACCGTTTCCACAAAGCGCGTTATCAACAACGTGTGTGGCGGTTAGGCAGTATTAGGCATTAACACTGAGTGGTTAAGGTTAGGGTTAGGGTTGGGCATTAACTTCAAGTGGTTAGGGTTAGGAATAGCTTAAAAGTGGTTAGTTTAAGGGTACATTGTTAGGGGAAGGTATAAGCAAACATGAGCAACAATAATCAGCGAACAAAACCACTAAAAGCACTTTTTGTCCAAATTGTCCAAATTGCCTGAACCTGCCCACTCAACAACCCCAACCTACCACCTACCAAAGCATTCTTCCTTTTGTAACTTGTAACCTGTTTACGGTTTCTAATTGGTCAAATCTTTACGTCTTCCTGACTGCCCACACCTAAACATCTTCACATCTGCTCTGACGTAACTTTACATATGGTATCATACAAAATTATGAATGCCACAAAGCCGCAGCACTACCTGGTACACAGGACTAGTATGGAAATCATTATTCGTAGTGTATCCTGCCACACAGGAGTGATTCAATTAACTCACATAACCGGTTCAGTGTATTTAGAGAACACATTGGTTCAGTTGTTTTTCAGTGAGTCAGCCTACAAACTTTTCAATCAATATACAATAAGCTATAAAAAGCCCTTCAGTGTGGCAGATGATAGGCAGTTCCCAATGCCTCAGGGAGATTATTTTTCAGATCATGTGTGATTATTGTCAGTGCATATCCCATTTCATCAAATCAGAGCTACAGTGAATCAGATAGAAGACTCCTCTCCTCTGTTCCACCCCCCCCCCCTCTTTCTTTCTGTCTGTTTCTCTCTCTCTCCTCGTCATTCTGTCTCTTACTATCTCTCACCCCCTGTTCTCCCCCATTCCCACCTTCCTCTCCTTTTCCCCCTCTCGGCCTATCTCTTTGTTTGTGTGTGTCCGTCTGTACTGCATGTGTGTGTGTGCTGCAGAGCTCCTGTCCATCTCTGCTCCTCTGTGCAGCATATCAATGAGGCTGGGTTGTAGAATCCCTCTCCCCAGAGAGAGGCTCTGTCAGACAGGGCACCGGTGAAGGAATGAGCCCAGATCAGGGAGAGAATGCACAAGACTCCCAGTTAGCACTGCCTCAGGCACAGTCTCTCTCCTCTCTACCCCATTTTAAAATGGTTTATTCAACATCTTTTCCCTATTCGATGCAAATTCAGTGTCTCAATCCCATTACTGAATTGACCCCAGTTTAAAATGGAATGTGGGGTAGTCTGCTCTAGGTAGGACACGGACCATGCAGCAAGAGCAGTGCTTTCAACAGCACTTTCACCCGATTAAGAATAATTGTCTGAAGATTAAACCAAGATTAAAGCATCTTATTCCAAACAGGATTTGTGAAGTTGGGGCCATTTCTAGCCTTGCAATAAGACACGGTGTAAAGGAATTAGGAATTAATTATGACTATTAACAGGGGCGGTATGTGACATCAAGGCATTAAAGGGGGGCTGGATGTGCATCGTTTGGCCGGGGGAGATCTATAGAGAGGGCGTTGAACCTGCCACAACCACACACCCTGGGGCAGGATCACTGGAGGGGCCTTAGAAGGCTCAAAGCTGTACAGGGACAGTGCAGCGAGGAGGAGGACACACAGACAAGGTGCCCAGAGGGATATGGGATATCTCCAGGCTAAATAGACTTGCCATAGGACCTTTGTGTACAGTAATCAATTCTTGCTCTGTGGTGTTTCAGAGGTTGCGGCTATAAAGACCCAAAAGAGCTCTTAAAGGGATGATCATCCTGAGGTGTTTTTTCTCCATGAAGTATGATTGTGGATTAGAGGGCTGATTGCCAATTCTAGTTTAATTGACCTGTGGCTTTAAATTGATACCATCTGTCTTCATAGTGATCTAATTACTTCTAATCAATTGATGGTCAATTGCATTAGTCCTGTCTGTAGATGCAATAAACAGATAGAGGTGTGTGAGGTTGAAATGGATGAAAAGGTCAACATAGAATGGATAAGTAAATATTTAATACTTCATTTCATGACTGACTGACTGTTTGTGTGTGTGTGTGTGTGTGTGTGTGTGTGTGTGTGTGTGTGTGTGTGTGCAGAGCGTGGACGGACGAGTGGAGGTGCGTGGACACCATGGGAAGTCCATGTTGACTATCAGTGGGGTGAAGTTGTCTGACTGGGGACGTTTTGACTGTGAGGCCCTCAGCAGGATCGGAGGTCACCAGAAGAGCATGTTCCTGGACATCGAGTGTGAGTATGATTTCAGGACAAGCATCATCGCACGCACACACACACACACACACACATATGCTAAATTGTTCTATCCCCCACACGCAAATACACATCCACAAAACTGCTGAATTTTAAAATGGCATTTAACATTGTTCCTGTTTTCCTCCCAACAAACACTAGACTAATGAAAACAGAGCGCCATGCCCCTCAGAAAGGCTAATTAGTGAGAGGATATCCTGCTTCATTATTCATCCCACTCACGGCTCACACATTCCCCGGTGAACACACTCCTTCCTCAACTACTCTTACTTAATTAGCTTCAAACAAAAGATCTCCATTTTGGACTTTGCTTCTCTTTTTTTTCTTACCTGGCCTGAGTCATGTTCGTTATCTCTGAATTATCTCTAATTATCTCTGTTTTCATATGAATAAGTTAATAAGGAGTTCTAAACGAGGCAAATGGACTGGAACGTTCCAGAATGCTCTGAAGGAGAATTAGTATTCAACTGACTATTGAATGACGTCACACCCTTGAGGGGTCACTAACTGCTCATGCACATGGCAGTGCCACACCTTTAGAACGACACCCCGTCACGGCCTGGCCTATTAAGACGACAGAGAAAGAGAGAGAGAGAGAAAGAGAGACAAAAAGGGGCGTGTGACTGAGCATGGCGGGGCTAAGCCAACCGTCGCTGGGGCGCTAATGAACTCATTTATTAAGTCGGTGCATCGCGTGGAGGGGGAGCACGTTCTCAGCCGTGACAGAGAGCCAGGCATCAATCTCTTTAATGGAACCCTGCAAGCGAGCATAAAACAGCCGTAATGCTGCTCTGACTATGGGCGAGCAGCAAGAGGAGGCCCACAATGCATTGGGATCGTTCATTACTGCCCATCCTCTCAGCACTGCCAAATGAGCTGCAGGTTTTTCCTGGGGAGACGATCGTAATGGAGATCTCTCTCCCAGCATGAGATGTCTTCAATTAAGTTCAAGCTTCCTTTTAACTTTGGGAGATTGTTTGGAAGCATTAAGCATTTTTCTTTCACTATGTATGATTAGAAAGAGATTTTTTTTCTTTCTTTGATCATCTGTTTGAGCTCTACCTTGGGTTTTAGTTTTTAATTTGATGCCAACATTTTCAGATTTGTCTTTCATATATGCAATTTAATGAGTGTTATGCACTGTACTGTCTTTTTTTTGCATGAGATTAAGAATTAACCACTCACTTTGTGTCTTGGTTAGATGTGCCCAAGTTTCTGACCAACCACACCATTATTTACTCTTGGGAGGGCAACCCGGTGAACATCAGTTGTGACGTGATGTCCAATCCACCTGCCACCATGCTGTGGAGGAGAGAGCGCCTCACCATCTCGGCTGAGGGAACTGCCAACACGCGGGTCCACACCGCTGAGGGCCGGTCACTGCTAGAGGTCAGTGGAGAGCACAGGGGACCACTACACAGACCTCATTTGACATAGACTTTGAGTTGATGAAATGGTATATACAGTATGATAAGTAATACCTAATTCATACTAGCAATGTCTTATTGAATATGGAAAAAGTCAGGATACATGTCAAATGTGTTTGAATGTAGCGATCATAAAGTATTGTACTTGCCATAGCCAACATGGCTACCATGTACTGTTTTAGTATCATCAAATGATTGTTGTAAGCCATTCGGATTTGATTGAAAAGTTGTCACAGAAAAAGAGAAAACACATGCTATGAGTTCATACGGTACTATAGTCATACATAAAGCTCACCTATGCTTATAACTAGCAATACATTTCATGCTTTAAAGGGACACATCACAGATTTTTTACCTCAAAATTGTTGTCCAGATCACCTTACGAACGTGTGGGCATGTGAAAACAGCTTCCAAAATGCGTTCTGTAGCAAAAGCTAGGTCTTGCTTGTTTGAGAATTTTACCTTGAGTGATGTATTTGGGTGTCATCACATGATTTTTGAAAACTACAAGGAGTATTAGGGAGGAGTGAGGTTATTGTTTCTGAATTGGCTACTGCCTGTTTTGTTTACATCCATTAGCACCATGCTAGCGCTTACATCTATCACTTGTGTTTACTAACGGGAATCTTAGCTAAGACGCGCCTCCATTGCTGGCTGGGAGGCACAAAGCACTATGGACGTTGCAGGAGTTCATCATTCGGACATATTATTTCCGATAAATTGCTGTTTTTTTTTATTATTTGCTAACATTTTTAAGGAAAGTGTTCCCTAAAGGTCTTCAGTTAATATTGTAGTTGTAATGACAATGGTTGTTTGATCCTAGGTCACGCCTGTGTCCGACAGGGATTTCGGACGCTACAACTGTACTGCCAGGAATAACATAGGAGCCCGTTATCAGGAGTTTATCTTGGCACAGGCAGGTAAGTCAATCACCAATCACAGATGCCATAACATCCCCTCCCCCCTGCCTGTATCATATTTTTCCTGTGATTCATACACATTGAATGAGACAAAGCAACCAGTAAGGATGTAAATAGCTTGCTTAATACCTTTAAATCACGATGCATCCATGTAACCATTAGGTGTCCACTGCACCCCATCCATGAGGTAGGGTTGGACAAGCATTGACCCTCTCAATTAGTCAATGGTACACAGCTACTTTGACTTCTGACCTAAGCATAAACGAAGTGTCACACCACTCAAAACACATGGGGTCTCGAAACTAGTTTTTAACTCTTTTCACTCTCTTTTGTTGCTGATAACCTCCCTATTTGTTGTTCTCATGGCAATCAATTCCACAACCACTCCCAACCTCTATTTAGCTGAACCTCATTTCAAATAGTGCTTGCTGATTTACCATAGAGCCCGCTATTTACTAAAGTACCCCCTAATTTACGGTAGCGCAGGCTAATATACAATAACGCAGTCCAATTCGCTATAGTGCAGTTTCAATTACTATGACTTCACAGGGCCTGTAGAAGTAAAATACTGAGCGAATGCTGACTTTAGATGCAGTGTTTAATAGTTAATACGTACAAATGATCTCTTGTACACCCACCCCCCCCCCCACACACACACACACACACACACACACACACACACACACACACACACACACACACACACACACACACACACACACACACACACACACACACACACACACAAACACACACACACACACACACACACACACACACACACACACACACACACACACACACACACACACACACATAATAGGTTATTAATTAATCAATTTAGTTAGCCAAGTCTCCTATGAGGAGATGTTTCACATCGGGGTTAATAACAACACTAAGACTCTCAGTCAGCAATAGCTTATCGGGCCACTGGTGGCAACAGAGTGGCTTATCAGCCAATATCAGACCCCTAACGGTAAAATGATGGCATCCGTCGTGGTGTTATGCTGCTATTAGGCCAACAGCATACCACTAATGATGGGCTGACAGTCGGCATGCAACTAGGCGTGCCCAGGGAGGACTGACAGTTCATATGCCGGTGATAGACCGACGGTGGCATGTCATTGGTGGACCGACGGACTGCATGCCGATGTTAGACTGATGGTCGGCATGCCATTGGTAGACCACCCATCAGCATGCCAATAGTAGATGTATGCCGGCATGCCTACACACCTTTGAAACTATCTTCATGACAATTTAAGGACTATTCAGACTGTTGCGGCTTTTAAAGAAGGCCTTAAGACGCATCTTTAATGGCTGGCCTATCCTGCCTCCTAGACTTTGATTGCTACTTTTATGATGTGGTTTGAGATTATTCTTGTATAATGAAAAGCGCTTTATAAATGTAATAAATTATTACTGACAATCAAACCAATAACCCTGGTATGTAAAAACCTGTGCTTCAGCCATTTCGGCTAAATATAAATGTGGTAAAGGAGGGGAAAAATTGTGACGGGGAAAGGGAAGATAGTGGCAGAGGAATGGGAACAGAGTGACAAGGTGGCAAGGTAGTGGGAAGAGCGTGGCAAAGGAGCAGAGAGGATGATTAGCCAAGAGCCACAGCAGTGTGCTACCAATAGCCTGACTCAGGACCGGTTGCGGACCACTGTTTGTGGTGTTGGGCCATCGTTGTCGATGAGAAAAAATTCTGCCATGCAGACAGCTCCTGAGAGCTTCTGACTATGTAGATCTCTTTTAGTATAGAGGTAATGTGTAATCCCTAAGGTTGTATCTGAATATATTCTATCTGAATATATTAATATCACTTTATATTAAAATAACCCATGTCCCCTTCCTTCCCAGACTTTTTCTAAATGTCTGTAACATAATAGCGTTTTTTTGATAGCTAACATCTCCAAGTCACATGCTGAGGTGTGATTAATGCCTGCCCCCAAAGCTCCAATGGTTGGCTATCAGCAACATCGACAGATAGACAGATAAACAGTTATTGAATGATCAAAGTGATTACATACTGTAGAAGCCCAACAAAAGCTTGGTGCCCCTTTATGCAGTTCATGGCTAACAAGCCCGTCAAGTTAGATTTATCTCGGGCAGCAGGTGAGCGAGTGTCTGAGAACGTGGTGATGAATACAAATCATGCACCCCTGCCCGCAAAGAGACAGTGTGAGTTGGGCAGATGCACACAGAACAAAACTCAAGACACCTGTGGAATGTGCGACTGACTTGTCTATGGATCTTGCACACAGAAACCTCCAAAGATTTGTTTTGAATGTAGTTTGCATGAGGGAGAATAAGAGTGGATGGATTTGTCTGTGGACTTTACTGATGCATTTGCATCTGAAAGAAGAACCGATTTTGTGTCCAAATTTTTTTTAATTACTTTAGCAAATGTGTAGACCTTCTTGCATCATCAGATCAAATCAAAGTTGCTTAACAATACAATGAAAATACAACGAAATTACAACAATACAGTGAAAATACAACAGTGCAGTGAAAATAAACTGTAATATAAGGAAATGATAGTATAAGAAATACGAGACATGGTAGAACAGAGAGACCAGTGCAGCACAGTAAAGAGGGTAGATTAAAATAAGATGGATTAAGAGAACGCTAAACTAAAAAGGTATGTTTTTAGATTTCTTTTAAAGGTGTTTACAGATTGTGACGCCCTCAGCTCCTCTGGCAGGCTATTACAGAGGCAAGGACCATAAACACAAAATGCCGCCTCCCTGTCGTTCTTTGTCCTCACCTAGGGAACAACTAAAAGGCCAGTGCCAGAGGACCTGAGTGATCTTGAGGGAGCATATATTAAAAGCATGTCTGACAAGTATTCAGGCACTAGTCCATTGAGTGATTTGAACACCAATAAAAGGATCTTATAATATATTCTAAAACTGACAGGCAACCAATGAAGGGACAGGTGAGATGTGTGCTCTTCTGGTCTTGGTTCGTACACGAGCTGCTGCATTCTGAATGATCTGTAGCTTATTTATAGCTTTCTTAGGTAGACCAGAAAGGAGAGCATTGCAGTAATCAAGCCTGCTAGTGATAAAAGCATGCTCTCAGTATCTGCCTGGGAGAGAAACGGTTGCACTTTAGCAATATTTCTAAGGTGATAAAAGGAGGTTTTAGTGAGATTGCTGATGTGAGATTTAAAATTCAAATCAGGGTTTTGAATATAGCTTGCATATATGTATAATTATACAGTATTTAATTACATGTCATTATTCCTTCAGATGTTATATTTAGTTGTTATGAAGCATTGGAGCTTCACATTTGACCCAAGGTTTATTTTTGACAGTATGTAGTTATACCAATTGTGTCCATCAATATGTTATATTCAATATGTAAGCTCTTTAAAATACAACGTGGTATTCTAATGATTCTTAAGTCCTGACTTAACACAACCAGTGCATTATTTTTTGCATGGTATTGATCTAATTCAAAGATTACAACAAACGGATGTCTTCGGACCTCACTCTGGGTACTTTGGTTACTAATGAGGGCACGGGGCTTCTAGTGTTAAGGGACTGCAGATGTTCTGTGTGTGGTATCAGTGGAACAATTGAATTAGTCTGGTTCCTGTCTTTGTTGTGTTACAGACGTGCCCTCGAACCCGTACTCTGTGCGCCTCTCTGCCGTGTCCCAGCGCGTCGCCACAGTCACCTTCATGAAGCCAGACTCACATGGAGGCGTCCCCATCGGCCACTACCTCGTCAACTATAAGGAAGTGGGCTCCCAGGACTGGAGGGACGTTAAGTCACATGGTGTCCAGAGTGAGTGTCCTCATCGTCTTCATCTTCATCAGCACCTCAATCACCTTCCTCATTGAGAGTGTCATATTGGCGGGTATATCCATCATCATCATCATCAATATCATCATCATCTTATTTCATATCAACTATACTTAAAAGTACAATCGCTTGTCACAAAGTCTTACTATTTTCCAGGACCCAATAGATCATTGAGTCCTGTTGAAATTCAAGGCTGGTTAAGTTAGGTTACCAAATCTATTTTGGATTTAAATAGCATGCTCGATAAATAGCAGGGTATGGACATTATTTTCAAAGGACATATTTAGGTGTTTTTTGGAGCCTTTGTTCACAGTTGCATGATTGCCCCACCCGCTTCCGTATAGCTTAATGAGGGGTATCACTGGTGCCGGTAAGTTTCTCAAAACCAAGCGATTTCACAAATTAAGTGTTTATACATTTCTACAGCATGCCATTAACATCAAAAATCTAAAAATGTTTTTCCAAAAAAACAAACCTATCATTTAAGGTTAAAGAGATGTTCCACCCAATTAACATTTCTTCCTGGTTTGGCCCTGACCTTGGCTGCAGTTGATTAGCCCAGACAGCTTTTAGCTATGTTGCTTCCTTAGTAGTCATATTTTGGGCCCCATTCATTCTGGAAATATGTTGAAAACACCCTGCAGACACTCCAATCCATTCCTGTCATACTATTAGTTGGTTTGGTGTGTATACAAAGTGTTTTGTACATATTTCCAGAATGAATGGGACTGAATGTGACTACTCAGTATCTAAGAAAGCAAAATATGTAACAAAAAAAACTGTCTGGAATAATCAACTACAGCCAAGTTCAGGGTGGAACATTCCTTTAAGTCTTGTGCTACTAGGTTCAGTCCACCACAGTCCATTTCAGACCTCTGATCTCTAGGTCAATCAGTGTTTTCTCATCTCAGCCTCATCCTGACAAACACATCGACCTATCCAAAGAAGCGGGAGTGCAAGGCCGTACGACTTGATCCACCAGGTGATCCTTAAACCCATTGCTCCATGGCAATCCTCTGGCTCTGTCCTCTGCCGCTTCTGACAGCCTTCAGGGAGAGAGGAGGCAGCCAACAGGGCTGAAAGCACTCCTTTTCCTTTCTGGCTTCACTATTTCAAATTGATTTCTGAGGCACTCAGGGGAGAGTGTGCATGATGTGAAGGACAACAGAAAGGAACTCAGCTCAGAGGACAAACGCTGGACGATAAGCAGGTCTGACAAACCTGAAGGGCTTATCGCTAATATCCTTCATTTTAGAGTCAATTACAATGCGGAGATGGAGCGCTGCGAATGCTAAACAGCGGGAGCACTGTGGGAGAGAGAACAAAGTAATATGTCCAGGCAAGGAAAATATATGAAGTGCAAAAACAAAAAACGAAAAGGTTAGAAAGAAAGACAATTAGGGTATTTCACTTGATTGAGCATGTGCTTGAGTTCCGCTCGCACTTGTTAACACTTTTTGTCTCAAGGTGAGATAGTGAATTCTACTAAATTATGAGTTGTTAATTCCCATTAGTTTAATCATTGTAGTCACTTCAGACCTCCATAGCAATAGAGCACATTTGCACTATAAAACAGCTTAAACTATAATGAGTTGCCACATTCATTTGAATGGTTTTGGCATACCAAAGGTCTATTTAAATCCTGGTAGAGCGCTAGGCTTGCAAAAAAGCTCATTTTGTATTTGCTTTCCCTGTTGAAGATTTGCAAAACAACCATTAACCTAAGCAGCCTTCATTCAGCATTCACTCAAGTTCAGCACGTCCCTAACTTTGAATGAACTTCCTTATGGGCCTTCTGCATGATGAACCACATGAGCTTTGTAAATGTAAATGACTCATTTCAACTGTAGAATTTTCATAGAAATCTTTTAGATTTAGGCTCACTGGTAAACATGTCATAAACCTGTAGAGATTAGTGGTATTATAAGTGTATTATTATTGTATTATATCCTGCTGCTCTTTTAGACATATGACTTGAATTCATCAAGTCCTTTTTTTGCAACAAAAGCCATGTTGAATAAAAAAGGTTTGACAGATTTGATGAAAACAGCAAATGACAATAGAATTTTATGAGGATCGACAAAGCGGTTTCACTATTTTGCGCATAAATCTATCGGAAAAACAACCATGTGATCGAATGACGAATAATGTGCTTTATGCATTGGAAATGGTCACTTATTGATTTTGGCTGAGGTATCGGATTAAAAATGTTCATGATGCAACGCTGAAGGTAGGAGGAGCAAGGTCAATTTATTAAGAGTGCTGGATGTGTAAAACATGCACTTTTATGCCAATGCATGATGTTTATTCCTAATGTGGATTGGTGAGACATGATTAACATAAGCATCCTCACGCTATGCAGTACTTTATACTCAACATCTCTACTTATGACTGAGGAGAGGCCAGATAGAGTTGTGAATAAGCTTCAGGGGATTAATCCTACTCACCAGATACAGCCAGGCCTTTAGTCTCGTAAAGCTCCAAAGTAGCATGTTCTACCTTGGTATTTAATAAGAGAGTGGTCCTGACAAGTAACCGGGGGATTTATGGCAAACTATATTGACAATAGGATACAATGTGACTACATTTGATTTATCATCATTGATGGACCCTACTGACAGAGAGTGCTGTTAACTGTTCTTTTAGCAAAGCTGTTAACGTGCTTAGTGGATGTGTTTACCTTCTACAACAATGGCATGCTGGGTGGATTAGAAGGATTCCACGAAAAAAGAATGGCAGACGTCAAGGAGGACAAAGCCTCTCTTTCCACTCATACTCTCACACAGCATGTGTGGTGCTATTGCAGGTGTCTGACTTGCTTATGCTCAGCTTGTCTGTTTCTGTCTCTGTCTGTCTGTCTGTCTGTCTGTCTGTCTGTCTGTCTGTCTGTCTTCTCCTGTCTCTGTGTCTGTCATAGCTAACACATTCCCTCTCCCTGGTCGCCCCCTAGCGACAGTCTCACTGACAGGACTAGAGCCCAACACTACGTACGAGGTGCGTGTGGCAGCTGTCAACGGGAAGGGCCAGGGCGAGTTCAGCCACACAGAGACCTTCCAGACTCTGCCCATCCGTGAGTGTCCCTGCCTTCTTCTCCTCACTTGGCTTTACATCTTCATGCTCTCTTCCTCCCTCTTACTCCTCCTGCTGTGTCGACTGAGAGTCTCCCATAAGACTTGGTTTACTGACCTAGCTTTTGTTATGACTCCTCTAGCTTAGATATGCTGATTGTACTCCGAACCTGTACTGTGTTGTGTGTATATTCTACTGTATAGTACCACATATAGCACTAGGTTCCCCTTGTGGGAAAATAAAGTTGTCAATTGAATTTAGAGATGTACTGATCTGATATTGAGCACCGCTATTGGCCTAAAATGAAGGAAAGGGGATGCTATTTACAGATCGGATACCATGACACAAACTGACCTAAAAATACCATGACACAAACTGACCTAAAAACCAAACATGCTGACGGCTGCACAGCTGAGATGACACACGAGTGCGGTGACAACAATAACAATCATGTCTGCGGTCTGGCAGTACTTCATGCTTGAGACAGGCACCAGTAAAAGTGCTTGTTGCGAAATTTGCAAGGCGATCGGTATCGGATTGGTACTCAGTATTGGCCGATACTCAAAGTTCACTACTCGGAATCGGTATCAGCAATGAAAAAGTGGTATCGGTGTATCCCTAATTTAATTCAATTGAATCTCCTTCCCCTCCCCCTCCCCCTGTTTCCCTCTCTTACCCCACCATACCACTTCCTCCCACTTGTTCAATCTTCCTGCACCCAACCCCACCTCCACCCAACCCAACCTCTACCCTATCCCCACCCACCCCCACCCCCACCTCCACCAAACCCTACCTCTACCCTATCCCCACCCACCCCCACCCCCACCCCCACCTCCACCCAACCCAACCTCTACCCTATCCCCACCCACCCCCACCCCCACCCCCACCCCCACCTCCACCAAACCCTACCTCTACCCTATCTTCACCCACCCTCACTCAAAACTAAAACCACCTTGACCCCACCCTCAGGAGAGCCCAGCCCCCCAGCGGTGCATGGTCAGCGAGGGGTGGGTAAGGCCTTCCGACTTGGCCTGGTCAAGCAGGACGACGGGGGAATGCCCATTGTGGAATACATAGTCAAGTACAAGACGGTGAGTACTTATGGGTTGCCTAAACACTGTACTCTACAATCCCAAGTAGTTGTGGCTTTAAGGGGGCAGTCTGGGATTGGTACATCTATTTTTGAATAGAAAAGCATATTATTATATAAAACCAGTGATTCTTGAAGAATATAACTTAGAAATGAACTTAATTCAACTGTCTTACCCCATCAGAACACTGTACAGCTTCAACACATGGTTAAAACTATCATTTTTATTGCATGGATGGTCAGTCCTTACATCACCTTACATCCACAGCTCTGTCTATGAATTTGAGAGTGGTTACTTTTCTCCAGCCATTACATTTCTCTCAGCTGTTAACTAAAACAACACACTCACTCACTCACACACACACACACACACACACACACACACACACACACACACACTCACACTCACACACACACACACACACACACACATACACATACACACACTCACTCACTCACTCACACACACACACACACACACACACACACACACACACACACAAATACTTGAACACAAAATAGCCAAAGGAGTTCAGAGATGTGAATAGATGGAAGCCTTCTATCTCCCCAATGCTAATATCGTCTTACAGCCGTGTCTCTCTATGATTGAGAGGCTGACAGCGATTTAGAATAATGCAGTTGCACATGGAAGTGTGCTGTGAAAAGAAGGTCAGGGACTCTGCGCTATGCCTTTGAAGGCCAAACAGGAAGAAAAGGACAATCCTCTACGCCTCCCTAATCCCACAGCTTCCACTTATCGTGAACCTGCTGTGCGCGTACACACACACACACACACACACACGCACGTGCGCACGCGCACGCACACCAGAGAGCCAGAGCCATACAATGCCTCGCCATCTTCCACTGCAGGGACTGGACTGAGCCTATTCCTCTAACCATGACCATGAAAATGAAACCATGCACAGTTTTGTAAAAGCCCTTTCCACACTATATTCTTTGATATTTTGAGAGAGGCTAAATGGTTGAATATGCATTTAGCATGCTGAGGCTTTAGACTGTGACAATTTCCTGCATGACGAGATAAAAACAAAAAAAAGAAAGAAAAGGGCAGGACCACAAAGCAAAGGAAGGAAAAAGCGAAGGAAAGGAAAGGTGGATGTGGATTCAAAACCAAGCTACCATGGACATGGTGACATGATTGCTGAAGTGGGTATATTATACAGTATATGGCATTTTCTATTATGACAAGTTGTATATACAGGGATGAAATAAACAGCTAAATTGTTGCTGTTTGGAAATTTGATGCTGTGGAAATATGTTATCCCTGATCGCTGATCCTCTGATCAAATTAGAGATTACTTTAAAAGATACTATAATCGTTTTAAACAGTAATGGCTTTTTCTTATGTCTTGATGCGTATTTGATCATGTAATGCAGTGCCTCTTTCTCTCTCTCTCTTTCTCTCTCTCTCCCTCTCTCCCTCTCTCCCCCTCCCTTCCTCTCTTATTCTACCTCCAGGATAAAGAAGAGCAGTGGATGACCAAGTGGGTTTCGGGAGTGAGTGATTTTGCCTTGCTGCAGCCTCTGCAGTGGAACACACGCTACGAGGTGGAGATTACCGCTCGCAACGTCAAAGGCCTGTCAGAGCCCACGTTCTACCAGTTCTTTATGCCCCAGAAACCTGACATCACAGGTACACACAGGTTTAGTTGAACACCTTTACCTTATTCATTGCAAAAACCTACATTTTAAGTGATATGTACTGTAGATTTGGTAATATCCGAAAAAGACAGGAAATTCAATTGAACCCTGCAAATCTGTATCCTACAGTATGCACTGACAAGGTTTACCAGCACACTCAGCTTTAACTCCTGCTACAGTACTGTACAATAGCTTTGTTGATGTGATGTTGATATGAACACTGTCATTATGTTGAAGGATGTTGTAATATGTCCATCATCGCTACAGTCCCTCAGTTTTGCTGCATTCCTATTATTTGCTGGCTAGATGGCAACACTAGGTGTGTGTTACAGTAAGTGTAGTTGGCTCGAATTGATTATTACATCATTGCTAGCTAGTAGAAGCCAGCACAGCAGTAAGTCAAATATACCTGTTGGTGTCCTTCGCTTATATCAAGTTGAAAACAAGGTAGTGTGTCTACTCTGCAAATAGCAGGAGGTGCAATATAAATGATGATATATATTACAAAAATAAGTGTAGAAAAAATTAGAGCTGGCAAAATAGAATAAAGAAAATGCATAAATAGGCCTCTCTGTTAAAACCCAGAGTAGGTTTGGGGTACACCAGGCTCTGGCCAGCCTCCCCATGAGCAATGCACAAACTAAGCAATGCACGCTGCCTCAGAAAACTAAATACAGCTGTAAGCTGTACTTTTCAGAATAAATTGCATGAAATAGAGATTGAATGCATCAATAAAAGTGTGCTATTTAGTAGAATTTGAAAAGCATATGGATGCTCTGTTGAATGTGCAACCCACAGGGGTGAAATTCTCCTTTTGCAAAAACATTACTTCAATCAGTTTTGCACACTTTAAAATAAACTAGGGGTTATGAAAACAAGATGCCAAGATGTTTTTGATTTCAGTCGGTCTTGGATGTTTATGTGGCTAATTGTCAGTTTTTATGAAACCTCATGCCACAGGGAGTAATCCAACCGGCCCGTTAGCTCAAATAATTCCATCTCAAGTTCAAAGCGTGCCACAGCTCAGTCGGTTCCCAATCAATATTACTCCCTCAATTACATTCCCTAAATTGCTCCTAAACGTGTGTAATAACTATTATCTTACTTTATTATCAACCTTGTATTAATATGTTGTTAGTAATAGAGTTGAGCGGTTTGTGTCATTAACAAGTGTAATAAGGACTGCTCAACTTCATAGATTCTTGTAATGACTGTGTTTATTTGATAGGGATCATGAATGAGATGATGAATGAGATCCCTTGAAAAAAATATGTCATTTACGAACCTTTTGGTCCTGAAAAGCGCCGTCAAAAATCAAGTGTTTGGGGGCACAGGGTTGTTTACAATACACTAGCAAAGCGAATGCATCTCAAAGAATACCATGACAACGGGGGTTTATGTAAGCATTAATAGCCGATATTGCCACACTTGCAGTGGTTGTGACAGTTGTGTGCAGAAGTGTGCCTGAAACGTGGAGATATCGGCTGTTATTGCACACCCTGGAGTGCATTAATGTGTTTATAAAATGGATTCCATATTTTTTTTTTAAGAATTCCCCCTGAAACCTGGTATTTTAGCCGTTAAAAGTTAACTCATCAAACTATCAGAAGAGTGTGGATGTGCTTTGTTAATGCACACCTCCAGTGTTCTACACACCCTCCGACACCATGGGATTCTGCAGTGTTAATATGCCACATAATTATCGTTCCCTCAAAATGTTCTCACACAGGCTGTAACACATACTGTTTCTTTGTGGCAGGTATATTCAGCTATTGTCACTTGTTACAAACTTTCCCAGGGACCAGGTAGTGCATAAATATATTTCCCCAGGAATTCACAATGCTGCAGCTCATCAAATCTGATGTGCAGATCTGCCCAGTTCAAGTATAAAGTGTCTCGTCTAGAATTAGTATGCCATAATATACCAACATAGGGATATTGTTACTGTTTCCCATTTAGGCAACTAGTAAGCCAGCAGCATTCTATTGTAAAGAAGTAATCTTTTGTGGGAAAATAAAGTAGCTAGCTCCAGCACTGGTTGTCATGGCTTGTAGATCAGCTAGTGAACAAGTGTGTTAGCTTCCTAGCATTTCTCCAACGCTAGCTATCAGTTTAACTAGAAAATGACCAATATGTCAATATATCAATATGTCAATATATCAATATGTCAATATATCAAACCTAAAATGCATATCTAACATGCCAAAGAATCACTTGTTAGCTCGTACGACATCCATCGGGGTAGTGTTATTACAGTGTTGGCATGTTAGATATGCATTTTAGGTTTGATATATTGACATATTGTTTTATGGTAACCAGGGGTAATATAATTTGAGGCGAGAGAGATGTCAGGCATGTTTTTTTGTTTTGAAAAGCTATTGGGTTGGCACGTCCATATGTTAACCCTGAACCACCCACAGCTCTTTCTCAACTGTGATTGTCAGAGATTAATGCATGGCTTGGAACACCGTTTTAGTCAATCAGATTATATATTTCCCCAAACCCCTTTTACAAATGATTATTAGGGAGGATGTTGTTGTTTGTAACTTCAAACTGAATTTTGCCTTGGTGGCCAGAGGTGGCAGATTTCCAACAGACTTACGAACAGCTCCTTTAACATGTACAGCCATCTACAGTAAATTCAGCCCCAAACTAAAAAAGTGTATTGAACATAGATTAAAGGAGTAATCAGGGAACCTTATAAGGTTATTTGAGAGGGGTTCCCAGCCATGTCCTGCAATCTAGAGCCTTGAACGGATCCAAAGTTACTAGACATTACCACCAACAATACAGGGGGTACATTTTATTGTTATGTAATTGAATCTGCACTTTAGTATACTTTTATTGTTTTATTATTTTATTGAGAGCTGTCAATATCTAGTATTGATTCTAAGCTTTGCGTTTGCCTTTGGAGCCTGTTATTGGTGTCTGTCAACATGGGGACCAAAGAGACATCAATGAAAGTCAGGGAAGCCATTATGAGGCTGAAATATCAGAAAAATCTATCAGAAACATAGCCTAAACCTTAGACTTACCAAAATCAACAGTTTGTAACATCATTAAAAAAGAAAGAAAGCACGGGTGAGCGCAGCAATTGCGAACTGGCTGGTAGGCCAAGGAATAGTTCTACAGTGGATGACCGAAGAATGCTCACCTTAATTAAGAAAAAGAAAAAAACTGTCCCACAGATCAGGAACACTCTCCAGGAGGTAGCCGTGAATTTGACAGAGACTACCATCCACAGAATACGTCACCAGCCCAACTACAGCAGAACTAGCGGATAGGTCTTGACTGGCCAAGTCAATCTTCAGATATAAATCCAATTGAACATGCATTTCATTTCCTGATGATAAGATTTTCGGCAAAAAGACCTCAAAACAACTGAAGATGGCTGCAGTACAGGCCTGGCAGAGCATCACCAGAAAGATGGGTTACAGACTTTATACAGTTATTGCATGCAAAGGATTGTTGACCAAATACTAAACATGAGTACTTTATTTGGACATTATATGATTGTTTCCAATACTTTGGGAGCCCTGAAATAGGGAGAGTATGTTTAAAAAATTGTGTACTTCCTAAATGATGAGCCCAATCTGAAAAAAATACATTGAATTAAAGCTGAGAATCTCTACTTTGTCCCCATAGTAATTGTTTGATTTTAAATCCAAGGTTGGGGTTTTATACGAGCACATCGACATTGCAGCGGGGTATGCCACTGCTGCAGCAGACACACAGTGTGAAGTTCTGCCGACAGCCACCACAAGGTGGTGACAAGAGCTGTGAAGGATGTTTGAAAAGAGAATGGTTTGCTTTATCAAGCTTGCCTTATCAGATAGATTGGCAAAATCAAGTTTATTATAGCAGCTCATGAATTGCAGAGATGAAGAGTGGAAATGGTTTAAATATCAGGTTATGTTAACAAGAACCAAGCAAGTTCTATCTCCTCTCATACCGTCATCACGCATTCTCTCACAGCGCAGAGAAACGGGGAAATGTTTCAGTGCAGTATGACATGAATCAGCGTGAGTCAGCTTTAATAATGTAACATATTGATTAAGGAATTAAGTTAGGAATTTTCATGCGAGGCAGGAGTAAGGATGTTGGGTTTCAGTGGGATTGAGACTGGATAGAAAAGTAGCCTACAGTTGTTATCATTAAATCATAATAGGGTGCAAACGTCCACATTTTCAGCAAGGGCAGCCTTCTCTCGTTCTCACAATGTAATGATAATAATAATAATAATGATAATAATAATAATAATAATAATAATAATAATAATAATAATGTACTTATTTTGTATAGCACTTTTTGAGGGATTGTTTGAAGGGGGAGAGCATGCTGGATAAATTGTCACACTTTTGTTTGTTAATCAATGAGCTTGTTGTAAGTGGAGATCTAGCAAGCACACACAAACTTAATTCCCCTTTCACCGTCCCCCACCCATTTGTTAACAATTGCCAGTAACTGGACACAATGTGCTGGTTTGTGCTGTTATTAGATTTTTATTCAACACTGACGTTCTTCATCACATTCTGGTTGATGGGAGAATAATGTAGTGGTTAATGTGAGTGAAAAGCATGAAATGATCGAGTCTCCGGTAAATGACACAAGGCCTACAGCTGAGTGCACCCGTCCGGACCCGATAAACAGCCCTGATCTTGAGAGCGTTGCATATATTTGTCAGTATATCAATCCCAACTCATCCAAACCTGCACTACGAGGAGCAGGAGCCTATGCCAACGCACACCACTCCACAAAGTCATCGCATATAGGCTTTAGGAGTAGCCTAACCAGTGTGGTATGTAGAATACCAGAGTGGTATACCAGAGTATGTAGAGTGCAAGTTGCTATTGGTATATTAAGGAGTGAGTTAAGACAGAGAGACTTGGAAATAATTATATTCTCTATGACAACTGCATCGTAACATTGCAACATACGTAGGCTAACATTAGACAGATCACAAGACATTTTTTCTCAATTAAGGTTTATCCGAGTACATAATTTTGAATTTCTCTGATCAGACAATCATTTCTCCTTTTCCAAATTGAAACAACAAGTCATAAGCTACTCCTCATATAATTCATCTGGCGGCAATGTTTGTAAACACACTTCCGTTCCATATCCGTTATGCTCAATGATGCCTCCTGGTGGGTGTTTTGCCCAGGTGAATGACCTGAAATAAAACTCACTAGTACCGTCGCAGTACTCCTGCGACGTTGTCACAGTGGCGGCCAATTTCTAAACTCAGGTCAACTGTAGCAACGCTACCACGGCAGTAGGATGTGATCACTGGCCTATTGGCTGCAGCAGCTAATCGGGACATATGCCTCACATCTAGACAGAGTACCACTCACACTTAGCGAATTGAGGCCAAATTTATTCCAACATATTATCTGGACGTTGTAGAATGCCCGTAGAGTGCCCAGGAGCCTGTGAGAGCCATCAATCTCATAGCAAATCGGGTATCCGTTTCCACTTTGCTGGCTGCAGCGTTACGTTTTACTCTGAGTGTACTCAGATTTCCTACGGTTTGAGATAATGCATCAGGAGCTGATCAGGAACATGGAGATTGGGCTAAAAACGTATTGTGTCAATTCAATGTACCATCTATCCCCAAAGGCCAACTGTTGTTGTACATTGCACCCACACACAGACAGACTCAATCACATAAACCACTAAAAATACCTCGACATCCAGGTAAACCGACTCTGGAAATGTGGGCACACTCCCCTCTCCTTGTGGTGAGGTTATCTGTGGCCAAAAAAAGCAGGATCAAATACGGAGAGCGTGTTGGTTTGATTAGCCCTTGATGTTTGAAGAGTGTATCTCTCCATGCCTTTAAATCTCCTGGTTAATGCCTCTGAGGGATAAATTGAGAACTTCTGAGCAGATTGGAATAGAATGCTCATCATATTCAAACCCCCAGGTCATTTATGAGATCACACACATGCACATGGACATGCATATACACAAGTACAAATAAGTATGTTGTTGAAAGAGAATGGTGAACTCACTTTTAATGGTTTATCGCTTCCATATGTAGTGATGAGAGATCCCAGAGTCAGTCAAATGTGCACTCAATCTGCATGGTTGGGAAAGAACCCAGACCAGGGAGACGGTAGCCTGGTGGAACCAGTCCGATCTCGCAGGCTCACATTCAGTTTCATTTGAAAGTCAATCTGCTTGACCAGGCTAGGGAGACAAAGGGAAATTCAATAAATATTTTAAGTTTATCTTAAAGAAGGATAACACAAAGAGTCCCTGCTCAAAGTTCCACTGAAATCCAAAAGGCAGGGGAAAACAATCTCTCCTCTTGGACTAATTTATTGTGTGCAACAGTGATTTTCAGCTTGCTCAACATCGCACTTGCAAGCTTTTAAGTTTTATTTGCATGCCCAACACTGCCTGTGCACTCTCTATATAGTTTATGCTTTGCTCGATGAGCACGTTTTTTGCTCGACAGCGCCATCTCGCTTGTGCTCGACGTCTGGAACTAATCTGATGCCATAGCAGGGCTATGACCAAAAATACAGATCTGTGAAAATCCTGCACAATCCAAACAGGCCTCATGATGTGTGGCTTCTAATCTGTAGATATGCATTTTGTAGATGTCCTGGATTCTTGACTGGCATGCATTCTTGCATTCTTCGCCATTCAAGGCATGCACTGTTGCTGTCTCTCACACACAGGCACGCACACACGCGCACACACACACACACCCACACACACACACACACACATTGACTCATAGATTTGACAGAGCTGCGGTATGTGCTATGTCTTTCTTTAACCAATCTCTCTATCCAATTCCCTGTCAATGCATTATGCATTCTCAGGGTCTCAAATTGTCCCTTTTATTTTTTTTTTTACTTTCTCTCTCCTAGTTTGTCTTGCAGTGAACTGCAGCTAAACCCCCTCTCCCTGCCTCTGTTTCTCTCTGTAAACTCCCTTTGAGCCTTTATGTCATTGATTGCCACATTGCCCTTGGTAACATTTCAATTTACTCCTTCCCTCTATCCCTCTTAGATTGTACCTCTCCCCTGCTCTCTTTATGCCCCCTGAATCACCATAGTTTTCCTCTCCCTCCTACAGTAAATTCTGTCTTTTTTCAGCGTGTTTTGTGCATCCTTCTTCCTTTTATGTGCCCTGCATATTCATCATACATCTTAATTGATGCGAATGGTAAATGACAGTGTGTATGTTGATTGATCTGACAAGTGCACGTCTCTGTGTGGTGCTGCCATGCAATAATTATCTTCTACAATATCATGAAATATTCAGAGGCATACAGTTGGACCTTCGTGCCATCGCTTAGCTGTTTTTTCTTACTCTATTTACCTGTCATCTACTTGTAATAATGCACTCTTGTTGAGAAATCATGTAAGGCAGGCTTTTAAATCTTGTTGTTTTGTTGAGATCATTGTATTCACAATATGCATGTTGACACCAGCTATAGTCAGTTCTCTGGATTGGAAAAATAACTATCATCAGCATTTCCTGGAAATGGCAGAAAATCTAAATTGATGTTTTTTTCATTGTTGGCCATTAAAGTAATCACAGTGTTGATACATTTTCCCTTTTTCTGAAAGAAAATATGTCTGAAAGTGTTGATTTTCGGATATACTCCCATTCATCAAAAAAACCCATGATCAGAAACATAAACAGGCTAAATGCTTGTGTGTCTGTATTTCATAGGATAAAATAACATAAATTCTACCATGCTGGTACAGTATTTGCTTTATCAAGAAAAGGCTATCAGGCAGACATTGGAGTAAGACTAATATTTTACTCGACAGTAGGTGAGAGTTCATGTTATGCAATGGCCCAATGGATGCCCACAAAGATTTCAGACTGGAGGAGTCTCACTTTGGCACCATTTGGAGGCCTTTTAGCCTTAAGGTTGAACAAGTGTTCTCCACTGACTCTCACTGGTCCAAGAATATTGCTACAGTATCAGGGTTTACAGCAATCACCACAGTGTAGAGACAATATGGATGACAATGTTGTTCCACAACCTTGGCGGCCACAAGGGTACAGTACTTTGCTCTTTAAAAGCTACGCTCCATTTGGGCTCCCACTTTTGGTGTGTGCAGGACAGTTCTGGGGGCCATTTTGTGAGTCATCACCCTGCCCAATTACTGGAGAGTGCACCCTGAGGCCATTCAGGAGGGGAACTGCCTGGATGTCTGTGTCTAATATTTGTATGACTTTTGAACATGTAGCACTCCTGTAAGATCATGATACAAATATGTGTCTTGGGTCTTGTTTCTCTGCAGGTATTCTCTGCAGGTATTTTAAAAGAGTACACTTTTTGAAGTGTTCTACAGTATGTTGCTACAGAGAGCAATCAACCCTCTTGTACAACATTATGATTTCAAAACATACCAAAGTACGTTAATCCTCTTGTTTTCCTCTTAGCTAAAAAAGTTTCACTTTTTACAGTCTCCAGTCCTCCATTTGCTAGTACTTCAGTTCCCTTAGAGCTGTTTAATTCATCTGCAGTAATAGTGTAGACAGACTCATCCCTCGCCTCCCTCATACTCATCCTTCTCATCTCTTAGATTACATGACCTCTCCCAAGGCCTCCTTGTGAACAAGAGTTTTACTAGCAACACTTCACCACATACCACAACATGTTCTCTCAAGATGTCCTCACCCACACCCACTCACACTTATGTTTATTCTGCAATGCATTAGTGCCGGCAAGTTTCCAATCAATGAGCCCCGTTCAGTCATCATTAATTGAGTGACTACCTCTTGGATCTAATCAAGTGAGGCTGAATCATTGCTCACTAGATGCATAAGAATGGCTCCCACTCAAGGAGAAGCGTGATGACTAGCATTAGCACACCGCTAAATCGAGCTGCTAATGGCTTTATAAATCAACGACCAATCAGTGGCACTTTCTAAAGAGGGATCACAGGACAGGGACATTGATACACATTGATTTTATAGAGGGGAGAGTATTAAGACACACAATTAGAGACATTTTTCCTGCTAACTAAATAAAATCCAGCTATTTCTACTAAAGTGAATGAAAAGATGGTGATGAGTTTTATTTGCCAAGGCTTCTCCAGTGATGTGGCTCCCCCTTGTTCTCTCCATGCCCTAAAAAGACAATGAAAATTTTAATTCATGAAAATTAAGTTTCTGTCAAAGGAGAATTCAGTCTTTTTTTTTAAGCAAAGACCAGGTACAGTACATGTAATACGTTTGCTTGAATGAATTGAGACCTCATCAGCTGAACCAGAGGTACGTGAAACTCTAGAACAAGTAGTTTTGTTCCTTCCTCCTTCCTCCCATTGTTTCCAGTTAGTCATCTGCAAGAGACCTTGAAACGCTCCACACTGTCATTGTGTATGCAGCACTCTGAAACCTTATTACCCTGCTATCATCATTTGAACATTGCAGGGCCTAATGGACATTTACAACATGTTTCTGTCAGATTTGTATTACATCCACTTGGCAGGATTATTTCATATATTTCATACATTCATTTCACCTTATTGCTTGCCAAATTGGAAATCAGAGGTGTGAAAAGTAGCAAAATGATGTGTATTTCCCCCTGGCTTCCTCCTAGTCCCTCTCATTTCAAATGTGTTGCTTCTCATCCTTTGATTCCCTTCAATAATGCGGAGATCAAACCAGGCTCGTAATGGAATGCAAGGCAAACTGCTGCTGAGCTATAAGGCTAACGGAATATTGATACGGTTAACAGAGTACGTGCCACTGTGGGAAGAGCTGTTGTAGTAATGGAATCTCTCCCTTGGAATTACTGTTTTCACCTCAAACTATCATTCATTTACTGTATGTGCTTTTCCTATTACATGTTTTTTTCTGTTATTTGGACCACGATGACCTTGAGTTCTCGTGTCTGGGGATAGGAGTGCCCAGCTATGTAAGAGAGAAGAGAGAAGAGAGAAGAGACTCAAGTCTGACAGTTACTCTCATTGTTAGAGGATGTGCCGTACAACATTAACAGTAACAAACATTGACCTAAACAAAATGAAAGTGTTTCTGAAATCAACTGGCAATTGGAGCTGCTAAAGTATTATCTAATGATAGTAACACACTTGTTTTTTCCTCCATCGACAAAAGTTTAGGTTGCGTATTAGGTCATTATTCTGATTCATTTCCTCTGTCCTGTCCTTCTATAGAAAGGCTGTTAGGCTATGATTGAATACTAAAGTTTTATGAGTATGATTACAAGGGAATTAAAGCCTAGAAGGACTCCAAACCATTGGACAGGAACCAGGAAGTGTTCAGCATATGACTCAGCAACATCCACCAAGGGACCGTGGCCCTCACTATACAAGCATGCTGCAAAGTTAAAGAAATGTCGATGTTCTCGAAATTGATGAGCAGGTAAATTCAAGCTCACAGAAAAGTTCGAAAGGTCGTCCTAAATCTGTTTCTTTCATCAGAGTTCTCTTTCAGTCGACTAGGATCATCCTTCACTATGGGACATGCACTTTTTGTACTTATTTGCTGAAACCCTATTCAATCACGCCTGTACCGGCTGTCGGAAGCTTACTGTAGTGTGTCCCTGTGGCTAGCTAGTAACTGAACTGTTCCACTGAAAATCTTACGATTCTCACAGGCTTTAGATTGTCTCTGTCAGCACCCTACGGTTCGACATTCACTGTAGAACTTTGGTAAGCCAAGTTCAAGGGTTTTCACCTTGTGCACACCTGCTTCTCTCTGAGTTGTTCTGTCCTTCTAGAGAAAGGCTGTTAGGCTATAATTGAATAGTAAAGTTTCATGACTATGATTACAAGGGAATTAAAGCCTAGAAGGACTCCATACGAAAGGAGCCCATTGGACAGGAACCAGGAAGTGTTCAGCATATGACTCAGCAACATCCAAGGGACCTTGCTTTTCGCTTTTTGCCTTGCTTTTAAATGTCAGCTTTACTGAAAAACTTGTTGAATTTGCTATGCCATGTTTGAGGTTTTCACCTTGTGTGCAGATGCTTCTCTCCAAGCAGGCTTACACAAGAAGGATGACAGCTAGCTAGGTGCTCGCAATTCCACTCATGTGGAACTTGCTAGCTCCCTTGTGTACGCTACAGCTAGCATGGCTACAGCTAGCTTGTGGTTTACGGATCATTTGAGCCCTTTAGTGGCTCAAGTTTAGTGTCCTGCCACCACCCAAGAGGATGAGGCTAGATGGAATCAGCCCGCAGGGTGGGCCCCCATCTGCACGCCAGTGTAGTGCCCATCCTGTGCCCATCCTCGGCGAATGCATCAAGGCTATTAAGTATTAGTAGAAGCAGCCCTTACATGATCCAAGTGGTTCTCAAGGAAGAATCCCAGATGGGGTTCTACACCTTTATAGGCTGGGCAGTAGATGAAGCTACCTGCTTGCAAGCTTCCCCAGCCTGTACAGGCGTGATTGAATAGTTTCAGCAAATGGGTACAGAGAATGCATCTCCCATCATGAGGGGTCTCTTCTCAGAGAACCTAGGTTACATGCTTAACCCCTAGTTTATTCAAAGGAGGCAGGTTTGTTTGCTTTACTACTCCATTTACTACTCTACATTATGTCCAACTGTTTTAATGGTTTCTATAGAAAAAGAAAAACTGCTTACATTTTTAAACAGTAGAATGTTTGGGCCAAGGGCACTGACTCTCTATGTATCTAGTAAAAAACATATCCAATGTTTCACAAACATAATAATGCCCTGACCAGCTCCTGGCCGTTTCAGCAGTCATCATTCATCTTTCACACAAATTATTTCTTCACAAATGATAAAGTTTAGCAAATATTTAGAATACATTTAGAATAGTAGAATGTATGAGTCTGAATGCATCTTCCACTGAGACCAGAAGAGCTCACAGCAACATTTTATTATTGTGCTGAGAAAAGGTGTGAAGGTCAAAAAAAGATTATTGTTCTCTTTCCCTTGAGGAAGTGTTTTTACACTCTTCAAGAGAGGCAGGAATCTGTTTACCATCTTCCGAGCTCAGCCTCATCTGCCTTCAAATTAATTCAGATAAAGTCCCAAACGCCAACATAGAGGGAGCCCTGTGGCGGTGGGGAAATATTGATCCAATCCAACAAGTTGGACCGTTGGAGCCCTCAATCCCATGATGCAACAGTAAAAACACAAGCTACTTGAATTAGAATTCCTCGTCACAAGGCTCTCAGTTCCTCCCCTCTCTCTCTCTCTCTCTCTTTCTCTCTCTCTCTCTCTCTCTCTCTTCCTCTCTCTCTCTCTCTCTCTCTCTCTCTTCCTCTCTCTCTCTCTCTCTTCCTCTCTCTCTCTCTGTGACCCTATGGGTAGTGCTGAGGAAGCACTAAGCTGCTCGTAAGCTTTGCTCTCCGCTGATTGCTTCTGTCGCCAGGTTTCACTCTGTCAGCCAGGTTCCCATAGGTGTTGGTGTCGTGTAAATTTCACACGAAATATGTGCATGCGTGAAAATTTACACATACGCAAGTTTTCAATTATAAATCAGACCCATCTTAAAAATGTGTGCATGTGAATGAGCTTCACTGCCCCACCCCATTTATATACACCCACTTATACTGTATACATACTGTATATTGTCAATCAATTAATAACCTCTCTAAGCCTTTATAATGTGCTGGCTACAACACCTAGGCCTAATACAAGCAAGATATAAATAATAATAACCATAATATTATTATGTGTCATTCTAATTATGAGTCTGGTTGATGTTTATGTCAGGTTCATAGGTGCGTACTTTGTAAGCACATTCTCACATCCAGTTCAAGTTTTATAAATGAAACTGATGAAACTGACTTTTGTGTGAAAACTGGCGCACATATGTTTTGGTGTCTATTTAGTGCATAAGCAGGAGATGAATGTGTGCAAACAGCCGGAGTGTGTGAGATTAGATACTGCTGCTTTACTGGGAGAAAAAGTCTCAGTGTAAAAATATCTGGGTATCTTGAAATGAGTTTAGTGGCCCCAGTGGAGCCTCGATGTTCACATGGTGACAAAATAACTCATAATTATCAACTTAAATGTCCCACATTCAATAACAAAACAAATATCAAAATCTCCCGAAGTCACACTGTGGCTGTCTGAGGTGTGGAGTGGGAAATGTGACAGTGTGCTGTTTAAACTGTGCCCTGTACCTGTCTTAACCTACCTCTATGCAGTTCAGATACTTAATAGGTTACCCTGCATTGCAGTAGTGCCAAAACAATTGCCGCAGAGCGGATGTAACTACACCTCCAGGGCTTGTGTATTTAATTGCACAGGTTCTTATTAGAGGACTGCTAATTTACTCAATGCGCTCTCGTGTAACCCAGTGATAGAGTTTGTCACAATTAGCAAACTGCCTCGATGCATTTGAGAATTGTAACCTTTCTGCAAACTGAATCATGTGGTATCTTATTTCTATCTGTGGATCGTTTGGCCACAGAAGGTAGGTGCCGGCTGTCTCTCTCTGACTTTGGCCGACTCCCTGTCTAATAGTCGGGCCCTGGGAGTGCGTACATGGTGTTGTGTGTCATTAAGTAGGCCTATCTGTGTGCAGGTTACAGGTGGTCTAGAGAGGCTCCCACAGTGTGCAGCAGCCTGGGTGACTATGCTCTCTCTGTGTGTCTGTCCTGCCTTAGCAGAATCCCTGTTCAGCGGCTTGGGCCTGGGCGCGGTGGTGGGGCTGGGTGTAGCAGGCCTGCTGCTGGTCCTGGTCCTGGTGGATGTCAGCTGCTTCTTCCTGCGCCAGTGTGGTCTGCTCATGTGCATCAGCCGCAAGCTCTGCAGCAAGAAGACGGCCACCAGTGGCAAGAGCAAGGAAATGGAGGAGGGCAAGGCTGCATACCTGTAAGTGCCCTTTGACATTTGACCCCAGAATGTGTTTTGTAACAGTTTTAGTCAATCAATCAGTCAGTCAGTCAGTCTGTCACTCTCACTCACTCATTCACTCAATCTCTCACGCATGGTGATTATTGGTAGTCAAACAGGTCCTCATATCCTCATTCCCTAATTCTCTCCACTTGCACTGATCTGAAAGAACACCTTGACAGATCGTTGCAGATGAGGGAGAATTGAGGATATAGTAAGAGAGACACCACTGAGATGCACACAGTGCCAGTTGATTGTAATTTGCTCACTGTCAATATTTGTCAGTCATTCATTCACAATTTTTCACTCCACTATGCGTGCTTTCCCAATATCTTTGACACCATGTCTGTTTTTTGGTGTGTGTGTGTGTGTGTGTGTGTGTGTGTGTGTGTGTGTGTGTGTGTGTGTGTGTGTGTGTGCGTTTGCGTGCGTGCGTGTGCGTGTGTGTGCATGCGCATGCGCATGCATGAGAGAGAGAAAGAGAGAGTGTGTGTATGTGTGCGTGAGAGAGAGAGAGAGAGAGTGTGTGTATGTGTGCGTGAGAGAGAGAGAGAGAGAGAGAGAGAGAGTGTGTGTATGTGTGCGTGAGAGAGAGAGAGAGAGAGTGTGTGAGTGTGTATGTGTGTGTGTGTGTGTGTGTGTGTGTGAGAGAGAGAGAGAGTGTGTGTGAGTGTGTGTGTGTGTGTGAGAGAGAAAGGGAGCTTCTCTCACACAAGCTTCACTAAGCATGCCATTACAAGGATATCCCATGAAATAAGAGGTCAACAAAACCATCGGTGTCAGTATTTACTTTCTCCCACATTTGTACGGACTGGAGTTGATTTAAAAAGAGCAGACCTATGAGTAATAAATGTGTTAGATACGACTGATCAGTGGAGCTGGCCATTTTTATAGCCAGAGTCTGCTGTCTGTGTGCCCCCCCTGCTGTCTGCTAAGGGGAAGAAAGAGCTAAGAGAGAGAGAAGGGTGGGGAGGGGGAAAGGGGGAAGGGGGGAGGGGGGGAGGGAAAACCAGTAGTCAGACTGACATTCTGCTGAGTCACTAGGCTGATTTTTAAGGAGTGATGGCTGACTGTGTGTGACTGCCTGCTGAGACTGCAGGCTGACTCTGTCACATCTTTGGGAACAGCGGAGACATCAGAATTAGCAGGAACTGTGAGAGGTGTCGAGTGTTACTGTTGGATGGGATCAGTCACGGAAATATTCTAGTGCAAGTGGCCAATAAATACAGCTGAGATGTACAGTACAGTAATCATAAAACGCGACGCTGAAGGATTTTATGTGGGTTTACTCTGAATATTTATATCACAGAAATAGTGAGCTGAAGCTAATTTTACCCATTATCCTTTCCTTGTAAATGTCTACCGTTGAAATAGTTTGGAGTGTCCATACACAATAGTTTTTCTCTATCACATTATCGCCAACATAAGTAATTCCTTGGTTAATTTAATATTCATTGATTTCAGTTATGCATGCTTTCAGCATTTTAGGTGACTAACCACCACACAAATTTGCATTAGTAATGTATGATATTAACATTAATTTAATTACAAACTGTATTTGATTTGATGTAGGCTGACATCATTCATTTTTTTATTGAAAGAATGTGCTCATGTGGAAAGGTGTTTTAGAATGGTTTTAATTAACTACAATTTTGCAACTAAACAGTCAAATAAGGATCGCATTTTGCACAAGTCCAAATGTTTTGGGCTGATTACCATGAATGAAATAAGGAAGTAATGAATTCAATACTTTTGGTAAACTGCAAATGTGCTAATCTACCAGCATGATTGAATAACCACGTCAGACAAGCAACCTCTTTAATATGATTTTAATTACTTTTTTTAGCAGTTAATGCACTGATCATTGTGCAAGTGTGACAACGTGTCTTCTGTTATTCCTGCTCTATTAAAGGTGGTAAAGTAGAGTAATTAAAAGCACAATAACTAAATAAGAATTAATTTTTGTATTGATGGAGCATCTTTTAAGAGGTGCCATGTGACTCATCTTCACATTTGGGCAGCAGTATTCCTCTTTATCTAGACTTTTTAGGTATGGTGCATTGGTCTGATTATACAGAACATTATACATATTTTGGTAACACTTTACATTAAGGTCCCCTTTTTAAAGAGTTTATACATGGTTTATAATTAGTTAATAAATCACTTATAACCAGTTTATTATTCAATTATAAACTATTAACAAACAGTTATAACTAATTAGTTTAGATTGTTCGATATTCACTTGGCACTTGCGAAACAGGGAGCTTGCAATGAGGAGCCAGTTATTAATGATTTACAAATGCACTTATAAATGCTTTGAAAACTAACCGTGATGTGGAATCATGCAACAGTATTTGGAATGGTGGTACAGTGGTTGCATAGTTGGGAAATTGTATTCTATGTATGCTAGTTTTTACACCGGATTAGTTTAATCGTGGGTGTAATTACTCTTTATGAATGCTCTATCTCTCTATGCCTCTATCCTACAATGACAACCCATATCAGATATGATTGAAACTGAGACCCTCCACTTATTGATTAATTCCTGATATGGCAAGACCTCATTGGACAACAGCAATAGACATAGCCGAATCATCTCCACAATTCAGGAAATAACTTTCCCAACTGTGCAACCACTGTAAATAATGTTACATAATTTCACATCAGTGTTAGTTTTCGGAACATTTATAAGTGCATTTATAAAGCATTAATAACTGCCTCCTGATTGCAAGGTACCTATTTGGCAAGCATCAAGTGAATATCGAACAATCTAAACTAATGACTTATAACTGTTTGTAATAAATGGTTTAGAACTAAATAATAAACTGCTTATAAGTGATTTATTAATTGATTATAAACCATTTATAAACCCTTTACGAAGGGGACTTTAATGTAAAGTCTTACCCTTATCTTTGTAACATCTGTTAAGATCGAGAAACCATTTCCCCCTTGCTAGTAGATTTACTACGTGGCTGGCACGTCCTCTTATTGTGTTTTCATAAGGGGTATCTGTGGGCTTCAGACCACTGGAGGATTCAACCCAGGGAATTATTTTTTTTCTTGTCAGAGTCAAGCTTAGGCCAACTTCAAACTCAATAGCCTACTGTGAAGCTAAAACTAAACCTCCTGAGATACATTACGTTTGAACACTGGGCCACCAACAGAGTCCAATCCATTCCATGGGATTCTCGGCAGGCCCCAAAGCCCCGGTGTGGATGGCAGTGTTGGCGTGATTAACATTGTCAGAGGGGCAAGCGAGGCTTCCCCACTGTGCTTCAATGTCACTTAGAGGCTCAGAGATTACAGACACAGTGATATCTCTTCAGCCTTCTGTGGGGTTAAGAACACAGAGGCTGGCCACTTTGCTGCTGGAAGACATCAGAAAGAGAGACAAGCCAAGGACATCCATGCTGCTGCTGCTTGCTTTGTGTCACAAATGGCTTCGCTCAAGTTCATAACGTGTGTGTGTGTGCGTGTGTGCGCGTGTGTGTGCGTGTGTGTGAGAGCAGGGGCGGTGGGTCCAAGGAGCCCATTGTTGAGATGAGAACAGAAGAGGAGAGAATAACTAACCAGGACGACGCCAGTCCAGTGAATGAGCCCAATGAGACCACTCCTCTCACAGAGCCAGAGTAAGGAACCAGAACCACTAAGGGGGTTCTAGGACCAGTCTCCCCCAAACTTCAAATCACACACAGTCCTAGGAATCAGAGAAAGGTCAGAGCAGTGCTATTTGAATCCAGGCATGAAGGACTACAGCGCCACTGGTTTTCATTTTTTACTGTCCAGTCAGTGATTTAATTCAGACCTGGTAGACACGTTGAAAATGCTTTCTGGCCAGTCATTCCTAGGAACTATGTTGTGACCCTCAACATCAATAATTGAATAGCCCCAGATGAGGGTTTTCATGCAAGGGGTTTTGAGTTGAAGTAAATTAACCTGAAACCTTGACCAGGTCTTGTTGAACCACGGGGACCAATGCTGAATGATTCAACACATAGCAGGTATCTTTATCCCTACACAAACGCCCTATTAAAGTGTTTGCTGGAAGCTATTGCATAAACTAGCAAGCCACTTTTCTAGTTGTTGCAGATGTTGTGTGTGATAAACTGAGCCTATGGTTGGTCTTTTTTGTATTAGATGAAAGAGAGATCAAGAGAGCCCAGTGAGAACTGACATTTGTTATTGTATTTCTGCTTTATGACCATACAATAAGGGTTGTATTTGTTATTCTCTCTTTAGTGTTTAAGGAAATGAGATGCCATTTTAAGTGCCAAGTACAGATATATCAAAAACATAACAGTTACTTGATGTCAGTATCACACAGGCATAGAGTCAATCAGGTAGTGGAACATTTTTGGATTACTTGTTGGTATTGTTGCATCTCATTTACTGAAGCAGCAGCAGGAGAAGGGGTCATTGATATGCTGTGTGTTATAGAATGTCTTCATCATGTTCCATTGTCTCTCTGTACGTTGCCATGAAAACGTCCACTCAGCATAATAAAAACTCTCATTGCCCCTCTTGTAGCTCGACAAAAAGCATGTATATTGCTCATGCACGGATTTGTTTCATCAAAAATAATGCCATCTTTGCAATGTATTATTAAATCTGTTCCATGACAGTTAGTTCTTTGGGTTGTGTAATTCTACTGCATCATTGGGAAATGAGACATGGGATGAGTACCAATACAATTGAAGTCAGTTCTGAGGTCTCTCTCTCTCGTTTCCATTGTCTGTTTTCAACAGGAAGCTACCGCTGAAGGAGGAGAATGGAAAGGAGACACACAAGCCGGACACCATCGAGATCAAAGTGCACAACGACAGCAGCATCCACACAAAGCAGGAGGACAGCAAAGCATAAAGGGATAGCCTTCCCCACTATAATAACATTCGGAGCGTCCTACCCTGAGACCAAAACACAAGAAAACCAACACAGAAAAAAAGAGGAGAAAAATACTATATCTGTTTATATGGGCCCAGTGAAAGGCATGTGTAAATACAAATAAGTCAGACAGAGACCCCAACAGGTTTTTCTTTTGTGATTAATCAACAATATTCTTTCTATCACAGATGGTCAATCAAATGCTCAGTAATTGTATATTGTCTTTTCTTTTTTTTCTTTTTTTTTACTTTGGTATTGGTTGCTTGCTCATACATTGGCTATTGCTTTACAGTTGCTTTTATGTATTTCATTCACACTCACACACACACACAAACACACACACACACACACACACACACACACACACACACACACACACACACACAGTGCCCCCAAAGACACTCTAATCTCCTCTGCCTAGACATAGCTTTCTCCTATCATCTTGAGAGTAAGTTATCCTGCCCTCAATGCAGCTGCCCTCAATGATGTTGTATCTGGGCTCTAATGCATCACACTGGTGTGCTATGCCCTGGTGTGCTATGCACTGGTGGCTCATGTTATTGAAACACAGGCCCTTTCCACGGACAAGCACCACAAAAACTCCTTTCAGTGATCAAGTCCCTTTGTTGGCTTTGCCTTTGTACCACACACATTCTGTCCATCCTGTTCGGGCAACTAGCTCTAAGATATTGAGCCTGCTTGCTTGTCAGTTGTGTTTCTCATCTTGTATTTTTGGTATGGAAAACAAAAGAAGACAAAAAAGTTCAATAGCTGAAGGTTATTTTGCACATTGTAGTGATGCTCGGCTTTGTTTGTCTGAGTGAGAGATTGTGTTGAAAGGTTTGTCTGCTCTTTGAGTGTGGAAGCAATTTGTATGTAAATGTAGTTTGCTATTTTGATCAAAAGCCTTTTATTTGACAGTGTAGACCTTCTGTCCCGTGTAATGTGTATTTCTGTAAGGTTACAGTATGACACGTGAAACTCTTGTTTGATAATGATATCCATCCGTGAACCAGTTGGGGCATAATGCTCATACATCATGGCTCTCTCGGTGGTTACATCACAGAGGGGTACACAGATGGTTGAAGTGATCTGGGAGAGGTTAGCCACCAGGAGACAGAATAGAATAAAATATAGTAGAATATAATAGAATATCCCCAGTCTACTGTTCATCAATGAGCTGGCTTCATTGTGGGAATGTTGTGAGATTCCAGTTTGGAACCTGGAGAATGCACTCTGTGCAATGACGGTGATGCCAAGATTTTAGCGATGATGTCCTGGACAGATACGTTCTTTATTCTCAAAGTTTATCTGTGGCCCAACGTCTGAGTTGGATAATGTTCCTGCGTATTTGTTTACTTCAGCTGCAGTGCTTAGATCTCCACAATGAACAAGAGACAACATTCTGTGGCAGAGTTTCAAGGGAAATATCTTTTTTTTTTTGGCTTCTTATTTCATTTTAGAAAACTTGGTTTCAAAAAGACGGATATCAAAAATAATTGATGTGATCATGAAATTTAAATGTGAAAATTGAATGTGGTTGTCATACAGTTTTGTGAGTAGTTATTGAGAAAAACCTCCTGAAGCTCCATAAAAGGAAAATGCCCTCATTCATGATCAATACTGTCATCTGTTTCATTTGTCCTGCCATCATTCTGTTGAAGATTCTGTTGGTGAAGAAGTACCATATGAGGGAAACCAATGAATTGCTTGTACTGAAATGTTTTTGAGATATATATATATCTATATATATATATAAAATAAGAAAAGGAAAAAAACTCTAAATTATATATTGCCGTAAAAATCATGACCAAATAATATTTGCTCTATTTCTTTCCCTTTCATGCCAGGGTCAAAAGATTTCAGTCAGACATCCTTTTTTGAATTGAATCTATTTTTGTCTGTCCATTTCCTTTCTCTGATGTTTGTCATGTAAATAGGTGAAAAAAGGATATTTTACAAAGCTCTTATGTAAATATACCTGGAGGATGTGTTTTTTTTCAAAGCAATCAGGCTTGGCTTTCTTGTGAATGCTCTCCAGATGAAAAGCTCATGTTCTCTTCTGTTCTGTTCTGGTCTAGAGTTCAGTGACGGTGTAATAGTGCTTTTTACTACTCATTTGCTTTACCCTAAAGACACAACACACAGTACGCCCCAAGGCTATTTCACAGCATTTTAATGGAGGCCACAATTAAGATGTTAGCATGCCTCTTTTTTTCCCACGGTCCCTTGCCACTGCAGTGAAAACAATGTAGACCATCCAATTCAAATGTAATTGATGGTTGTTGCCATTAGTGGAGGAGCAGGGCAAATGATCTCTGTAACTGGACGGTTCCTCACAGTGCCATGGTGAGGGATGCTAACTGTTGAGCTGCGGTGATTGTAGTGACCATGGGTTGATCAAAATGGCATGCTGTGAATTCTGGAAATGGAGTCGTGCCTCTGCAGGTGTGCCAGGATAACCTTGTTAATAAGCATATGGTATCAGCACAGGCAGGATGTGACGACTCAAATGTGGCCATGAGCGTGTGTGTGTGTGTGTGTGTGTGTGTGTGTGTGTGTGTGTGTGTGTGTGTGTGTGTGTGTGTGTGTGTGTGTGTGTGCGTGTGCGTGCGTGCGTGTGCGTGTGTGTGTGTGTGTGTGTGTGTCTATGTGTGCACGTGCGTGAGTGAAAATTTAAAAAACATGATCAAGTTTATAATGGTTATCAATCATCTAGCTGGGAGCGCCCTGCATGTATGTATGATATTCCCTCCTCTCGCCTTTTTAGCAGGCCCCATTGGTTTTTATCTCAGTCCCATAAACCTGGCTTTGTTTTCTCACAAGCACGTGTATCTGCAGAACTCACAGTCTGCACCCTGGAGTTGCTCTGTAGCCTGTTATGATGACTGTAAATAAGGAGCACAGTGCCTGGTGGCCATAAGATTTGTACATGTTCTTTTCTATCTGAATATGACTCTATTCCCCCTCCCATCCCCTCCCATCCCCACCCTTTCCTGCTGTCCCTTCTTCTGCCCTGTCTCAGTCCATCTCCATATGGAGTACTGGTGTGTTTGAGCTCAGTGTATTTGTCCTCTTGTCACTCTCTGGTTCCTCAGACTCCCCAGACTGAGTGTGCTTACGCAGGGGGTGGAAACCGCCGATCCCGTCGTACCTGTGGAACACTTGTAACAATCTCCTGTAATTTTCACCTGTAAATAAATGTGTCCTGGTATAAGACCATGTGTTTGTGAGTTGATCCCTAAGCTGTTTTTGTCTTGTTCTTGTCTGTTCTTTTTCTTGGATGCATTGCAACAGGAGAATAGGAATGGATTAAACATTGATCAATGTATATCATGTCAGCACAACTCTTAAACCAGTAGTAAATGCCCAGACAAGAGATTTAACCATGCTAAGTATTTGCAGTAGTACGCATGTACTTACTGTACTGATCTGTAAAAAATTATGTATATTGGGGTTTTGGTTATATTGCATTTTGGTGATTGTATTGCAAAAGACCAGACTTTATGAATAGTTTTGCGTGCCAATAGATGCCCGGTGAGCAGAAGACTCAACAAAGACAATCATTTCAGATTAAGTCACTGATATCAAGACAGCATTGTCATCAAGGTCAATCCCAAAACAGTATCAGTAAGCTTTACATAAGGACTAAGCAACCTCTATTTCAAGAGACAAACTACTTTTGATGATAGAGAACAGAGATTGAGAAAAATCACATTCTTAGTTTTGAGGGGAAACATTTTTTTCAAATAAGACATGCAAACGGCAGTGATTTTTATCTAAGCTGCACCCTCTTCAAAACTCATTTGAAGTTTGAGATAACATTTTGCACTCCTCTCTCCAGTCTTTCAAATGTAAGAGGCTGGCTGATGTACTGATTTGGCTCTGAGGGCTCCTCTGTATTAACAAGGGACACACATGGGAGACCATTAATGCATCAAAAAGATGAACATTTCTCAGAACTGATCTCATACAGTAAGCTCTGTCAGAGTCCTCATATCAGAGGCATTTTGTATATCTTTGTGCAAAAGTAACCTCATCCCCAGGCTATTGCACACAGCGCAGATACAGTAAGCCAGAAATCTCAATCACTCAAAGTTGGCCTTAGTCGGAGTGGCCATAGAATTCTATGAGTGACTTTACTGAGTAAAGTATTTGTCATCATTTCATTTTAGCGATTCACACAACTGCGAGATTTGAGGTGTGCTAGCAACAACAAACATTCCCCCTGGGTTCAAAGGCAGAAAAAAACAATACTGTACCTTCTAGCTAGCTAGTTCACAAAGGATAGCATAGCAAGCTAGCTAATAATAATGGCTTCACCAAGGAGAAGAAATTGAGAATAGTCATGTAGAAACAGACCACCATTGCCATGGCCAGATAAATCCATTTCATTCGATTTAGTCCTTCGCTGTCAAGAATGATCAAATCAAGATTAATGACGAATACATTATGTTAGCCTACTTGCTGCAATAGCCGGTAGAGAAGAAGACTAGGAAACAGTATAATTGCAAATGGAGATAGCTAGTTACAATACCTTACTTACCAAAAAAAATATATATATCTTAATTTCTTCTAGCATTGTGACTGTCAATAGCCCCTGGTCCTAGCATAGATTACTTTTTCTTATGATGACTGATGGATAGATGATTCACTCACTTAGTCAAATGTATTTGTTGTAAGTGGCTTTGGATAAAGGCGTCTGCTAAATGCCATAAATGTAAATGTACTATACTTTACTATGCTGTTCTATACTACAATCTACTAACCATTGGACCACTGTGGTACTTCATCCACCGCGATTCCAATTAGACGTTTGCAAAATACAGGGCTCTGCAATGGCTTCTCCACTGATCGTTGCCAACAAAGGTCTCAGATGAGCCAAACACTATCCTGAAGTCTCCGATTGCAATCTCACTATCCTGGTGTTCGTCTCTGCCAGTGTTTGCAGCAAGTATCCCCTTATCTTGCAACATCTTTGCTAGATTGTCCATGGTCGACAGCAAACTTCAACACGAGTAAAATCGGATTGTCATTGATGGTGGTGGTCTTTGGCTAACAGGACAGTGTTGGCCATGCCTGGTAGATTAGGTTTTTGCAATAACCCATTGGCAACTTCTTCTGTAATGTCCATGTTGCAGGGAGTCCCACTCTGCATGGACAGATGTCTCACTAAGCCTTTACCCAGGTATATTCTCCTCCTAATCTTCCTGTTTCCAGAATCTCCCATGATGCTGTGTGCTGACAGCACTTTAATCCTGACAATGAGAAACTTCTGAAAGTCTTTAAGAAAATATCTAATGTCATTGTTGCCCCCTCACACACACACACACGCACACCCACACACACACACACACACACACAAACAGCAAAACAAAACGTAGTCAGTTCCTGGTGTGCGGAGAGGCGCCCCCAAACTTCACGCCACATGAGCAAATCCTCCGGTAAGCCTGTTGGCAGGTGCAACCCCCCTCCCTTAATCTGCCTAGTTTCAGAATCTCCCATGATGCCACAGGGGTTATGCAGAGGCCCGCATCACCTCAGATAACGGGAGGGGAGGGGGGTAGAAAAGGAGGAAAGACAAGAGAGGGGGGAAGTAGGTGGGCCTAGAGGGACAGGTGCAGATAACCACTGCCTAATTAAAGTGGGGGGGGATGAACGTGCCGTTCTGCTCTCTGAAACTCACGCCTGGCTGCCAGAGCTCAGGGAAACAGACTGCAGTCCAGCCCCTTAGTTGTACGCTTGAGGGGAATGGGACAGTACTTTGAACAACCTGGAATCTTGAGAGGGAAAACATCACCAAAGTGACACAAATACAAAAGCAAAAAGACACTAGAAATGTAAACCAATGTTCTTATACTTATAACAAAAACGCCTAGCTCTGTGGGAAGTTGTAGGATGGTTCTTCGGTGTGTTTGATGTTGTAAAATGTTTCGAAGCATGCACAATACAATAGGCATACATGTACTGTGTGTGCCAGTAACTTTTCCGATGGATATGTAACCTTGGGACTGTGGGACTGCTATTGTCAATTATTGATACAAAAGAAGTATGGAAATCTTGCTGTGCATTATACTGCTGTGAAAGCTTTCACTTGTCTCATCATTTATTCATACTTTGTCACAGCCAAATGTACGATCAGATGAATGTAGCTGCATATTCATTGTGCCATACTCAACATGATACTACATCTCAGGGGAGAGAAAGCTACTGTATGCGCTGAGTTTCTTTGTGCGCTGTCTTTTGGGTTTAGCTTAGCTCAGAGAGAGATTGAGCCACCCACACACAATATCTAAATTGGTTATCGTTGCTCCTAGTTGGGAACAGAATTGACTGGCATAAAATAACATAGTATCCAAAACTGGCTGCAGACCAATTATTTTCCTGTTACAAAATCAAGGAATACTGACATTATATTGAAATGTCATATCATTATGGCCCCCACAAATGTCCGAAATCCCTTTTTGATTGAATGTAATAAAAAATACATTGTGTTTGTATTCATTCATTCCACCTGGTTAATTTTAACCTTAGCTGGATTGAAGTAGTCTATACAATGTGTACGACGAGATTGGAATGGGGCTGAGAAGCAATTAATTTCCACCAAACGACACAATCTTTCTTATATCTTTCTCATTATGTGGCATTAATAAAGTTATTGTATTGTATTGTATCAGTTGTAGTTACAGTGGTTCTTCTGAGTCACCTGTAACCGAATATGTTGATAGATTTATCACATGATAAATGACTGGGGTGGGGGGGGGGGTTGGGTAATGTCCAACCATTAGAGTTCATTGTCATGGACAGTGGTATTCTGTTCCATTAGTTTAATGTGTTTGAGCTGCTCTTCTCAGCTTGTGCAAATTCATATTGGATTTTTATTAAAATTCAAATCAACAGTAATAGGACTGCCTCTAGGGTAGTCTTAAAGAAATCAATTTCCTAAACACCACACAATTACCTCCTAATTGTCTCATTGGACTGTATTACTGTTGAAGGTGATTCCAATTCGACTGGGAGTAAACTTTGGCCGTCTATATGAATACATTTCACCCTCACAGTTCGACACTCACTGCAGTGTTTGTGTCTTCTCATTACTGTGGCAACGGGGAAGAGGTTTTGGGTCGGGCAGCATTAAAAAACACAAGACAACGGGTGAATGAACGCAGCCCCAGCTATCAATCGGCCCTCTGGCCATTCCAACTATTAATGGAGTGTGAATAGTGTGACAGAGAGCAAAAATAGAGCTGTATATTTGGATTTGAATATGAATACAATCAGCAGCCTTGGCTCGTTAATGAGCCAAGGAGAGCTACTAGCAGACAGGATTAATTAATTATGGGCTGACATTTATGGATAATAACCTTATGGTGGATATCACGGCTAATGAATATGCATACATTATAAAAGGGAAACAAAACAGCCAAGATGAAAAAAATATAATTTGAAATCCATGACGGGGTTCACGCAATGCTGTCGGCCACCACACATTTCAGACTGTCGGCTAAATGGTGTCTTCAATGTTTCATAAACAACTTCCACATGTGTTAGGAAGAAAAAACATACAATGCTTACCTACTCTATCTTTGTATCCAACATATTTATTTTTTCCTGTCTGTGCTGTCAATGAAATGAAAAGCTACAGTAAGAGCTGATGGTTGAAAACCCAATGTAAACAAACTGTAAACCTACTGTATTTATTAACTTCTTCAGATGCATTCTCTGAGTTACATTGCCTCTTCCTATGCAGGGCTGTCTGTAAACAACTGAATTGACTCTGAGCTACCCTTAGTCATGAAGAAATAGATAGCTACACAGTGGGAATTAAGGTAAGCTTGCATGTTTATGGGGACTGGTTTCCGGAATGTTTATGTTTGTGGAAGGCAATAAAGAGCTTAAATTGTGTGTATATATGTAAGCATTATCGCATGACAGGCTTCCTTTATCATGTTATAGGCCTACATTTTTTTTAAAGCATTAATTCCTCTGAGTTCGCATTACTGGTGATCTTAAAAACATCCATCATTGTACATTTGTATCGAGACTTGTATTGACCAGTTATATTAAAAAAACATTAGATATTATCAAAAATGCAGTAGGGTTGCTATATATTTTCTTTTTTACATAGGCTATAGGCCTAGGAAAAGTAAAACAAAACAACAATTTGAACTCCCCTTTATGTTCTACAGGTCAAAAGCACTCATATGAAGCAGCCAATGAAAGGCAGAAATAAGGTATGCAGGGCCTCTTGGAGATATTATTTCAACCTATGGCAGCACATCTCAACGTGACAGTTCCAAACGTCAGCTTACTTTCTTGTGAAACTGTTGTCTGAATGTAGCCTACTATAACATGAAACGGATTTGGTTTACTGTGATGCATAGAAGAACAAAGTGATGGCATCATGTTGATCACAATTTGCTATTTTATCCACCCATTCATGAATTAAATACAGGCTGTGCTAACAAGCCTACAAAACAAAATATCCTCTTAACATAATCACATTTGCACGTTTCTTGATTAGTAATTCCTTGATGTGCTTGTTTGCAGACCAAACTTGATCAAAGTTGCCTGGATGAGCGTCAGAGGTCACAGAGAAGTGAATAAAGGTATGAATTCTATGTTTGGCGGGCATGTCGTCAGGAGGGCAGAAATCCACCTTACGATGGGTATTGTTGCTGTACGAGTGGTCTAACATGCTAGTTCATTTCAAGTATTTTCAAGTGCATGTTTGTAACAAGGGTTTTGGCAAAAGGCCCAAAAATAAAAATAAAGCTAATCTTAGAGGCCATTCACATGATAAGCGAGAAGGTATCACACAGCTTGCGCCAAGAATTCGATTAATTTAATCTCAAAAGTCTGCAGCTTGCGCCGCCACTTAGTACATTGAAAAGCAATGGCTTGCCCAATGTCCTTCTTGCTCTTATCATGTGAATGCCCTCTTAGGATGCACTAACATGGAGGCCCAGAACACATTTGGATGACCTTATTATTCAATAAGAATCAGATGCAGGAGCATGCTTTGATATAACAACAACAAATAAGAATTCATTGGATGGCGCTTTGTCATACAGTAAGACAATAACCCAAAACATACTGCCATAGCAACTAGGGAGTATTTAAGGGCCAACAAGTGGACATTCCTCGACTGGCCATGTCAATCTTCAGATTTTAATACAATCAAATATGCACTTAATTTCCTGGTGATAAGATTTTAGGTAAAAATACCTAAAAACAAACAACAACTGAAGATGGCTGCAGTACAGGCCTGGCAGAGCATCACCAGAGAAGATATCCACCACCTGGTGGGAGCAATGGGTTGCAGACTTCAGGCAGTTATTGCATGCGAAGGATCGTCTACCAAATACTAAACATGAGTGCTTAATTTGGACATTATGTCCATTACTTTTGGTGCCCTGAAATAGGTGGACTATATGTCATTTCTGAATGGTGTTGTAATTTCTGAATGGACAAAAATCTAAAATCTAAATGGACAAAAATAAAATAAAATATGACAATGTACACTTTAACCTCATAGTAATCATTTGACTTAAAATCCAAACTTTTGCAGTAGAGAGCCAAAAGTGGGAAAAAAAATGCTTAATTGTTCCATTACTTACACAGGGCACTGTACATAGTTTCATGTTTAGTGAAGAGTCAGTTGACAATACTCTGATGGGTCTCCTGCTACAAGTGAATAACGTGTTAGTCTCATCCCAATAATCTAGTAAATGGATTAGGATCCAGCATTTCCACAGTGTTTAAACTGAATGGCCCAGAAGAGTCAATCCTGTTAGGCCTGGCCTGTGGGATAGTAGGGAATCTAGTGCTCAGTGAGAGGGGGTGGGGGACAGAGGGACAGACTGAAGGGTATCACCTGGGGCTTTAATCCATGCCACTGGATTTCCTAGTGTAAACCGCTTCCCTCTCACCCATCTTCCCCTTTAATGTGAAATGTTACAAAACGGCCACACCATCTGTAAAATGTACCTCTAACGAACAATACATTGGATATTAGCTTAGTCACTGTATGAATGCACTGAAATACTCCTTATTAGTGACAAGTGAATATGTCTTTCACAAGTTCAGGAGTTAATCATGTAGTCCTTCTGTCACAAGCAGAGGTTTCATTGGATTGGCTCACCTGTTTGGGCTTGGCTAGCTGTATCCCCCTGTCAGCCCATGCCTGTGGCCAACCTGTCCCTCAACACAGAGATGAAGCCTGTCACCTTTAGTGTGCGCTGAAGGTGAAATGACATTTGAGAGCCGTGCCAAATGAGAGTGCAGTCTCCACTCATATGCTCCCGTCAGAATTGATCACTGTTATTTCAGTTGCCAGTCCAAGAGGGGTCCCGACGGCTCACCCCAATACTGCATTAAGTTAGTCCAGATAGGAGCCCTGTGCTTGGCCTTGCTGAGTAAATATGATTAGAGCAGTTATAATAGCACATTGTGGGAGAGCACTATAGTGTATGAAGATAAGACACAATTTACTTCTCTATTACCCGCCCTCCCTCTCTCTCTCTCTCTCTCGCTCTCTCTCTCTCTCCACGACAACATCAGAGTGTATTATGGAGGATTGCACTGTCACCTTGGGGTGTGACAGGAAACAGAATTGACTGCTCAATAGACAAAATCAAGTTACCTTTTATTTGTTTTGGGGCCCCCTCACACAAAGAGCATACAAACACAAATTTGCACTGCAAACACAGAGACAGACAGGTAAGTATACTCAATCATCTTTTATTACAGGAATTAAGTTTACATAAAATTGATTAAAAGGTAAGTCGGTATGGTAAGAAAAATACTATGGTAAGTAGAACATTCTAGAGGGCAGTAAAGAGAGATATGCCTATCAACTAGAGGAGACTAGAATAAGTTAGTAAACAGCTAAAGGAGTTATATTTAAATACAGAGCAATAAGCCACGTCATTCCATTTGGCTGCAACCTGGAACATAAACAATACAGTAAGCGTGTCTTTGAATTACACCACTAACACAGGTAGCAATTACCACTTTCCTTAAAGGTGCAATCTATAATTCAAACAACAACAAAGCGGGCTCCTAGCAGCTGAGGGATAGGGCTGGATCAATGTAACTACTCCCAATTTAATCGTCAAAGCTATGGATGCAAGGACTGACTATCCATGAGATCAAAAGTTTTGAGTTCTGATGGGGTAAGACAGTTGAACTAAGCTAAGTTTATATTCTTCAAGAATCAATGGCTATATATCATTAATTTAAAAAGCTAAAAATGTATGCGCCCCTTTAAGACACTGCAAACATTTTATGTCAGTCTTTTCTTCACTCTCTTCAGTCTGGCTTTTCCTCGGCATCATGTGAGGTTAGAATGATAAGGTTCCATCTGTAATTTTGATCGAAATTGAGTTACGTACATGTACGTGTTACGTGAAGCCTGAATCAGCAGGATTCCTGTGAGGAGGAATAAGCAACCTAACGCTCCAGGAAAAGCTGTTAACTTTCCAGTGGAACAGTTAAGCTAAGTAGGAACACTGCAGACGGGCTTGCGAATAAGCAAGTGAAGAGTGAAAAGAATGAAATGGGCGCGCATTGCAGTAGCCTTTGTAGGCTGGGCTGGGGCGGGGTCACCCATGTAAAGCGCTCCTGGCCTGTTCCAGGCATGATTGAATAGGGTTTCAGCGAATAGGGTACACAAGGGTACATATAAAGATGTCGAATCGAGTGGACTGAAAAAGAACTACATGCTTTGGATTGCATGGTATGAAATGAATGTCACATAATCTAGTTTGATTTGCATTGTTTAGCATTCCTGTGATTTGCATATTTGGCACAGCAGGAACTGAGGAACTGCACTACTCTATACATCGTGGGCAAAAGTTAAATGCAAATCATTTAGTGTTGATGATATCACCCTTCCATTTTGATATCCTCTTATTTCTAATTGTGAAAGGGGGTTATGCAAATAATGTTAAATGAGATGGCTAATGATCCAGAGCAGAGCTCTGTGAATATGAATAACAGCCAGTGGAGTGCCCTTGAGCTATATGCAAATATGTTATAATTGTACGGCCTGTCTCAGCCTGTTGTGGAAGCCCCTCTCTCGCTCTCTCTCTCTCTCTCTCTCTCTCTCTCTCTCTCTCTCTCGCTCGCTCGCTCCGCCTCTCGGAAGGGAGGAACACCTGGAGCTTCCGTGTTATAAGATCTACAGAAAACAGCTGCTTCTGTCAGCTGCGTGTCGACCGGAGGTGAGGCTACCACTGCCATTTCCTTCCCTGCCTTGTAGTCTGGTGGTGTTTCATGAGTGACACTGCCCTCCTCGGCTCATTTCCCTCCCCTCTCTAGCCGACCTCACCCCGGCCCCATGGTTAGCCAGCAGGCTGCAAACCCACCCGGGTCACAGACGGCCAGGGCTAATGTGACACACACATCTGCTCATCAGTGCTGTACCAGGGACACACCAGCTGTGTTCAGATGTAAGGGGTCGCCCAGGTTGGCCCAAAGGGACCCCGCGATGCATCTCTGCTGACCGGGGCAGATGTGCTTCAGGCGCAGGTGAGTGAGTGGGAGGAGAGAGTGTCCTGACTTTGGTACTAACCCTGACAGGGGAGGAGAGCAGTCAGACACCATTAACAAAGACTGAAAATAACTTTTAGATTATAGACTGTTTTCAACTGTGGATTGTCTGTCAAATATGAGAATTGAGAGAATGGATCGACCACTCAGCAATCAACGGTTCTGGTTGCGCACTGTTATCATTGCGACTACAGTATATAAAGGTCCACTTGAGGAAAACATGTTTTTGTCCAATTATTTGAACAACTACATTTTTTACAAATTGAGAGTTTGAGTGAGAATATAAAAGCCAAACTTTAACGTCTTTGAAAGTTTGGAATCAAAAACCACAATAGGCCACTTATATACAGCAATAATCAATAGTAACACAATAGGGAGACAAACTGCTCCGGCTAGAGATGAGGAAGCTCTCAGAACAATCAACACAACAAAAGCAAACCAAGCCCTCACTGTTGCTCACTGTTGCTAATTTTTAATAACAGGGTTCAGCGTAATTGATTTTCCTTTCATTCATCTCCCTATTAACACTCATGTGATGGCATGCCTTTCCCTGGGGTCTCATCCAATCTAACGTTTCTGTTTCAACTGGAAGAGCTTTTCCAACAAACAACTCCAACGAGGATTGAAAGCTCAAACGCACACTCCATTCTTTGAACCTATTTCCTCCATGAACAGTTGGGGTTCATATGTAAATGTAAGTGTACCTCAGAGACTGGTAATAGAGTTGTCTGTTAGGCAAAGTTCAACTCAGTTGCGGCCATTGCTTTTGGTAGTTCTTAATTCACAGTGACAAAGCAAAAAGACTCATATTAGCTCCTAATGCTAGTCGTTAAAGCCTATAGGCTAATGCATTAGCACTAGGACCAGGTCAGCAGCTTTATCCCTGGCCGCTAGCCAATCAGCCATCGTCTCTTGACTCACCCCCATACCACGTTGGAGGCTGGTACCGGCTGACTCAATCCCGTCTTGGGATTTCAACATCAAGACTTTCTGTTTCGTTTTTCGTAACTTCAAAATAAAATCACGAGGTAAGAGATGATTGGAAAGTGATGAGATCACAATATTTTCTCATATTTTTTAAGAAATAAGGAAATATTCACAACAGAAAGTATATACAATTTCCAAGAAGTAATTTTGATAATTATAATTGACATATTCGAGCAATTACATGTAATTGCACATATGTCTATTATATTTTCAGAAACTGGACTATACAGAAATCTACTTAGCAACACCTCTGGTGTGGCTTGAACTGTGTAATAGAAAATGTTGTTGGCTTTTTACTGTGGCCAAACAACTCAAAGTGCCCCCTCTGGAGTGCATAGGGCACATATGGATTGTACACAAATATTTTTCCAAGGCTAAACTTGATATTTAATACTAATCTACTCAGCAACACTTCTAGAATATGGGTCAAGTAAGTTTCAATCATAAATCATGGTACCATCATACAACTAGTAGCTGCTTACTTTTGATGTGTTTCAGTGTTGGGACAGTGTGGTAGATCATCTCTTTTCTATGGACAAAGTAGATTTAATTTAGAATATGGTTGAGGACCTCTGATCTATATTTTCTATATTATGTTTTAATGATGATGGTGATGTTAACGTTATAATGATTTTACCTCATACTGTTCAAAGCTAGTTAGGTTATTTCACTCGTTAGCAGGAAAAGCTGCCCTTATCGTAACACTATAATATGCTTCTGTATCTTGTTTGTGCTTAGAGCTTAGAGAGTTTGAGTGACATCCCACGCTAGCCAAATTAGCCTTTCATGCGACATTTTCCATCTGTTCTGAAATGATGAAATTAGCACACTACTTTCAACCTTATCGGCAAAATCTAATTGAAATTAATCAGATTAGATATAAAGAAATTAGTCGTGTCTTTATTAATTAAATAAGCTGTCATTACCTTGATTTGTCTAGGCCTATGTAATATACCAAAAGTTCACAAGCTTCCATTCTGCATGTTATCTTCCATCTGTGGAAAAAGTACAGTATGGCAGCGAGTGGATGGATTTCCAAATGGACTGAATGTAACAGTGAATGGTTAGAGTTGGCTGCTTGCTTAAATCAATGTTGAATTGTGCTCGAACTCTTTGATAGCACAGTGTGAGATAAGGCCTGACAACTTATCTCAAAGCTGCCACACATACACAAGCACAGTTATACATATGCATCAATAGGCATGCGGCTTCCACCACACATCTACTGCTGCCAACGTTTATCTTGGTGTCACATGAACGGTTTACTTAAAAAAAAGTTTAAAAAAAAATTGCAGTACTGTTTGGCTTTACTCTTATATGACCCCGCCCCCCTCTGTCTTTGTCTCTCTCTCTCTGTCTCTCTCTCTCTCTTTCTGGGCTAGTTACATACAACTTAAATTCAGTTTGTTTCCTCTTTACAGAAGGTTATTACAACTATATATTACTATCTATACTGTGCAGTGTACTGTAGGGTTGCGTTAGGAGGGACTCAACTGTATTGTTTCCTAATACATGATACTGATGTTTATAAATGCAATGGAAAAAAACAATAAAAACAGTTTCTCCCCCCAAAAAACATATACCATTAGATACAGGTCATAAATAGGCTGTTGTGCAATGTAATGGCTCTAATGACATTGTATATGAAATATCAAATATTTGTGACGGACTGGGTTTGAACCTGTGTTTTCTGCTCAGGGAGCGAACGGAAGTCCATTACATTTGTGATTGCGTTGAATGAAATCTGATTTGAATAAGTGTGTGTGTGGGTGTGGGTGTGTGTGTGTGTGTGGGTGTGACCGCACAGTGCAGAGTTGTTTTCTTTCTGTTGAGGCTCTGTAGCATAAGGTTATGGGTGAGAAAATCACTTAATTCTCTCTGCCTGTTCGGAGCGATGTGAAACCTTGGGACAGCCAGATGGGACAAAATGCAAGGGCCAGTGCATTAACCTGCTGTGTCACTCATTCAGTCTGTCCTCTACTGAAACCACCCAGGCTAGTGACCTGAAGGATTTGTGAGTCATCAGGTTGACCTTGTCACTATTAGCAACAAGCTAATCATCCACTTTATGTCAATACATCAGCCAATACTGTCAAACAGGAGTAATGGAAAGAGCAAGAAAAACATTTTAGCAATTAAACACATCCTTAGAATGTGTTTAAAAGGCCATTAGGGTAAGAGTGGAGGCGTATCCAAGGGGTCATCTCATGGTCATTCATGTGTATGGCCCTTTACTGTTAAGGTTCCCCCTCCTAACCAACCCTCTGGCACCACCTTGAGGCCGCGGCGGTCATCACTGGAGCGTCTTCCTCCTAGTCGACAGCGCACCTGGACCCAATCCCCAATCAGCACACCTGCGACCCATCCCCAATCTGCACCCTAAGAACCCTGCCCGATCTTCACTCCAGTGCCAGATCGTACTGTGACTTACGATAAACCTTTCCACGAGACCCGCAGACGCTTCTAGCCCTCCCGAGTTTTACTAGCTGTTCCTTGTGTTTTGTCTTTTCCCTTGTGACTCACCTTGTTCTCCTGTGCCCCTCCAGAACCCTTGTCTTCCTCGGACCCCCTCGTCAACCCTTCCATAGACCTACCCCTCTCTACTACTGGATTCCCCCGTTAACGAACCCTGGACCGGACCCCAACGACTACCCCTACGGATTATCCCACGGCTCTCTCTCCTTCCCCTGAACACTGGACCTCCCGCTATCGACCCCCGGACCGGACCCCGACGACCCCTTGGATTATCCTTCTCTCCCCTAACCCTCTCCGTATTATAATTAATAATAATAATAATAATTATTAGTATTATTATTTACTATTAAATACGCCTTCAGACTAAACCCTACCCTCTCTGTGTGCCGTCATTTGGTTCCTCAGACATTCCATTGTAACAGAACGATCTGGCCAAATGTTGGATCCAGACGGTTTCAGGGACCCGGGTCGGAGGGAGGCAGCAGATTCTGATCTGGAGGGGACAAGTTGGCCTTCATTCTCTCTCTCTTGATCGGGTGTGCGCTGAAGTGGGCCGTCGCTGCCCTGGACAGTAAATCGGATTACGAGGGCTTACGAGAGTTTTGGTTTGTTTTCGATCACCCCAGGAGGGCTCTGACGCAGCGGCCCACCTCCACATCATCCGCCAGGGAGACCGTTTGGTGGTGGATTACACGGTGGAGTTCTGTACCCTCGCTGCGGAGAGCGGCTGGGTAAATAAGGCGCTCCACAGCACATTCAAGCGGGGTCTAAGCGACGACATAAAGGACTGGCTCCTCAAGAACCGCTCCTCATCGTACCAGGAGCTGGTTATCCTTGCCTTGGAGATGGATGACTGTCTGCGTGAGAGGCGCTACGAACGCAGCCAGGACAGGACTCCATCTCCAAGGCTGACGACCACCCTCGGCCGGGCACCCCCCAGCTTCCTTCACTTCATCCAACAACTCCTGGAGAACAGACTCTTTGTGAAGGCCGAGAAGTGCCAGTTCTCTATGGAGTACTTGGGCCACATCGTGGAGAAGGGTCACCTACGGGCGGACGAGAGGAAGATCCAGGCGGTGGTGGAGTGGCCCCAACCCTTGAACCGCCAACAGCTGAGACGTTTCTTGGGCTTCGCAGGGTTCTACAGGCGGTTCAGCCAGGTGGCCGCCCCACTAACCGCCCTCACCTCCGTGCTCTGCCCGTACTTCTCGACCCTGAAGTGTTCACGGCGGCCCCGGTGCTCATCCACCCTGACCCATCCCGTCAATTCTTCGTGGAGGTGGATGCATCCGACACCGGTATCAGGGCCGTCCTCTCCCAGGTGTCCGCGGAGGACCAGAGGATCCACTCCTGTGCATTCTTTTCTCAACGCCTGACACTAGCGGAGAGGAATTATGACGTGGGCAACCGGGAGCTGCTGGCAGTGTATTAGCCAGCTAAAGATAAGACATTTATATACAATACAAGAACAACATCACTTAACATCAACAAATGATTTACTGCAACTCTAGGTATTATGGGTATTAACTCTAGGTATCAACTCTAGGTATCAACTCTAGGTATCAAATTACACTTTTTCTGCAATAGAAAGGACATGTAAAGAGCACTCCATAGCACTGAGGTTGTATTCTATCAGTTCTGCACTGGTAAACACAGGGGAGAATAATGTTGATAATGATAATGAATGCGTTGTGGAAAAAAAAGTGCAGTTTAACCATTTCCTCTTGAGGCTAAGTACAATTGCACATTAACAACAAAAGTGAGACGTGTGGAATTCCCTTATGGTGCTCATAGATGAAACACAAACATTACAGAGGGATGTCTTTTCTGCAGGTAGGCTCCTCTCGGGAGCTTGTTATTCCCCATGACCCCTAAAGGAAGGGTCAACTGGCAGTTTCGCACAGTGGAAACCCCTGTGGTGAGCTTGTCCCACCTTAACTAATTTACAGATTTCATCTTTCCTCTGCTGTATTTTAACAGACATTTTCCCTCTCCAAGAAACAAGAGATGGTAAATGAATAATGCGTAGCCCAGGTGACTGTTAGATGTTTCCCATGCAAAACCAGACTGTTGCATCGTATATTTAAAATAAAACACAATTAGCTTGGTAAAACAACCTATGACCCTCTCTGATTTGATAAAGACAACTCTTTATAGATGCATAGCTACAGTACCAAAATGAAAGTACTGACATAGTGAAGGATAATTACCATATTACCTTGGGTCACTGCAGTTCGATGTGTTACATATATTTTGCTTGAGAGAGTGCATAGCTTTGACCCCAGGCTTTTTATTGCGCCATTAGAGCCCAGAGTGAACGGCTGTGTGGCTACTGTCTATGAGTACAGTAAGTGGCAGGGTTTGAACCGGGGCCCTTTCACATGTATGACCCAGACGTAAACCATTATAGAGTACCAAGAGGACATCCATGTGGTACAAGGGCTATATCTGGGCTGTGAAGTCACAGGCAGGCCTACCTCATAATTTTGCTACATATGGATACCAACAGAACAAGATCTCCTGCAATTCACTCAAATGCAAATGGTGGGTTTCCAAGATAATGAAAAAACATAACCCTTCTTGCATTGCAATAATGATACTGTAGTGTGTCATCAACAAAGCACCATTGTGAAAGTGTACACCATGAACAAGAATGTTAACTGCATTTTGAAATTAACATATGTTGTGGGGAATTTTTTGATTACTAGAGTTTATGTTCTTTTGACAAATCTCTAGCTGACCAGCTGATGTTCAGGGCCATAATGTCCCTGACAACAGTGAGTCCACTGGCACCACAGGGTCTGATTAAGTGAAATGTAAAAAGAACTGTACATCACCTTTCTGTTGTAGTATCTGTATGTTCTGTCTTAATCTGTTGATGATAATGTATTTATGGAATAGTAAACAAACACATAGTCATTGTAGTAACGGGGTATACTGTATAAGCTGTGTCCCTTCTATTGGAGGTTGGACAATTTCTCTGCTCTGATGCTGGATATTGTTCCCTTGTTGCAACATGTAATAAACCTAATGAGTGATCATGCCTGTTTTTGCCCATTTCTGCACCTGCAATTCAACGGTAACAACATGCATGCTGGTATGTGGAATTATATATATTTTTTTATTATGAAAACCTACTATCTGGACTTGATTAAATTGGAGCCTACCATGCTGAAGCATCCTGCAATGAAACGACTTAGTCTCTTATAACAGTGTTATAACTGTTACGGTTCCCCCTCCTAACCATCCCTCTGGCACCACTTTGAGGCCCCGGCGATCATCGCTGGAGCGTCCAGCCCCCAGTCGACAGCACACCTGGACCTGATCCCTAATCAGCACACCTGCGACCCATCCCCAATCAGCACCCATCCCCCGGTCAACACTCCAGTGCCAGAACGTACTGTGATCTAACGGTAACATTTGCGCATTGAGACCTACAGATGCTTCAGCCCTCCTATATATCCTTCAAATTCCTTGTGCCTTGTCTTCCTCCACATAACCCAACCTGTTCTCCTGTGTTCCCCATCCAGATACCTCGTCCTCCCTGGTTTCCCCTTGTCGACCCTTCCACAGACCGAGTCCCCTTGCCTATTATCGGACCTCCCTGCCTGCCCGACCATCTGCCTTTCAGACTACCTGTCTGCCTGCCTGACCCCCTGCCTGTCTGACTACCCGCTGTCCTGCCGACCCCTGGACCGAACCTCGACTAGTGTCTTTGGATTCTCCACTTGTCCCCATTCCCCTTTCCTTGACTATTATCATTAAATACGCCTTCGGGCTCCATCTACCCTCTCTGTGTGACGTTGTTTAGTTCCTCAGACTTTCTGTGTAGCAGTTACTCCACTTTGGGTTTCTGTTGTTGTTGGGGTTGTTGTCAAGAGCAGGCAAGATGGTTTATCACGTGATTGTGACACAAGAGACTTTAGAAGGCAATTACCAGATTTTTCAAAAGTGTCGGTTGCCGAACAGCTTCACACTGCTTACATGTAGTGTGGAGTTACCCCTCCTCACCACAGGAGCGCAGCTAATCACGCCCCATCAAAGATCTGACATCACTCAGGGATGAATACATGCCGGGGACGCTGTCTTCAAAGGCCCCTCCACCCCTTTTAAAGAGCCTTGCTTTCCTCGCCAACTGTGGAGCCTGCATTAATTACCTTTCTTCGGACACCTGTAGTGAGAATGAGTTAAAGGTGTCCGAAGAAAGGTAATTAAAGGTAATTGTCGATAGGTAGCAATTTACAGACAAGTCTGTATGTGGTAGCATATGCTGAGGATGCATTTTATATGCAGTGCCTATGCCTCACTGCCTACAGTATGTTTGTAATCACTGTGAAGTTTAAGCACATACTGTAGATTGGGTTTTGCCTTGATGTGGTACAAAGTCAAGACAAATGGGAGGTCATCTTATCCACTTAGCCTGAATTGTTTACATATTCTCATGTATTCTAAAGGATTCTGGTAGTTTTCATAGTTCACACACAACATTCATCATCCACAAACCTTAAAATGTTGACATCCATATCTCTAATTAACTCTAGACTCCCTCCCAATGAATCACTGCATTGTCTCAAGACATTTTTGCACATAATACAGCATAAACACAAGCATGCAGCTTTACAATGCTGAACAGATGGTTATCGTTTTAGACCTCAGGACATAAGAGAGAGATATGGTGTTTATGTAGTAAGGGAGACCGGGGGCAAAAAAAAAAAAAAAAATGCAATTACCTCTATTACTCAGAAGACCACTCAACCTAGTCTAGTAATTTGTTGATATCAGAAATATACATCTGTCTCATCATGCATAAATGTGTAGGTCTCTAAAGAAGATGCTTGGATCACAGTACTGATTTGAATCTAAAAAGTCTTATTTGCCTTCATGAGCAGGTCTCATCCACCATCAACTTCACACGTGAACATGCTGACAGGTGAACATACTGACAAAAAAGTTTGTTGATGTCTGATTTAATTGGCAATAACAGTGCAGTGATTGGTCAGCATTGCCAGCCCTTTTTTGATTGGACGCTTGTATGCGGTAAAAGTGTATGATTTGTTAAAATTGCGAGCCCTTGCAAAATACTTTGCATTGAATTATGCAATCGCAAAATCCTAGAGGGACTGTTTAATGGTAACATTGTTTTGATCCATGGTGGATCCTTGTAAAAAATATCATCTCCATTCTCTGAGCAGCAAAACACTAGACTCTTAACTAGACATCTTAACTAGACTCATGAATAGGTAGACTAAATAACAGTAGCCAAATGCCTAGCCTAGAGCCTCTAGTTTAAAATAACCAGATGCCCAGCCACAGACAGATTAGTGTGATTCACAGTGGTGGCAAATGTGGCAGTCACTCCCATCTGAGCAGTCCCTGTGTGCCCAGGAATTGCCCAACACTGAATTGCCCCCAGGTAATTGTAACACTGTGTTAGATTTGCCCCCAACCGTAGCAGCCATAACAAACCTTAGCTAGCTGGCAACAATTCTGGCACATGTAAAACCTGCAGATAGTTATGATATTTGACTGAATTCCATGCAGGGAGTAAATTTAACTGTGCATGAACTGAGTGAGTTTCATCTCTCTCCATTTTTTTCTGAGAAAAGCAGGGTGTTACAATTGACCCCTGTTACATTTGTCCCCAGTCTCCCCTATTTGTTTGCAACTTGCTTTAAATATTTCTGCTTTAATATTGCCCCCTATTTCACTGTTTTTGGATCTTATGCCAAATTTGTGTTTCTCTAGTCCTCAAGCAATGCCTAAAGGAGGTCCCAGAAGTCAAGGCCCCCCATAAACCTAGCGCTTTACTGAGCTTGGGATGAAGTGCAGTTACCATGGCAACTCAGCAGGTGGGTGACAGTTGGCTGAAGTCAGTTTAACCTTGAATAGCCTACCAAAGAGTGCGCACCTTAGCTATGAACAACCAAAACTATCCTTCATTCTCACAAGCTGTATTTCTTTTTGCCCTTTTTGTGCCCCATCTTTTAACTTGAAGACTCAATCAATAAATCTTTCCAAATGGAATTGCTTCTGAGCAACTGCTCTCCCAAAACAAAACAACTAATATTGACAATGCTAAATTCATTGCTTCTGTGGTTTGCCTTTGAAGGTTTTTCCATAAGGCTCTCTAGAGAATGGCTGCAGAAAAACAGAAGTCGTGTTTTCTGTGCTTGAGATGGAAATGTTGGGCCACATGAGACCAAATTAAGGATACTGTTTCACACAGATTACAACTAGGTTGATACATTATCAGCAAAAGATCATCACACTGATTTTATCTTTTTACTTTTTGTGAAAATAATGACTAGTTTTAAGCCACTCTCTTTAGATTGAGAGTTCTAACTTTCTCAGACTTATTTTTGTTTGTTTTGCACAAGGGTTGACACTGGAGCCTAAATCACAACACATTTGACTGATTTGCTAGATATTTTAATAGAAGAACAAAGAAAGTTTATGAGAGAGGCTCACCTTTTTACATTTTGCATGTACAGTAGGTCACTGTTTAATATATGCATGTTGTCATCGCAGCGGTGGACTACCTCAACACTTGCAGGACATATAGTTGTTGTGAAGACGTGTGAAGTGCTGCCGAAAGCCACCACAAGGTGGAGTCAAGAGCTGTGAAGGAAGTTTGAAAAGATCCATCCTTCTGTGGTAGAAATTACTGACAGTGCTGACATTTGTGTTCCCTCCTTGTAACAAAATAATCATAATAAAAAAAATGAACATGAGAGAGAGAATGGTTTGTGATTGCAGAGCCTCACTTAATCAGCTTGCTAGATAGATTAACTCCTTGCACAAATGAGATAATATCTCTATATTTGGCCAAACAGAGTCGATTAGCAGATAAGCTCATCACAGGGAGATGAAGAGTGGGAATTGTTTGAATATCAAGTTATCTTAATGGGGACAAACTTGTGATTTCCAAATATCTTATCTTCTCTCATACTGTTTGTTGTAGTCATCACGCATTCTCTCATATGCGCAGCAACACGCGACAGTGCAGAGAAGCAGGGGAAATGTTTTAGCACTAATAATTGACATGAATAAGCGCGAGTCAGCTTTGATAATGCAAACATGGATTACAGAATATAGTTAGGAATTTTCATGCAAGATAGGCGTATGGATTTGGCGTTTCAGTGGGATTGAGACTGGATAGAAAAGTAGACTGGACAGAGAAGTTTTTTTCTTCCATGTCTACTTAATGGCTGTGGCACAGATGCCTATGTACAGTAGTGCATTGTGCACAAAAGTCTTTCCCCCTTCACCTTCCCCCACCCTTTTCTAAACAATTAATCTCCGATGTTTGGAATGTCGCACCAGTGCATGTATTCAAATATAGTTGATATATACACTCACCGAACACTTTGTGTTGGAACACCTGTACACCTTCTCATTCATGCAATGATGTAATGGTGTGGGGAATGTTTTCTTGGCACACTTTGGGCCCGTTAATACCAATCAATCATCGCTTGAATGCCACAGCCTATTTGAGTATTGTTGCTGACCATGTGCATCCCTTCATGGCCACAATTTACCCATCTTCTAATGGCTACTTCCAGCATGATAATGCACAATGTCACAAAGCAAAAATCATTTCAAACTGGTTTCATGAACATGGCAATTTCAGTGTTCTTCAGTGGCCTTCCCAGTCACCCAATCTGAATCCAATAGAACACCTTTGGGATGTGGTAGAACGGGAGAGTCACAGCTTGAAAGTGCACCTGAAAAATCTGCAGGAATTGTGTGATGCACTCATGTCAACATGGACCAGAATCTCAAAGGAATGTTTCCAACATCTTGTGGAATCAATGCCACAAAGAATTGAGGCTGTTTTGAGAGCAAAGGGATGTTTAGGAATGTTTTCTTTTGCACTATACAGTAGGAGTGGGCTATTAGACTTCCCTTCCATTCCGTTATTTGATCTGATTAATTATATTGCATTTAATAGTATACAATTTGTCACATCTTTCACCATTGCTTTATTGTGTGTGTGAAATTCACTTTTAAACTGCCATGTTCATCTGAATGCCATGCAGTTGTACACAGTTGCCATACAGTTGTGCACAAGCCCATATACATTAAAGCTATTAGTCATACAGTAGGCCTACCCTATAAACTCCAGTGGATTTATCATCCATATGATGTATGAGCTGCCAACACACTCTCCAGAGCAGTATGGCAATGAGGAGCCTTACTATCATGGATGGACATTTTCAACCACAAAAACTCACAAAGAATACACCATAGCCTACTGTAGGCTATTTGAACGAACAAGCCACAATATGTCCCATATAGTCTATAGAATTACTTCTACTTTTGAAACAGACAAGTGGATCTCTGGGAGACGCAGCAATTAGGCCATAAAGTAAGAAAACAGTGATCTTGAAGGGTAGTCATGTTATATGGGTTTGGGCAGGGTACGCTTTTTCAATACCAACCCCGAAAACAGCAAGGTTCCAATCTAGAAAACCAAAGATTATAATTGCACTCTCCCTCCCTTCTGCAATACATGTAATCTTAATTTAGAAATTACCGTCCTGCAAATTAGGTTGGTAAAGGAGACGAATGCTGTGAGAATAAACGCCTCTGTTTACTGTGAGTATAAATTACTCACTTTGAGTATAATCACATTCTATACATATCATTTTGTTGTATAATAATATATTTATCTAATACAATATACTGAGATCTAACACAATATCAACAACTTCAATGCGTGTCATTGAGGTAGACCTACAGTAAGCCTATTTATTTGAATTGCTCAAAGATGACCACATGTGATTGCTTTGCCAAGGTGTAATACCCCAAAAAAACATATGGAAAAGGCCGCTTTGCCGTCATTGAAGAATTAATATATTAAACACTGACCTACTGTATTACAATGAGGTTATCATATTACGACATTAGAAACACCAGAACTCTACGTATTTCACAATTACATAGCATTAAACCAATAAGATATTTGCTACTCTACGAAAAAAATCCCATCAAATCCTCCCTTATTGCAATCCATTCGCTTTTTATTACAACTCAATTGGGATTTTTTTACGATTTGGAAGTGGGACTCCATTTTACGGTGTAGAGCAACCCCTGTGCATCCTCTGTCATGTCTAAAGGCAGCTAATCTTCCCTTCCTGGGAGCAGAGAGACAGGATTACCGCACACTTTGTGTGCCTTTGTGGTGATCGCAGGGCGAGAGTGAGACCCGAGCCGGCGCTAAGCCTCTCTGTGTTCTTTTAGAGAAAATGGCCGATCCTATTACAGTGGTGGTAATCTCGCCGGGGCCAGACAAGGCTCGAAGGATATCCCATCCACCCCCCTGCCTCCTCTGACCAGGCAAAAACTGTGCCCAGTGACCTTGCTCAACCCGACTGCATGTGCTGTGTCAGATCCAACTCAAAAATCAACTCTCACACCACACACCACAAAGTCTGACAATCTCTATATTCAGTGCACTCAATGTGATGATGAATTTGAGAGTGGAGTTAATCCTTGATTTTCTGTGGCATCAAGAGGAGAGCCATACTCTGGCATTGCATCAGTCAGGCATCAATTGTTCCACGGAATTCATTCATCGTCATCAAATTACCAATGGCCGACGTGTCAGCTCTCCCAAATGTATACCCACCTGAGTCATGTGTTGGTGTAGCACAGTGAAGCTGTGAAGCAGGGAAGCTGACCTCTATGGTGGTATGGCACTATCATCCGCTTGATCTATTCCCTCACCAGTAATTACACATGATACAGAAAAGTGAAATGTAATTCAAATTAGATCAGATATGGTTGCTTCAACAGATCAGTTTCATCATCAGCTTAGATAGTGAATGAACATGACAGTCACTGATGAGATTCAACATGCAACTGAGAAAAGCAGAGCGCCTTACCAGCCACAGATAGTTTAGCCTCCTCTAACTCATATTAGCCAGATCATCGGACTGGTTAATGAAATAGAGGTCCAATACACACATATTAGTAAACACAGCAACATGTAATTGGTGCCAGGAATCTGCCCGTCAGTGGAGAGTCACTGTGATTTTAACATGTGGTAATCTCGCATTGGACATGGCAAATGTTTCAAACTTTGTATTGGCATCAAAAACATTTCATGATGTTCTGTTGGTATCAATTTCAACATGAACATTATATCAACATTTGAAAATCTCATTAAACACACATACTGTGCACATGCTGACACACTCAAACACACACATGTACGAAAGCACACACACACACACACACACACACACATTCATTCCCTCTCTGTCTCTCTAACACACACACACACACACAGACACACAAAAACCACAGGCCATTTATACCTCATAGCACTATATTAAAGTCGTGCAAAACCCAGTCCAGTCATTTGTTGGGGGCTTGCGAAAACTAATCCTTGATGTTGCGGCCACAGTGCGGGTACAACATGATCAGAGTCTTAGCCCTGGGATCACGAACCCTCTCAAAGCTGCTACCTATTCAGAAATTCATGTCATAGAAATGAATACACCATAATACGTTTTGTCACAGCAACACTGTGCTTCATGAAATTAGCTAAAGACTTAATAGAGCCAGGATTATTAGCACTCATGAACACAAAAGGGCTCCCCTCACCCCCCATTCTCCCTCTCCTCTACCCGCGGCCACCCGTTCTAATATATTATTGCCCCACCACCATTTCACTGTTTCTTTTTGGATCTTGTGTTTCTCTGCGATGTCTCTTATGTCTCTCAAACGATGCCTAAAAGATCTCCCAGAAGTCAATGCCCCCCACCCTCCCTCGAACTTGAAGTTCTTACTGAGGTTTGGGATGAAGAGCAGTTACCATGGCAACTCGGCAGGTGGGTGAAAGTTGGCTGAAGTCAGTTTAACCTTGAATACCCTACCAAAGAGTGCGCACCTTAGCTATGAACAACCAAAACTATCCTTCATTCTCACAAGCTCACAAGCCTTTTTGTGCCCCATCTTTTAACTTGAAGACTCAATCAATAAATCTTTCCAAATGGAACTTCTTCTGAGCAACTGCTCTCCCAAAACAAAACAACTAATATTGACAATGCTAAATTCATTGCTTCTGTAGTTTGCCTTTGAAGGTTTTTCCATAAGATTCTCTGGAGAATGTCTGCAGAAAAGCAGAAGTCGTGTTTTGTGTGCTTGAGATGGAAATGTGGGGCCACATGAGACCAAATGAAGGATATTTTTTTCGCACAGATTGCGACTAGGCTTATACATTATCCATCACAGTGATTTCTTTTTACTTTTTGTGATAATGACTAGTTTTAACCCGCTCTCTTTAGAATGAGAGTACTAACTTTCTCAGACATTTTTTCGTTTATTTTGCACGAGGATTCACACTGGAGCCTAAATCGCCAAACATTTGACTGATTTGGAAGATATTTTCATAGACAGAATAACACATATACACTCTCTTTAGCTTTAGAAATCCCCTAGTTGTACTAAAGTGAGGTTACCATATTCAATCAATAGCACTCCACATATTTCACAATTAAATAGCATTAAACCAATAACACATTTGCTGCACTGCAAATAAATCCCACATAATCCTCTCTTGCAATCCATTTGCTTTTCACAACAGTTAACATTTTACTTTTCTGTTTCATGTGTAATTTAATAGATCAATGTCATCATCAGATTGGATAGCGAATGAACAGTCAATGATGCGATTCAACATGCAACTGAGAGAAGCAGAGCGCCTTACCAGCCGCAGATAGTTTAGCCTCCTCTAACTGGTATTAGCCAGTTCATCGGACTGATTAATGAAATAGAGGTCCAATACACACATACTGTATTAGTAAACACAGCAACATGTAATTGGTGCCAGGAATCTGCCCGTCAGTGGATAGTCACTGTGATTTGAACCTGGTGGAAGTAACATGTGGTAATCTCACATTGGACATGGCAAATGTTTCAAACTTTGTATTGGCATCAAAAACATTTCATTCTGTTGGTATCAATTTCAACATGAACATTACTGTATATCAATATTTAGAAAATATCATGAAACAATAACAACAAACTGTGCATATGCTGACACACGCACGCACGCACGCACACACACACACACACACACACACACACACACACACAAAACACACACAGTTCCTAAAATGGCATCGCACTGTATCCGAGTTGTAGTGCAAAATCCAGATAATGATGTTGTGGTCGCATTGCAGGGATAACATGATCAGTGTCTTAGCCCTGGGGTCTCAAAAGCTGTTACCTTGTCAGAAATTCCTGTCATAGAAATTAATACACCATAATGCTTTTGTCACAGCACTACTGTGCTTCATAAAATTAGCTAAAGACACTCTTTCTCCCCCCCCCCTCTCCCCTCAGCCCCCACCTCAACCATTCTACCTCAACATACAGTATATATACAGTATATACAGTACAGTACAAATCTTTGAAATGTTACTCAAGCTAGTTCCTATATTTATGAGGTTCCAGCTTGCACGTTATTCAACACAATGGAGAACTAAGTCCATTTATTATCCCTTTTGACTGGCACATCAGTCAAAATGACTGAATATCGATGGAGAGAGAGGGGGGGGGTGATGCAGATACAGGGAGAAGACAGATGACTGTGACACAACAGGACTCTCAGCGAGACATGGTGAGTATTACGCACCAATGGGCATCTGTGCCGTTTTGGGTGAGAGATGGTTATGAAATAACAGGGACCCCTGTGTAAACTCATCAACCACTGAAAGATGTGCCATACACAACAACTACTGTATATCTACGTTCCACTACCTAAAAGATGGACGCCACACAACAGGACCCAGGAAAAGTTAGTGTAGGGTTAGAAGTGAAATGGTGTTTTCAAGATATATGACTTTATATAAGGTACATTTAATGGATGAGACTGGTGATGGAACACGGTTTCACTTGTGAAATTAGCAGTCTCTATAATCTCTTCAAAATGCTGCCATACAACACATAACATCTGTCATTGCTATTCCATGGTGATTCAAAACAAACCTGTTTGTGGGGGGGAAAAGATGACACATACACAGTACTCTGTAATGTTAACAACAGGTGATGTGATACCTAACCTTGTAGATGTGTTGAAGTTGGTATTTAAGTAGGTCCTTATTGTACCTGAAAACCTCCTCTTGTCCAATTGACTTGCACAATCAAACTATTGTTCAATAATCAAACTATTATTGGTCATCTAAACCTCCTGCCCACAGGTCAACATACATAATTCAGTCAATAAAGTACTGGTGAATCATGTCCTATAAGCCAGTGGCTGGTCATGACGGTCAATACATATTCATGTGGTAGTCTGGCTAATAAAGATGCAGATGCCTGTTAATAAGAGTGGACTGTTTTAATGAGTGCTGCTGGAGCTGGTACTTCACATTTGGCAGGCCCACATGTGCTGCTTTTGATCTGGTCGGCCAGGTCTTTCGACTTGACTCAGTCGTACGGAAACCCCTCACTGGTTTCCTTTCATGGGGGGTATTTTTATACTGCTGGAAGGTAGAAGAAGGCCTTTCAGGATCTCTGAGCTGCCTCCATACACTGGGAACACTGCCCAGTCTATTGTTGATTAAGGAATTATTTTTCAGTGGAGGAGAATTTAGATGCTTGCAAACACACACACACACACACACATGCAGGCACACAAACACAAACACACACACACACACACACACACACAATTGCAACCCAACTTTCTGACTTGTCGATTAGATGAGTGCCTACATCTGGTTAGTTAATCCAGGGGCACAGGAGATTGCAGGGAGAACAACGGGTGATGTGCCAAATTGAATTCACTTGTAATGGAAAAGCATTTCACTTGTAATGGAAAACCAGTATCTGACAACCGCACACAAGCAATTTTGCTACCCACACAAGAAACTTTATTATCTATAACACAGAGTGAATGACTAAACAACAGACAATAGTAGGCTAACTATCAAATAAGTGACAAAATATCGGTTCTCGCTCACTCCACCGTGCCTCTACCCCTCGTGCTCTCTGTAGCTGAGGCAAGTATATTCAAGATATAAGATTTCATTTACAAATTGACAGCTACGTGAAAACGCAGGCTATTGCCCTGCAAGACCACACATGACAATGAAGTAGGCCTAGGCCAAAGTTATGTTAATATTAGGTGAAGTGAAATTACAGAGGAATCTTAGTTGCAATTAGGATCAACTCTTTCACACCTGTATCTGATTTAACAAGAGACCAGTTTATGGTCATCCCATTCAGAATGTTGGTTGCAATTGACCCATACAGCTGAACACATGCACACACACACACACATACACACACACACACATACACAAACACACACACACACACACACATATATTTATAGATCTAGTCGTAGCCAAGCCAAGCTGTCCTCTCCAGCATGCCACAGTGCATCCTGTGGGGAAAAGTTATGACTAATCCACCACTCCCTGAAAGCATGTGTTGGGCCTTAGTGGTACATCTGCCTATCTGCCGTCCACTCGCATGGCTTGGACCGGCCAGTTTTAATCCATCTGTGGTCTTCTGGGATGGTCTCTTGCCAACTGGATCTTTCCTAAGCCGCATCAGAAGCTGTCAGAACTGGAACTTCAGCCAACATGCTTAAAGTGTTTATTTATATCCACATTTACTTCTTTGTATATTCTTTATTTATTTATTCTTTTATTTTTTTATCCTCAAAGTGTATATGTTGACGAATGTTTCCTCTGATGAATGGGATGCCTGGACAGCTAGTCTTTGATGTTGTAGGGTGCGCAGCGCTCCATGGAGAGAGGGGAACTTTAATCCCAGACTCCAAAGGCAGAACAGGACCCACGACTTTGATTTCCCTCATGCGAGAACTCAGCAATGTTCCACTGCTGCGCCACCATGGTA
>NC_139665.1:11467088-11507088 GCF_951799395.1 Argentina silus
CACTTGGTAAAATGAATGTTTAGAAGTTAAAGTAATTTCGGTAACCCTTATATATACTATCCATCCACAATAAATAGTTGAATATTTATTTTGTAGCATCATATAATTTGGGTTAGACAGACATTAGTCTTGCAACATTAAATAAATAGAATTGCTACAAGGTAAAATAAAATGGATGTATTATGTGGCCACCCCCGCATCTGTCTGGTGTATACTTTAGAAGGATTCTGAGGTCGAGCATTTGCACCTCTAACCCTGCATGTTTGGCTCCTATGTTGTCTGTAAAACAAGGAAAAACAAAGGTAATATATTACCTTCTTCAACAGCCATCACTCTGGGAAACCACAGGTGAGGGAAAAGAGGGGGTTGAGAGACAGACACTGGGTTTACCTGGATAGAGAGGGGGGGAAGAGAGATGTTTGATCCTGGTATCAGCCACAGAGCCACCCTCAAAGTTAAAGGACAGCTCTGTCGAATAAAATCAATGTATTACCAAAATCTCTGATGGAAAGCTCACCTGCAGGGAAGAGGATTGCAGAAGGAAGAGAGATCAGGAAAAGCGGAGGAATTAATTAATAGCTGTGACTTGTGAGAGAATGAGGCTAAAGAGCAAAAGATGGTTGTGAATATGAAGTTTAAAAGGACGTATTTAAAAGTAGAGTAGGGCCTTAAACTGTGTTACTGATGTGGCCGGTGTGTCACTGTCTGGGGGGGTACGTGTCTCTGCCTCAGTCAGCTGATGGCTGGGGGCTCAGATACTCACCTGAGAGAGAGAAAGAGAGAGAAGGAGTCACAAAGAACACCCTCTTTTTTACAAAACATACTCTGTAGCTATTCAGACATACCCAATCACAGCACATTGATAAAATACACCTCATACACCACAGATCTTGACACACACACACACACACACACACACACAAACACACACACCGTGTTTGACCTTTGATCTCACTCAGCCCTACTCAGCGTCTGTCCAACCAGGACTGCCCCACCTTGCTCATCAATCAGGGCTTGTTAATAGGAAAGCCACCAACAGAAACAAACAGACACAACATACATGTGGATTTACCACACATGCCAGGACAATGGGAAGGAGAGATGTGTGATAGAAGTTGGAGTAAAATTATCTCAGACACGACATTCCATAATTCATTATATAATTTCTGTCAGAGCTAGAGTGAAATGTTTGCTACGTACTCAAGCACTTTTGACATACAGTCAAGCCCTGGTTCAACATTAGCCTGTCTAGTACGGTTATAGGCTCGCCATATCAGGGATAACTTAGTCAACTGAGTAGCTTGATTTGTATTTCGGGAGTGTTAGCTGTCCAAATCCATTAGCTATCCATTACTTAACAGCTTCCCAGTTATCTGTATTATAGCGACTTCAAATAAATAAATAATTGGGTAGCTAAAAGTGGTTCATTTACTGAACGCGTTGAGAAGAACCAAAGATAACATAGGGTGCTTCTGTAGAAGAACTTCAACATTGTTGAAATCTACTCGACGACTGCTTTCTTCGTAAAAAATGTTTACAAGAAACGGCCATGGACCAATGGCGAGCATAATGACTATGTTCTGATATCAAGGTTCGCCCATATCAAGAAACCCCCCAAATTGCGGTATGCAATTACACCCATCTAAAAAAAACACCAAATAAACCCACTGAACGGAAGACAAAATAGACACAATAATGGTCCATTAAGACCTCTAATCAGTCCCTCCAGGATTTCACAATGTTTTTTTGTGATATATGCTTTCTGAATTCTTGCGAGGCAATTTGCAATGGGTTTTTTTTTCCAGCAGATATATTGAACAGAGTGCTAAACAACTGGACTCCATGTAAAACACTGGGAGTTTTACACAGTCTTAGTTTATATTTTTGTTGGCAAAAATACTGTAGATCAAAAACGTTAAATAAAACCGGCAGATGGTTTGACTGAATTTGTTCATCCAGGGAGTAAACCTAACCTTGCATGTACTGAGGGAGTTTCATCTCTTTAACTTGTTTCGGAGTGTATCTTCTAAGTGTGACTTTGTATTCTTCTAAATGTATGTGGTATCACAGATCCCATAATACTGCATCAGTAATATGTCATGTTAACTCATCTCAAGGGTCGCTGCTACCCAACAGTCTGTGTCTCCCTAAACTGTTCCTTCAGAGCCCATACCTTGAGATCTGCATGCATCAATAGATAGTAACAGTGCTGGAAAGTTCATTCCACCACTGGGGCGCCAAGACAAAGAGCCATGACCGAGACGAATGACTGTTAGGTCCTTGTAGAGATGGAGGTGCCAAGCAGCCAGCAGAAATGGTCGAATGGAGGGCCAGGAGTTTGGGGACTCACCATTACTTGCAGATAAGGAAGTGCTGTTCCCTTAACTGCCCTGTAGACTAGCACCACGGTCTTGAATCTGATGCGACCTTCTACTGGTCAGCAGTGAAGGGTATGGAGGGTGGTGACGTGGGAGAATTTGGGGAGATTGAACACCAGAATGTGCATTCTGGATAAGTTGCAGAGGTCTGATGGTGGAGGCGGAGAGAGAGAAAATAAAAGAGAGAGAAAGAGTTGAGTGTAATCAACATAGCAGTGGTAAGAAAAACATTGTGAGTAAATGACCACGAGATTCGGTATACAAAGAGAACAACATGAGACCCAGGACAGAGTGTGGGGACACTAGTGGTTCGGGTGTGTGGTGTGGACAGCAACCCTCTCCACGTTACCTGGAAAGAGCGATCAGCCAAGTAGCATGTAAACCAAGAGAGTGCAGAGCCTGAGATGCCCAGCTCTGAGCAGGTGGGGAGAAGGACCTGTTGGTTCACTGTGTCAAACACAGCAGACAGGTCCAGAAGAAGAATAACAGAGGACAGGGAGGAAGCTATGGCAGTGACAGCAAGGAGAGCAGTGTCTGTAGAGTGAAGAGTGTCGATCTCAAGTTTGAATTCAGCCCAAAGTGTGTGTGTGCGTGTGTGCGTGTGTGCGTGCGTGCGTGTGTGCGTGCGTGCGTGCGTGCGTGCGTGCGTGCGTGCGTTTGTGTACTCACTGGAAGTTTATTTCAAATGGTTTTTGAGCAATGACATTTTCTTTCATGGTGGAAGGTGTACGTCAGTAGTGCTGTTGTTGTTGTGACTGTAGTGTGGCCCTTATCTCTCTGTTTTGTCTCTGACATTTCTCATCAAAGAATGAAAGGCATCCGTCCACCATCCTCATCAAAGCAGTCAACCTTGGTATACTGAGCCTTTGTTTGCACTTGTATCACTTTCTCAATTTAGACAAACCAAAACCTTCAAAAGGTAACATTCCTTGTGATCTTTGTAGACCAGAGAACATCATACAGTAGATGTGGGGGAATTTATGTTCAGATTAAACCACAATCATATCCACCATAATGTACACAAAAGTTGATCTCAGAAATGGTCACTGACCGTAGAATGTATGTGCTTCAGACTTTGATTGACAAAGCTTTCTTGAATGATCACCACCTTTCGAAGTCCTTTGGACCACAATTCATTCACCTCATACCCTTCTTGGTAACATTCATTCATAAGACATTATAATGAACTCACTATTGGAACAAATTATTATTCCAACATTTTTAAACATTATGAAATGCATAGTAGTAGGGGCGCTTAGTGGCGTAGCACACTAATGCGCTTACCACGTAATTGGAAGGTTCCTGGTTTGATTCCGACCCTCAACCTATCTTGCATGTCATCCCTCCTCTCTCTCCCATCCATCCTGTCAATCTCTACTGTCTCTATCCCAATAAAGCAGAAATGCCCGAAAAACATATAATTTTTTTTTTTTTTAAATGCTTAGTAGTATATCAGTAACTATATTCATAAACATTTACAAATTATTACACTATTATTACAAATGTTTAAAAAGTTTTATAAGCTATTAGACCTTGATACATAAATTGTGATGTTTGAAATTACTGACAACATTTCCTAAGTGTTCCTCATATTATATTGTAAATACATCCCTCAATCATTTGTTAATCATTTGAGTTTTTTGCAGTCCCTAATATAAAACTCTTCACCCATTATACATATGTAAAAAGGTTTTTAAGCCATGTGTAGACCATTGGTGCAAATTGGTAGCTAGGTCTGATCATCTCAATAAGATATCAAGCACAGCAATGAAATTACCAAACAAACCCACAAATCTGCAGAGGAAATGACAACTGATTTTTATTCTTTGAACAATTTCTGTTACATTTGATATGACATTTGACATTTCATTAGCTACCATACAATCAAAAGCCATGTAACCTGAAATAACTAGCTAGCTACAGTCCTCAAAATAACAATATTATATGTCTGATGTGACGTCTCAGTACAGTTAAACCAAATCTTTAAAACCGTTTGTGTGAAGGTTCTGTGGCAGCTGTAGGCTACTAGCTTGTAGCTAGCTGGTAATGTCGTTGATGCATGCACCGATGAGTTTGCATGCTTAGCGTGGAGCAAATCTGTTTCAACCTTGTGGCCAGTGTAGTTTCAGTGTAACTGTCTGATTAGTCAAATATGCCAATGTAGACTTTTCAGCAGACACTTCTCTCAACGCATCATTACTGTAAGGTTGTCAGAGAGCAGTGTATGTATTTTTGCTATAACAGTAATAAGATTGCTTTCCCACTTCATCATTTTTGTTACCATTTATACACTGTTGTTATTTCATGCCCTAAACCCTGTGTGTCTTCTTTCGATTATCATAAAAGAGATTTGCTGTAAAGGGTCAATTCAATCATCGCATGCATCATTTCACCCGCTGGATCCTGTATGGTGATTGACGTTGCCGGTGGTCAATGTCAGAGTAGTATGGATTTTTTGCAGCAGGTAATATGGCCACATCACAAGTGACTTTGCTTGCTGCAGATGCATCTAGAAGGTATTGTGTAGCCCTGAAGGGAGACATGGGGGATAGAGACGCTTTGAAAGGTTGAGGTATTGAATTTATTTCCTGACAGCTGACTGACCTTTCTGCTCACTGGGAAGGAGACAGAGATGGATTCGTGAGCCCCGTACCCCCCACCCCCCATCCCTTCTCTCTGATCTCTCACCAGGGTCGGATTAGAAGAGGGATAACACTTGTGTCTTTATCCACACAGACAAGGAGACTCTCAGTCGTAACCAACACTACAAGGTACATTCTCTTTCAATGGCTCATCCACACAGCAAATTGTGCCTTGTTCCAATCAACGACCTGCTTCCCTGTCCAGACTGCATAACTGTGATTCATAAATGTATGCCTAGATAAGGGATCAATGTGATGAGAATATCATTGAGAATCCTTTCACACACTCCTCCCACCTTGGTGTGTGAATTTACATCTCTCTCTCTCTCTCTCTCTCTCTCTCTCTCTCTCTCTCTCTCTCTCTCTCTCTCTCTCTCTCTCTCTCCATACGAGGAGAGACTCACAAATCACTGTTTCATCCATCTGCTTCTCCACAGGACGGTAACTCCTGGAGCCAAGGGGAAACATGGGAAATGAGAATAGGTATGCATGTGCATCACATTGTCTGTCTGGTCTTGTGGATGGATTTGGAAACTTGGTCACGTATGTTTGTCCGTGGTATTTCCAAGCAATCCTCCATAACAATTCCCTTGAGATTCCAGGTAAGGGATTGAGGTCTACTTGGAGGTCTATTCACGTTCGGCTAGTCTTCCTCTCAGAGTGCCCAAGTGTTGATGACATAGAGTATCTCTGTTTTCCATTATTTTTCCTGTCCATTGAAGACAACGCACAACATATACAACTCTACCTATCTGTTCTCGATTACTCTACCTGAGCAATGACCAATACATGCAGGCTCATTCATTCCTCTTTACTCAAAAAGCTTTTTCCATATATGAATGCTGAGATTTAAAGGATACAAATTTGTAGGCTAACAGCATATCCTATACACCCCCCTGTGGGTGTCTATTGAACTAACACATCAAACTGCCATGTGTCCCAAAATCAACCCGCCAACCTCTCAGTGACCTGTTCCTCTTTCCTCACACCCTTACAGATCTGACAGCTATTTCACTGTGGGCATGAACACCCCAATGAAAGGTTAAAAAGACTAGGCAGATTGACGAATTGTCTTGTAAAGGAAACAGAGAGAAGACAGATACAGGAGAAGAGAAAAGGGCAAAAAAGGGGCAAAGATATGAGTGAGAGAGAAAATGCTCCTGTCTTCTCATTCCTGCTCCTTCAGCTTCATGCTCACCTGTGACCTGGAATGACCTTGTCTCCCATCATTCTCTTGCCCCTCCGGTTGAACAGTCTGATCATCCCACTGATAACTATACCTCCTTCCATCTCTCTCTCCATGTCTTTATATCTCCCTCCTTCACTCTCTCCATTTCTCCTACACTCTCTCTCTCTATTTCTCTCTACCTCTCTATCTATCTCTACCTCTGGCTTGCGGCCCAGCATTCAATCCCCATGTATCCCTGTCATGCTACCTGCTAGTACAGAGGAGACTCTAAACACTACAGTGACCATAAAACATAAGTTAGTAGACAAAGCTATAATGGCATCTCCCCCCTATTGATTTCAATTGAATTTTCTCAAGAGCGCATCAGCTGAAAATGTCACCTTTTTGGACATGGCCATCTTTCTCTTCCGGTTTTCTAAAACCAGATGCTTACGTCATGCGTTGCTATGGCTTTGCTATGGTTGTGAGTTGGGAATGACAGCTGTGAGAGAGGCTGCATGGTGAGAGGGTGGGGATAGCAAACACACTAGAAGATCAGAAACAGCTGTGCACATCCTCATGATATGGAGGAATAATGTAAATGTTTAATTCTAGAATGTACGTTTTGTTATGGTTCTGACCACCGGAGGGCAGCAGAGACCGCCCAAGAGATATAAAACACCTGAGTGTCATTTAGTCTCTTGGGTGGTCAGACGGAACCATGCCGCGTTTAAAGCCGGGTACCGATACAACAGCCAAAACTAGACGCATCGGTTTTACATACTATTAAACGTATTAAACGTTTTTGGCTTATAGCCATGTTGTTTTATCTAGTCTAATGAAACAGTTTATATGGCAAGACCTTTGTCCATAGATCATGTATACCAAATTTCATGCAGATCTGCCAGCTGGCTTTGGAGAAGATGTTTGAATTATGCTACAACATTGAAAACACAACAGAATACACCACGAGCATTTGTCAGAATTTTCAAAAAGACAGGAAACGCAGGAAACGCTAACAACGCTAAATCAGTCAGTCAATTCTGTTGTTGCCCTATCAAATATGTGGTGCGATATTGTGCCATAACTCAGAGCAGTATAATAATTTGCTTTATTACTAGTTGGATCACTTCGCTAACATGAGCAAATGTTTGTTGTTATTTCTGTAAGGAAAATTTGGCAAGCTAGCAAGATCATTTCAGCTACAGCATATCCTTTTCGTTAACACTTTACATTAAGGTCACATTTGTAAAGGGTTTATAATTAGTTAATAAATCACTTAGAACCAGTTTATTTATTATTCAATTATAAACAGATTTTATTTGTTGATATATCTATCCACTACTTACCCCTTCTCTGTGTTCAACGCTGTGTGGTTAGTGCTCTGAGGTGGTTTGGGTATGAGTAACCACATTGATAATTAAGTTACATCACATATATAACTGATGAAATGCACACTGTTAACCACTTATTAATGAGTTACCAACATTAATTAATGAGTTATCAACATTTATAACTGATGAAATTGATAATTAAGTCACGTAACATATATAACTGATGAAGTGTAACACCATTTACAAATGAGTTATTAACATTAATTATTGAGTTGCAAACATTTGCATAATTAATGTGCACCAACAGTATAACATCTAAAATAAGACACTCCAAGTGAAGTAGCCTCACCTTTCATAAACACGTAGTGTGTGACAGTTGACATTTATTGAGATAGCCTATACTAATCCATAATGCGTCTTGCTGTAGATAATAACAAATAAACAATTGAAAAATCTCCCTTTCCTCTTAATTTGTATACTTCGAGGTATAGATTAGCCAACCTGGTATATGAAAGCAAAGCCAATGTAATTGTAATGTAAACACAACTTTAAGGATACATATTCCCTTGATTTAATTTTTACTGGCTGTTGTCCTGTATGACGGATGGTGTTGCCATTGTTCCTTGAACCTGCCTTTGTGGTGAGTATTTTCGGAGCTCCGTAACATTCGTAATTACATTCCCCATCTGTCCTATGCCAGAACATTCCATACATCATCATCACAACAATTTAATTAATTCCTGCTGCATTTAAAAAGAGCTGCATTTAAAACCAGACAGACAGAGATAATGCCATTCAAACACTTGGAAAAAACGTTGGACAAGGTTAATCACTCAAACCCATTTGTTTTGAAATGTTTTGAAAAAGGTGGTATCAAAAGGAGAGCTCTGATAGGAATCTCTTTGTGTACACTAACCTAAATTTGCTACCCTCTTTCTCTGTGTGTGTGCATGTGCGTGTGCGTGTGCGTGTGCGTGTGTGTGTCGTTATGCCCTTGGTATTTGGAAGGCTCCCATCGAAAGAGGTTGAACTTTAAATTAGCAATCACAAGGGAAGTAATTACCACACGCTTTGAGCATGACAGTGTGGAAAGAAAAAGTAGGTGATTGAACAACAAAGGCCGTAATGATCAAACTGTTACAGACATTGATGGTCACCCTTGAGAGAAATAGCAGTTTGACACACTGGGCACACATATCACATATATATACTGTACACAAACGCAAACACACGCACACACACACACACATACCTTCACCCACTCCCTGATGTATTTATAAATACATTAACAAAGCTCTTGAAGTGAAGGTTGGCAATAGCTGCATAGACCATATACAGTCGATGGACGGTTTATGAGATTTAGAAGAAAAAAAAATGAATTGGAGATTGATCACAGAGGGATGTACAGTCTGAGCCAAAATCAATAATAAAGACTTTAATTTCCAAACAAGATGGTCTACCTAAAGTGATGTATGGATCCAGCTCGCCCACGTCCATCAGGGAGACAGGAAACCTGATATGCCACTGAAATGGATGGTAAACTAATGCTGTTGAAAAATATCAAATTTATAATCATATCTTGAGAGGGGTAAACAAAATATCTTCTCAAGAAGACACATTTGGGGCCTGTCTTTTCTCCTACTTGGCTTTTCTGAACGATCTGTCAAAAATACAGTCAGAACAAGAGCACTCTGGTTGTCTCTTTATTTAGTATTTCTAACTTTCTCTTTCAAAAACTAGAGGGCATATCTCTCTCTCTCTCTCTCTCTCTCTCTCTCTCTCTCTCACACACACACACACACACACACACACACACAGAAAGGTCAATGTTTCATTACGATAATACATCATTTATTATGGTGAGACCAGCTATAAGAAGACACACATATATTTATGGTTATCACTTAGATCCCTGTGATGCACAGACCAGTGCTCTAGTTCAATGCAGTCAAGGTGCAGGTAAATATCGGTGTGTTATAGAAAATAAACATAAACAATATCACCATGCAAGCCAGTTGAAATGTAAAGGTTTAGTGAGTTGCTTCCCCTACTCATTTCCACTCATCACTCTATTTGGTCACCCTGAATTTTGAAGTGATATCATCACCCTTTGTTATATTCACGGTATAATACTATGTAATATACAGTACATTACAGTAACACCTGTTGGGCTTCGTCTGTCTAACACAGGCCGTCAGGTATTTCATTATTCTGTGGTATTTTTATCAGCTAAGCAAATGATTAAAGATTAACTGCATTTCCCGTCAAGGCGTCACACATTTCATTTCAAATTCCAACTTTTGCCAAAAAGCAATGTTTTGAAAGGTAATTTCCTATGCATCTATAATGTGATAAAATCCAAACAGTGGAAAAAGCGGAAATGAAAAGGACCAGAGGGAAAACAAGGGTAGAGTAATGATGCTGTGGTTATTAAACACATTTCTTTTATCATCTCTCATTTAGGCCATATTTAGAATGAAATGGGAGCCCTCTCATCTACCACAGTGGCAGACTCAGAATGAATGAGAGAAATAGGCTAACAGTACCACTGATGGAAGTAAATGTTATCCTCAAAACCCACTGTGCTTCATCATAGGCAGACCTAGGTTGAAATTGTATTTCTTTTCTTTCAAATACTTTAGTTGCCATTGACTGAGCTTGTATGGCACAATGGAACCAATGGAATAGTCCCACCAATATGGAACTTCAGACAGACACCATCAAATGCTCAAAGTATTTCTAAGAGAACTTAATAGTATTTCAACCCAGGTTAGACTATAGTGTCCAATTCACTGGCAAGGTAATCTCAAAATCCATTATTGATGCCATGAACAGTCATAGCATCATGTCAAGCTAAACAGAGACATATACAGTAAGTTTAACAGTGAAGGAGGGGTTGAGGGTGGGTGGGCGTAGGGTCATGATCCTATCCTGGCCTGACCCGTCCTCTCCTGTTTCAAGCTCTCGCCTCTTCACCTGCCCATGGAGTCACTATCACAACGTGCCATACCGCATAAGCCCCTTATCCCCCTTTCAAAAACATCGCCTCAGCGCTTGCTTTCCATTTCAATCTGTGCCCGCTGTAATAGAGTTTGCTCTCCCACTCCTAATGGGCAGATTCATCCAGTGTTGTATCTCAGCCAATCTCTTTAGCCGTATGTTTTTATGCTCCCTGGTGATGACGGTTTGAGTCACGGGTCACTGAAGCAGCCAAGAGCGCTCTCTCGTTCCCTCTCCTCCTATCGCTGCACGCCGTGCTCGGAGACCCCAGCTGCTTGCAGCGCGTGTACGGCCTCTCGTCAGCAAGCCACAGAGTCAACAACCTCTCCATGCTTGCTCTGCGTGAGGGCGAATGACTAGCTCTCTCCAGCTGAACCTTCAATTACCCGTTGTGCACTAAGCTCCCGCACAGTCTCCAGCGAAACCGTATTTCCTCACACTGTGGATGTGCGAAATAGTTAGAGGCACAGCATCTGGAAAGACTTTGATTTGAAGACAAAAAAACAACAGATGTTCAGTTTGAAGGAAAGACAAGATAAAAGTTAACTTATACTGTAAATGAATCACTTTATAGAGATTTAACTGTGTACAACTTTCACCCATGGAAAAATAGGATCAGTGGGCTGGGAAACCTGAGTTTGAGTTCCACAAGCGGTGTTGCATTGTTGTCATGCACTATTTAGTTTGTATATAGGATTACTCTATGTATGTTGTTCTCACATTGTTATAACACTGTTATAACACAAGAGAGGTGGTTCGGTGACTAGCCTAGCTAAAGTGTGACTAGTATTCCGTACCTGACTTCAGAGTCTATGGAGGCCCTTCGATGTTGTCGGCAAGGTAAGTCGATAATGAAGGGGCTGTGCCCTACTCTGGTTGGTGTACCCCCTGTATCATTTATCTTGTATCTGTTTTATTTGAACGAACCATGAGGTATGTTTGTTTTCAGAACTGCCCCATCACAAACGAGATGCCTCGCCCAAATGCGAATACAAAGTATGTTAACCAATCAATGTGCTTGCTCAAAGGTTCTTAGACCACTATGTGCAGCACTCGCTGTGCCACATTGCATCCAGTGTCAACATTTGCTTGATGAGTAACCTTGTCTTAGACCTGAAGACAGGGGTTAGCTCCACGAGCAAATACCTAGGCTTCAGCTTAGCAGGTTTGCCAATGTCTTGAGATTCAAGTTTGTATCCTATCTCTGTCACACTGGTGCCGTGACTCAGGAAGGACTTTCCTTTCAGGGGAAGGTGAAATGTGGGTGAAGTGTGAACAGAGGTGATTCGGTGACCATGCTCGCATGATGAGTAACCATGCCTGACACCTGAAGACTTAACAGAAAGGCTTTAGGTTAGCGGGTTTGCGCATGTCTTCCACATGGAAGACAGAGTTTGAATTCAGCCTTGGTCATAACAGGATGCCTTGATTAAAGTGTAACCATGTGTAGCCACACATAACCTCCCTTTTTCTCTCTCCCCTTGGATCTTCTGAATAACAAACTCTCTTTCTTCCCAGCCCTGGGAGATGAGCCAGTCATCGGCTCCCCTGCATTCTCCTGTTTCCAAATGTACAATAATACACAGTCCCTGGGCATCAGGCCCATTATTCAATTCTATTAGTGGCTTCAGGATTAATAATAATAGTGCTTAATCTGAAACATGGTCAATGCTCAGCCACATCCCTGAGCCCCGCTTGATACATTGACGCTTCCAAATGCCTGCCACTCCCCAGTGGAGGTAAGCCACCAGGTCTTCATTGTAGTGTCAATTCATATAATCTGAGCTGCTGTGAAAGCAATGAAGAGGGCATAGGCTCCTGCTGAGACTCTAAATAAAACAATTTACACAAGACAAGGGTCCCATACTAGATCCTTCTGAGCAGGGAGCTAATTAAAGATGTGACCTCATGGAGAGGGAAACATGTAGGGCTGTTATCCCCCCCCCCCCCCCCCCTTCTAGAGCCTCTCTTGAGATTCTGACTTAGGAAATGAATTACTGATTTCATTCAGACGAGTGGGATAAGTAGCTTACAGTAGCGATAGCAAAATTCTAATGCCATGGCTGTTTTTAGACTCCCCTGAGGAAGTTTACGATCGAGTTGGACTCCATAGACATTGCTATCACACAATTTGATGCCTCTCATAGCAGGCATGGCCACAGGTATGGCACTCATGATAACTTACATAAATGTTTGATTTTCATGGAAGCATTATACACACAGTATTATCAAATGTCATATGGGGCATTACAAATGTTCTCTAGTCTGACTTTGAAAGACCTTGTACAGTACTCTAAAAGACCATGATACTCAAGAGTCCTTTTACTGTTCTGGGGCTGATTACTGCTAAATCTTGAAGACTTGAGTGCTTTTTGTTTCACATAAGGTTGTGTGGGAAAAACACTTGAGAAAAAAAGAAACTAATTCAGTTTTCTCCCACTGTGACTAGGAAGGTCACATATAGTTTCCTTCCACACACCAAATAAGATACAAGTACACCAAGTAAGATACAGACACTTATAATTCTACCCTTTCCCACTGCTATTTCTTATGCTAGAACACCAGCTTGGTGCAAATGTACCAATGTCTTGACTAAATTAGTCATGGCATGTGTCATTGGAAAGAGAGAAAGATACCATAATGGTACCATAATTACCTTTTTTATTGTTCATGTGGGAGAAAAGGGAAGGGAACAAACCTTGGTATGTCTTATTTTGCCAGTGAGGGCCTGATTCACTGCGTTGTTTGCATCAGGTGAAATTTGCACCTTTTTCTTCCAAAGAAGAGTAGTGACACTAAAGCTAGCTATGCAGATTGTAATGATTAATGCTAGCAGATAAATATCGCTTTCTTCGCAGAAAAACAGAACCAAAAAATAAAAACTTGTTTTTCCTGTCCCTGTATGAAATGTTTGGTTCGTCATGAAGTGATGAAGAATTTTGTTAAGGTGTGAGGCTGACTTCTTTGCAGCGCTTGGTGGTAGCTAATTCAACTTCAATCTGAAGATCAAAGAGAATGTATGCAGGAGAGGGTATGGACACTGCTGCAGGCAGGATCACACTTCTCGCCTCAGTGTGTGAACTCATCCGCAGACACATAAGTGAAATTAGGGTCACAAAGACAACACCACGATTCTCATTGACTTCGCATAAGGAGAGATAGAGTGTGCGCTCTGTGCGCACGCATGCATAAGCATCTCTCTCTCTCTCGCTCTCTCTCTCGCTCTTGCTCTCGCTCTCGCTCTCTCTCTCTGTCTTTCATTTCTTCTTTGTGGAAATCAATCAGTATCTTTTTACACGTCTCTCTACCTATGTCATTTGGATAACTGATTTGGGGTTGATATTGTGTTTCCTCTCCAACTATATTACTGACAATAGCTGGGCATCAATGTCAAATATCACAACAGGAACAGGTACTGTATAGTACAGGAATAGTACAGTAAGTCTCTGCAATGTCCCTAGTAGTGGTTGATGAAGGCTGTTGCACTGAGTTGCTGGTTTTGAATCATTGCTACCTCTGTGTGCCATTTTATTTGTTTCCTCAAGGATCTTTCAGGGTCTCCACATATGGCTGAGAAAAATGGAAGCATGGGTTTCTGCCCCATTAGCCAAGAGGAACATTTCTTCCAGACCTTCAATTACTTTGGCACCCTCTCCCCCATGAGGGGTGATTCTTCCCCAAAGCCGTTTATCATACCTGTGCCAACGAGAAGCATTGCCCTGTGATTCCCTACTGTCCTATAGTGTGCCATTGCTATTGCTAAATGCACCACACAGAGAATTTACCAGTACAGTCACTTATAGGATAAGTATGCCTGAACACGATAGTAGTTAGCAGCTAAGCGTGTGTGCATGCAACCGGCAGGAAGCAACAAATTGGAGTTAATTTAACTGAGGTTCGGGAGGACGCATACCACGCCTCAACTAACCTCAGCTCCACCCCGAATCAATTAACTACAATGCATATACTCTGATCTACCTGTCACCTGTGTGTTTTGCTAAATCGTGCCCCATCACCTCCCCATTCTCCTCCCTTCTGCCTGTGTGCTCTGCTCCATCTCTGCAGGTTTCTACGAAGGGGGGTTCTGTGGTGCACAAAGCAGATGCTGCATACACAGCAGATGCCACACAGCAGATACCTCCAGGGCTCCCTCGCCAACATCCAGAGTCCTCCACCATATCAGACAACAATACTCAATCAAGATCCAGCATACTCCTAAATCCTATTTACTACAATAACATTCCTGGTCAACTCTTCTCATTAAATATCCCTAAACGCATTCAGTTGTAGGTGTGGTCTGTTCACTCGTGAAAGGAAGATTGATTAGCTAGGTGGTAGGTTTAGGGTGGGGAAGGGGAAGGAGAAGGGGAAGGGGAAGTGTGTGTGTGTGTGTTGGGGAGGGGGGGGGGGGGGTGGATCAAATGTCTGATTGCTATCATCCGCTGAGAGAAAAGAGGTGCCTGCTGTTGTCTGGCAGTTGAATACTTGTGGGAGGTAAGCAGGGCCTACTTCAGCTGGGTGTATGTCTGAGTGTTGAGGGAAATGGAATCTCCCGACTGGTAGAGTTGGGTCCAACTTGCTCTGTCTGTGTTCCAGACCATCTGCAATGCAGTCAGGCTGCACAGATTAACACAAACTAGCATGTTAAACACTTATCCAAGCATTGTGAGATTTGGAGCACAACTGTTTTCGAAGCGGTCTGGAACACTCCCTAATATGCTTTGGGAGGTGCTGATAGTGAGAGGAGATAACATGACCCTGAATCGCTACATAAACACATCAGCATCAATGTCCAGTCTCACAACTGTCCACATATGCACAATTCGAGGCTAAATTTTATTTTATTAACCGAAGGGCAGTACTGCCCTCTGCAGGATTTAATGAATAACTGCATAGCATATTCAGAACCTTGAGATAGAAGATGGGAATCTGCACACCGCTAAACCCACCATGGTACCCTCTCCATTTGTGAGAAGATCACTACTTTAGTGTCAGTTCAATTCTGGAGTTATGGTTTTATTGTTTCGTCGAATAGTCATGACTGATTTGAGGTTGACAGTGAAACAAAAGTTCGTCTTTCAGTTTCACATAGCATCCTCACATTGATAGCTATGTTCCGGCAAAGTCAGAAGGGGGCGTTTCCTCAACGTACAGCATCATACCGCAAAGGCATAATGTGGTCAACACAATACAAGAGTGCAAAGATTTTGTTTGTTTCACTTAGCATTACCATTCCATGTGCGAACTTCAATCAGCCGCTCACAATACATTGAGAATGTTGGCATTATATTCAACAGCATCTTTTGGGATGTTTGTGAGCTCCTCTTTAGCATCTCCTCTTTAGCATTTTAGTGGCAACAAGGAAATAAAAATGGTACTATGTGTCATCTTGTTTTTTTCCCCCACCCTCCCACTCAACATTTGGCCTAGTTATGAGAAGTGCAGCTACTTCAGTTTCCTCTTGTTAGAACGAAAACACACCACCGTAGGATGTGATGGCCTTACAACTGTTTATTTCCTTGGGTTTTCTATTCGCTTCAGGTCAGTATTTGTGTTCCTTGGTTGGTCTTTTCTTACTGCCTATATTCATTATTGTTTTAGGAATACCTTTCAATAATTAGTTGTATCTCTCTCTGGTTCACTTTTTTGTCTTTATCACCAAAGCTCTGAGTTCATCTCTTTCTCTTTGAATGTCTCTCAGTGTATACAATTGTAAGGGCTTGCGTATGTTATTGTATTATAGTGTCTCCCCTGTCTAAACCCCGAATGGTTGTGGTGGTCTCCAACAACATGGGTGCCATAGTGAGGTGGGATGCTCCCCTCAATTCACCGGGCAACCTCACCTACACAGCAGAGTACAAGTAAGATACATACGCATGCACACACACACACCACAGCACAGCAGACACACACACACACACACACACACATTGAACTGTAGAGGTTCTGAGATGGTCAATTGATCAAGTATTTTGACATGACCAATATGACAGCTTGGTATAGTGTCTTTGTGGTTTTGGCTGCAAGAGGAACTTCACACAGTAACAATGGGCATTGACAGGCATTGATATGAGCCCAGGAACTCAAAAAGTTCCTTCTTTACTGGAAAAGATACACACACACACACACACATACTTTAAATTCAATGTAAAAGTTAGTGAAAACAACAACAATGGTATCAGACACATGATATTTTATATGATAAATGATACCTGTGCCATGAATGCCCCCACCAAAAGTAAAAATGTATGGGGTGACCAACTGTGATTTCTGACACACAGGGGGCCTTTTAATGAATTCCAGGCAGTCTGTAAGGGCATAAAGGAACACCAATGTGACTTTGGTGAACTTCCTAGTTGCTTTGGGATCTACATATTCAGAGTAAGGGCAGAGCAACGAGAAAATAACTCGAAATGGGTAGTGCCCCCCAAATTCATACCTGAGAAACACAGTGAGTCTGGTCTTTCATTCCTTTTTGTATCATTGCTTTCTTGTAAGTGACATCCTGTCTTTGACTTTGTCTATTGTGTCTTTCCAGCTATCATTGGTCCTCCCACAGTGACCTTGGTGGCCAACAGCAGAGCCATTGAGGTAGACATCAGGGACCCAGTACTGAAGATCTCACCTCTAAGAAAGGTGTACCACAAAGTGGACTACAATATCATGTACTGGAAGAAGAGCCACAGAAAAGATGTAAAAGAAACAAACATAGTAACACAGACACACACACACACACCACATGTCCAAGATAGACCTACTCTCTCTGACTGTCCTGCTGCCCATGCTCACCCAAGTATCCTTCTCTAGGTGTTTGTGAAGAAGGTCACTGAGCAGTCTGTTAAACTGAAGGCCCTGGAGCTCAACACGTGGTACTGCATTCAGGTCAATGTGTACATACAGGCATACAACATCACAGGGCAGTACAGCAACGCCACGTGTGAGATAATTTCCACCACGGGTGAGCCATCTACACTGTCTATGGGTGAGCTATCTACATTGTACTCATATTTCTCCTCTCTTGCAAACCTTCACTCCTCTCTGTGTTACCTCTCTCTTCTCCTTCCCCAACTTCCCCTCTTCATCCCCCCTCATTACACCCTCCCCCATTCATAATTTAACTATAGTTGATAGCTTTTTTAATTCAATGTTATTGCAACGTAAACTGAACATAACAAGTCGATTGCAACCAACTTTAAGAATAGGATGATCGCATGTCTATTGTTAAATCAGATACAGGTGTGATTTAAATTGGCCTAATTGCAACCAAGATATCCCTCCCGGTAGAGCCACACCCATCCGTGTGATCTCCTTGTTAGATAACATCGGTTGTTGCCAAACATTTACAAGTGACATGCCCTCTCCAGTGGAAGCTTTAAACTGGGTGAATTTAAACATGCTATTTGACCGGACTATAGGACAATTCCCTTCAATTTTGTCAATTCACTAATGGATTGAAATTCAGATGCAACAACATTTGAGTGGTGTCTTTTGTTTTCCATGTTCTTTAACTTATTCAGTGAAATAATAAAACGGTGGTAATACTCTTAGACTTTGAACTTGGAGGCTGTGGTTCACTTCACTGTGGTTTCTGTGGCTCACTTCACTGTGGTTTCTGTGGTTCACTTCACTGTGATTTCCTCATTTATGGCTGTGCAGGGCATAGCTCTACGTTATATCGCATGTAACTGTCAATTTGTGAATTAAATGGGGTATCATGACTGAGTTTGTCTAATCTCAGACCCCAGGATCTCATCTCTTGAATAATAATAATCTATTTATTTGTGTCTAATCTCATGATTTCATGTGATACTGATTGTGACAATCATAGCATTTCTTCCACATTCTGTAGGTCAATAGGTACGTGATGAGTTATGATATTTTATTGAATATTTGTACACTGCTAACATATAAACCAGTGAAAATGTGCTTAATAAACCATAATTAAGTGTGACATCACTTTGAACTTATGTACTGTGCTGGCAGCCATTTGGGGTTTTATGTCAACAAAGATGTACTTAAGGGATATTTTGTTCCTTACACTAAAAGAAGTCTATGGACAAGGACAGACTTCAATCAACACTTTGGTTCTGTTTATCTAGGCACTAAATTATTTGCATTTTTTTTACCAATACCATATGTAAATCAATGGACTTTAAATTAGTATGTTTGAAATGTCCTGCTCAAATCAACTCAGTCATTTAAATCAAGTAATTGAGTCTTTTCTGTTTGTTTCCCACTCTTGTGTAGGGCTCTGCTTTTTGGTTACAATCAAGTTAAATTTCGATTATATCATCCCCTCGCTGGATTTAGTCAGATGTTGCTGTAGCATGCAGTTACCCATGGAAGTCAGCCATTTTGGTTGTTATCGCACCAACATGTCATCGATACATTCATACTCGTCACATGTGCAGTGTGTGTGTATGTGTGTGTGTGTGTGTGTGTGTGTGTGTGTGTGTGTGTACATTTCTGTCTGTACATTTCTGACAGCCATTCTCCCTGGTCTATGTGTCTGTGCGCTGAAGATGTGGAGCAGCTGAGGTCTAAAGGACTGGTGGAGAGTCTGGTGGTGGTGGCTGTGGCTCTCCCTCTCCTCATCCTATCCTCCTGGTTCATCTACAAAGGGAAGAGGTTCCTCAACCCCAATGTCAAACTGCCTGAGCATTTCAAAGAGGTGTGTGACCGTCCATCCGTCTGTCCGTTTGTCCAATTACTAAACCTGGATTGATCAATTAATTGACTTATTGATTGCTTTCCCCCCCCCCACAGCATGTGTTTGAGGCTCCTTGTGGGAATATATCCCTTCCCACCCTTCCACTGCAGGAGAAGTATGATGAGATCAGCAATCTCTATGAGGAAGACCCATACGATCAGATGGGTGTTGTATGTGAGGAAAGCCTGTACAATGATTGTGGTATATCTGAGGAGATGCCTGACTACTACAATGCTCCAGTTGACAATGATGTTTTTGATATGCACTACAAAAATGTCTCACAATGTATGGAGACATGATTTGTTGCCATATCTACCTTATTGGAGGAAACCAGATGAGCGTCATGGTGACATCAATTGTCAGGAGAGCTTATTATTCAACCTTATTCATTTCAGATTTTGAATCAGTATTTGTCTTTTGTCACACCATTCAGGGTTAATATTTTCCATTCTCAGAAGTATGTACTGTACTGTACTGTCCCAATGTATGTCAATTATTTGTGTTTGATCTTTACATTGATAATTTGAACAAATAAATGAGTAAAGTTTGATTGAAATAATGTTTGATGATGTGTTATTTGTCCAACAACCTGTTTGACCTCAGTGAGTTTGCACATAGCACACACTTTGAAATTGGGATTGAGTTGTGGCTTCAGTTGCATAGCCCTCATGTTAGAGTGGGGTGGCTGAAGTCTGGAAGAGGTAGATAGGACACATAGCTAAAATGTCCCTTACCAGGAGTGAATGAGTAGAATGAAAAAACACCATCTGTGAATATGTGAGTATGAACAGGTATCTCCTGTGCGGTGTGCATGCTTTTATGATCGTTGATGGGAATGAGATTCTCTAGGAACAGATGTCTTCTCGTGAGGCAGAACATCTTTCTATAAGATGTCAAACACTTTGACACCTACAGTACAATTATTTCGGCACCTCAATGAAAGCACAGGCTAATGGAAAAGGCCCAAACAGTACCACTGTACAGTAAATTACTTCTTGCAATACATCATGTGTCACAATCATTATTGGTCTGATAGGTCTGTGATCATACTTACATACAAACAGATAGAGAGACGTATCTTCATCTGATATTTGAGGCTTCTGAAATATGAGCCTCCCTTTCAAGTCTTTAGTGTCCACTACTTGGCCAGCCCTTTATGAGACCATAAAGCACACAGGGCTGGTCGTTTGCTGGTTTCTGAGTTAGCAGTTTTATGATATGTTCCATGCCCACTTAGCATTAACTAAGTGGGAAACATCAGAAATCTCAGAGTATCTGTTTCACTGGAATCTCCCTCCTTGGCCATGACACAAAGCTAAAGGAGCCAACCTCACTTTGGACACACGCAGATTGTTTGCAGGTCGTTTGTCACAGTGACGGGTTGTAGATCCTAGAGAAGTCATATGTCTTCTCTAAAATCTATTTGAGTGCTGATGAAGACAGCTTGAATTACGAGTGACCTCACGATGGTTACCTAACCTAAACACTGAATCTCCATGGTGCAGTGCCTTAGCATCTGTAAGCTGACCCATCCAACACATGATCACAGAGTTGTAATATCATGCATCACAGTCAGATCCCCTAATGAAAGCAACAAAGCGTTACTATACAGTTAAAAATGTTTTTAGTGTGTGTCAGTGATAGCATATCAATAGGCCAGGATAAAACAGTAACATTTAAACTGGTCTGTCAATTTGCATTGATAATGAGAGAGCCCCAAGACCCTTTTGGCCTTAGATAGATGGATAGATAGGTACTTTATTGATCCCTGAGGGGAAATTAAGGCGTTACAGCAGCTCACATCGCAAACAACAACAACAAAATAAAGTGACAATAGAATAGAATAATAGAATGAAATAGAAGCATTATATACAGTAAGAACAGTCCAGTATGATTTAACAAGACTAGAAAATTAGATTAATTAGAAAAGGTGGTCAAAATTAGATCAAGACTAATTTAGTCGATCCTAGTGATACCATGTTTCAAACCCTGTAAAGTCTGTGATGGCTTGTAATGAGTCCTGTTTGCACTGAAAATGAATGTTATTATGATAGACAGGAACACCACAGCTGGAGGAGCTGAAGGACAAGGAAAATGTTGCAAGAAATCAATGCCTGGAGTGTATCCACCAATGGTGGATGCAGCAAACACATTGCACTTCAGTGCCTACTGTAGGACAGCAGATGGTAACCCAGGTTTCAAGTAGACTATTTTAAGTGTAGTGAAAGATGCATTCTAAGCTCAAGTCTTCCTCAGTATACAGGATCTAATTTTAGTTTAGAAACAGGTGTAGGAGCCCATTCCTTGAGCTCACCTCAAGTCCCTATTTTGTAGTTATTCTGCCTGAAAGCAGCATGGACAATAACCAACTCTGTATATGGAAATTATGCCTGTTTCAATCACACATTATAAGTACTGCAGTTAATCAAAGCAATAGAATGTATTAGTGCATGTAGTGTCTGTATTTTCCGCATTTACCATCTTCTCTCTCTCTCTCTCTCTCTCTCTCTCTCTCTCTCTCTCTCTCTCTGTGTGTGTGTGTGTGTGTGGTGGACAGGGGAGGGTCGAGTCTCCAGAAGGACCATTATACAGAAAAAGGGGCTACCCTTTCACCCTCTCCTGTAACAACAGTGGGTTCAGCGACCGCCACAGCAGGGCGTTAAGTTTTCTGTCTGCAAACCCAGTAAGCCCTGCAGAGATAAAGGTGGTCAGCATGGTGACCTAGGGTGGTCCAGTGGTCTAGCACCATGACCGAGAGCGTACACATATGCCCATGTCGGCAGGGGTTTGAATCCGGCCCGTACCCTCTCCTTACTTTCCTGTCTCTCTCCACTACCTCTATCCATTAACAATGAAGAATATAAGAGTGGGACTACCCTACTCAAAAAAAAACTAAAAGAAAAAAGTACCTCTGACCCTAACTTCACCTATGCCATTTACACCAACTCAAAGCTTGTTATCAAAGCCCTGCAAAGGGAAGACACTGGGGAGTAGGAGTGCTATACACCAAACACAGAACGGATTTACCACAGGATTTATCGTGCCAGGACCAAGTGTTTGTTTTGAGTCCCCTTATCTCACGATATAAGGCGAAATGTTCCCCCCAAAAAATTCATACTATGATGCTCAAACCACTGTTTTATGAAACCCCTCTGGATATCAGTATTAGTATTCATCCATTTATCTAACTCAAAACTGAACACAAATATTTAAATATTCGGTTACTCACGCTTTTAAAGTGTATTTCTCTTATATTCTAAACACAAATATTCTCCCCATCCACAGTGATAGAATATTCTCTCTCTGCCTCCTACTCTGGCCCTGCCTTTTTGAGCCTGCCAGTTGGACTGCAAGGCCTCAAGCCAGACCCACCAGCGCACCCACCTGTCCGTCACCTGGTATCTCCATGGTGACGGGGAGCTCCGCCCTGCCCCATCATCACCCTAGACTGGGACCTGACTGTGAGGCCAGGAGAAGGTTTAGAGGAGCTCCACTGTTCCAGAGTCCTTAGGCTGGAGTAGGCTACCTAAAGGCTCCAGATAGCCCCGGTAGGAAAGACACCCCAGGGCAGGATCTACTGCCAGGCCAGTAAGTGGATCCAGGACCCAGACCACACCTGAACCAGACTCGTTCTCAAAACCACAGAACCCACCTCCCTTACAGTCAGCGCAGTAGGTGAGACATCATTCTTCATAGAATCTGACAGTTGCTATTGTGTTGATGGGAACTTTTATAGCTCCTTGCGAAACGGTACAGAAGTATGATGACAGAATAGCAGTTTAGAGTAATCCTTGGAGAGGTATATCCTATATCCTATCAAATGAAGATGAACTGATGATACTGTGAGTGTCAAACTTCCTCTACTACAAAGGCGGCTTCTGCTAATGACACATTGACAGTTAAAATCATGGCTCTAAGGGAAGATGTGAGAGAAGGTGAAACAACCCAGATCCAGTGCAGCTTAGAGGCCAAGAGTGCATGCAGCAGTTCTACTCTGTGGCTTGGCTGAGGGAGGGCAGAAAAGTGGTTCGGATGGGCACGCATGCGTGCTGTCCATCGGGCCAGACAACACCTGGAGGGCAGGGGCTGGGAAGGTGAGCGCTGGAGGACAAGTGACAGGGACTATCTGCTGACCCTGCGGCCAGTCAGAGAAGAGGATCAGGGGGCATACCAGCGCAGAGTGAGGCAGGAGGAGGGAAGCCAGACAGGTTCTGTCACCCAGGCCAACAACTGACTAAATAAACATTACCATTATTAACATTAACGTTACCACTCAAGGTGAGTCTAAAGGGTAAGTTAGTATCTAGAGATCAATTAATATACAATTGTAATTGTAGTATCCCTAACTGTTCTATCCATTTTCAATCAGTCACTTCTCTAAACGAAAACATTTCATGAACAATACAAGACGATTCAGGTTGTTATCATTCAGTGATCCAATAATGTAATTCTTTAACAACTAATCTATGCATTTACCACAAGTTGACCACATTCTGATCACAGCTTTCTTTATCCATTTGAAGGGCAGCGGTCTCACTGTGACCACACAAGACCAGGTGGTGACAGTAATCAAGCACGATATACTAAGAATCACCTGCAGAGTGATAGGAGACAGCAGGCCTCTCTCTGTCGCCTGGCAACACCACAGATACTATATGACCACAGATACTATATGACCAATGACAGCATTTTTTCCACACAGGTATGGATGGGTTTGTTCAGATACTACTTACTTGTAGTAAAAATACTTTTTCTGAAATACTTTTTCTAATGGCTGTAACTGATATGTCATTCAATCATCTTCGCATGTTGGCAGTGTTGACATAATGGTCATAAAATACACAAACACACCACACAATTACTGTAAATTCAATGTTGTTTTCTCTGGGTTCTGATCTGCCCCCCGAGCCACAGGGCTGCCCTGATGCATTAGTGGGCATGCTGACTACCCTCCTCTTCATCTTAAGCGTGGTTGTCCTGGGCCTCTCCTACAGACGCCCAGTGTCTGGCCTGACAGCCCAGTGTCTGGCCTGACAGCCTCTCCTATAGACGCCCAGTGTCTGGTCTGACAGCTTTCTTTTCTCTCCTAAAACAGAGGCATGAACACAGGAGAACCTTTGAAAATATACAGGGTCAGCATCTGACTTACTGTATTCATTGATCTAAACTCTGGCTGCCAGCCCTCTTTAAGGGAGCTACAACATCTGCTGTGGCCACATGAGGATGCTATCTGACCAAGTATACGGATATACAATTCTCTTCACTGTGAGGCCTGCCAACCAACCAAATCATCTTTAACTTCATCCACTACCATAATAAGACTACAGTGCCCTCCATAAGTATTGGAAAGAGGAAGCATTTTGTCTTTTTTTTGCTTTTTGAAATCAAAATGTTAGAGATTTAATTCAATGTTTTCTTTTTTCAAATTGGTTTCACCATTTAGAAATTACAACTACTGGCACTTCATCATACAGTAAGACATTGACCACAAACATACTGCCATAGCAACCAAGGATTTTCAGGGCCAAAAAGTTCTTGAGTAGCCAAGTCAATCTTCAGATTTAAATCCAATTGAACATGCATTTTATTGCCTGATGATAAGATTTTAGGCAAAAGACCTCAAAATAAACAACAACTGAAGATGGTTGCAGTACAGGCCTGGCAAAGCATCACCAGAGAATATACCCGGAGTCTGGTGGGGTCAATCTGGTGGGGTCTTCAGGCAGTTATTGCATGCAATGGATTGTCAACCTACTAAACACAAGATATGGGGGAGTATGTTTAAATGTGGAAAAAGTGAAGGGGTTTGAATACTTTTATATTTATATATATATACAGATATATAAGACACCCATTACTTTGTGTTAAAAATGTTTTTTAAGGGGGTCTTGTTCTTATGTAGCCTTCTCAATCTTTCCCACCATCTTCTAGAAGCCTTACTGGTGTCCCACCGCTGGGACAGAGGGCCTGCATGCCATTAAAGCTATCCTGGACTGTAGAGCATGAGCCAGAACAGTGTGGTCCTGTTGATGCTGTCTGGTGTCACTACCAAGTGGAAGAATGCTGTAAGCTCACTGACCCCAGCTGGTACCTCACCACTGTCAATGAGACAGAGACTGAGGAGTTCCCAAACACCAGACGCAGGCAGGTTGTCACTGAGTTCAAACCACAGCCGACCAAGGAAACTACCAGTGCAATGCAAGGTGTGGAGATCGTGGGGAGACTGGCCTGGGACATTTCATCAATGTCACAGTCAAAAGGGTTGAGATAGCTAAAAGTAAGCTTTGGTAACACACACCCCAGCTAAAGTAACAAAAGAGATTTATGGATGTTTTCTTATGATGATATGGATAAGACAATTGGTAACATTTATAATAACGATACATTAATAAGAATGTATTAATGCATTAATTAACATGAATTAATGATGAATTATTGCATCTACACAGCATGACTTAATTGTGCATGTATTAATAAAGATATTAATACTTGCATAGTTAAGTGACTTTTCAGGATGTTACTTAATGTTAAATAAACATTTCTATGACTTATATCTATATGTATACCAGTACATTAAGTAATGTTTTTTGTTAGTGATCCTAATTTTGGGTTTCACCACAAAGTACTATTACACCATGAACATGAACAGAGTTATTATTAATAAATGATGTTTGAGGATACACATACCATTCATGTTAGTCAAGAGGTATGCAGTTATCCACACCGCCAACTCACCCCAAGTACACTAGTACAGTAGTAACATGCCTATTGTCATTCAAGTGCATTGTACTGTATTGTGTGTTATTTTTTATTGTGGGTTAATGTGAAAAATCAACATAACTTTATTGTCACTTCATGTATGTTTACTCATAAAACATGTTTCTGTGATCCTTAAAATGAAGTAAACTGAAAACATTTGTGCTTAATAATGCATGCATATTCTTATAAAGCATTACTTAATGGAGCATAAGTATTAATTAAGTGTGTTTGTGAACCTTATTGTAAAATCATAACTATTAGTTAATGTATTAATAGTTTAATAATGCATGCATATGCTTATAGAGCATTACTTGGCAATTAAACATTAATTAAGTGTTTTTATGATCCTTATCTTAAAGTCATAACTATTAATTAATGAATCCATACATTATGTGATGTGCTTACAATGCATTCTAAAACTTTATTATCAACATGTCTAGACAAGAACCCTAGATGGGGTTCCTAAACAAAAAGTGGGGGAGTATAAGGATACTTTACAAGTTAACAATTAAATTGCCATCCCCATTGTTTGAAATAAGCTTCATTGATGTAACACTCTTGTTTACTTTGCTACAATCTAGCTTTTACTTTTTGTCCTTGATCAGATATATATATATAAATCGGATTAATTAATTTAAAAGAAATAGCTGTCAACTAAAGCAGTTGATTAATATGCTTAATTAATCTATTAATATATACAGCCCTATACATTAACAATTAGGATAATTAACTAAAAGACACTAGCAGTCCTAAAAAAACACTTGACACCAGACTTAATGTACTGGTATACATAGAGATATGACATTAACTAACATCCTTGTAAGTCACTTACAGTATCTATGCATTAAGTGACTTATAATAACATAATAATATATTTATGAATACATGCACAAATAAGTCATGCTCTGTAAAAGCATTAACTAATAATTAATTCCTGTGTATTAATGCATTCATTCATGTTCATTAATGTTAATCATTATTGTAAAGTGTTGCCAGATAATTAATGTCTAAAGCTCTAAACAACTAATACTTCCCATCCAATGTATCATGAAAATGCATAATTCTTTTCCACCTGCTTTTGTGTGATATCATCATTGGAAGTCCATGATATGAATGTTTGTTTGCCCTTTGTGGCCTGCAGGAAAATGCGCATGTGCATCCCACCACCAGAAGGCAGTGCAGTGCAGAAAACCAATGTCACCACGGAGAATAACCCATCTGACATAGAAATGGCTGCAATGGATGACTCGCCAGCAGACCCCTGTGGTGACTGTTTTTAACAAGAAAGAAAGACAAAAAAAACAATACTCTATCTATTCGTAAAATGGTGATGATTGCACTACATCAAAGGTAGTCATTCGCCTTCACACAGACAGACAGAGACCATGTCTCTGCTTTTAGGAGAGAGGGTACACACTGCACCCAGATCAAAAGGATCAAAGCAAAGACATGTCTTCTTCATCCAAATGGTAGATAGATCAGATAGATAGATGGATCGTCCAATTGCTCTCTGATGAAATTCTCAGCAGAGGAGATACTCTCTTATAAGATAACACGCAAATGTTGTATTTCAGATTCATAGACTTCTTTAAAGAAGGTTAGATTGGTCCTAAAAATGGCCCAATGGCTCCCCCTTTCATCATGGTCACTCACCATTACCAAGGATGTGAATAGCTTTCTGTGAGTGGTTCTTGACTCATACACAGCAGCAGAGTCACTGACAGAGGGGGCTTTCGTCATCATTCATTCGTGGGACATAACAGGAGCAGCACACAATCAGGACTGTTCTGGATTGCAAGTACAGTATGATAATAGTAGGTTACTGTCTGAGTTCTTTGATTTGTAAGGGTGTTTTGTAAAGAATACGCCTTACATTTGATCTGCTTTTGTAATGATGTGTAGAAAGGACATTGTTTTTCTAATATGATATTAGTAATATCTCATTGCTTGGGTTGTCTACTACCAATGTCAAGTTAAAACGCATTGGTATGCAGTACTGTAGTCAGTGACGAAAGAATATATTATATATATAGAATATAGATATAAGATATATCAGTTTGTCTATGAAAACATAGACACACTGTTTATGTGTTATGGTAGCTTTACCTCCTACTGTATATGACATGAAGATGAAGATGCAAGAGTAGGATTTATACATTGCAGTCCATTCAAATTTAGTTCATACAATTCGACTTGAAGTTGATTCCTGACCGACTACTTTGTGCAACCTTCCTCTGGGGGGCGGTGTAAACTCTATTAATCTACCTACATCCCTACATCGCGCGCACACACACACACCGAGAGAGAGAGAGAAGGGGGGAGAGAGAGAGAGAGAGAGAGAGAGAGAGAGAGAGAGAGAGAGAGAGAGAGAGAGAGAGAGAGAGAGAGAGAGAGAGAGAGAGAGAGAGAGAGAGAGAGAGAGAGAGAGAGAAAATAGCATTTATTTATCCCACTCACCCTGCCCTTTCATTCATTCGCTTCTTCGAATGTCTCCAGGCCAAAGTGATGCTGGTGTCGGGATGTTGATATGCACTTTGACCAGATTATCCTCTAGTTAATTAGAAGTGATTTATTCTTGTGATGACCAGATGTGCGCTGACCAAGTGGTTTATTTTAAACTGATGAGGATGAAAAGTCATAGTTGATAATTGCTTTAGATTATATGTAGGCTATCGGCTATTTCAATTGAAAACTGTTGCTTTGTGGAAAGAAGGCATGGATTTGCAAACGCCGAATGACACTTCGACAGAATTATTGGACTGCCTGCAAGCGCACGGCGACTCACCTAACCCCGCTGCAAATATGAGCATGGAAGTTGTCAATACCACCTGTAACAATGCGTCTTTCATCCCCAGACCTCAATCCACACGACAGAAAGGTAATATTGCTCATCATACCCATTGCCTTCCCTTCAAATTATTTGAAATGAAAGATGAGGTTATTAACGTAAAGATATGATTTTAAATACTGCACTAGGCGCGTTGCAAAAGTGAGAGCTCGATGGCATTTGATTATCATTACATTTTGCCACAGTTGTAGGAGTGGAAACTGTGTTGTTCATACTTCTTATAACAGTTATCACTCGTTATGGACCTCTATCATCACCAATAACCTGTTGGACTATTCATTTTCACATATTCCCCAACCAGATTATTATTAGCAGCAGTGGTTAAAAACTAATCTTTGCCTCAACTAAGCGGCATATAGGCATATTATCCCAACTCGTTGATGCTTAACTTGCCCTATTGTCTGTTGATGAATAAAAAAACAGTGACTCTTTTAGTCGGTTGCCTTGACATTACTGTATGACAGTAGCTTGAGAGAAAGGTAACCACTGCACCCAAGTTTTGTCTGGTGCATACAGAGCAGTGAAGAAATATGGCTCTATTATCAGGCTGAAACAGACCCTGTGGGTTAGGGCTATTCGCTGTTCACTGTTCACTGTTATTGCCAGAGTAAAGGCAGAAATGACAAATAAAATTCCTCTAAATAATTCACTATAATTCACACTCCACTGGTGTATCGCTGCCCTTATGTTGAAATGGCATTTTATACAGAGCATCAATATTGCAGAAACACTTGTGGTTCTACAGCATGCAACCACAACAATTCTATTCAGCTGCACTTGATTTTAGTTTACCTGGTACAATGGAACCAATAGAATAGGGCCAAAAGTGCAAACACAAAGCGAAATGAATCACTCAAATTTGTCAAGGTTTGGTTTGCTGTAAGGAATAATGGGCACCATCAACACCAAAAACATATCAGATCTAATGCAGGAGGTACATGGACTCTTCCATTGATGTACATTGAGGCTGGCATCCTTGGGTGCTGGTGTATGATCAGAGACACTGTAAAGCTCATCTCATAAACGTCTTTAGAACTCTCATTCATTCTCATTCATTCATTCATTTTTAGAGAACATTGATCACCCACAGGTTCCATGAGAGTAGAAGGAGTGAGAGATTCCTCTCTGCTGCAGAGAAGCCATGCGATGCACAGTAATGAGAGAGGAACTGGGGGTGTCTAGTATCCAGTGTCTACTGTAGCCTAGGTGTCAGAGAATAAATGAGTCTCAGGAACCCATGTAGATGCTTTGTCTGTCATCTGATGTTCATGGTTAATCTGACCTGGGTAATTGGTGGAAATTAATTGGTAAGTGGGTATCTGACATGTGGGAACGACCCCCCTCTTCCCCTTCAGTCCCCACCTTCATACCAGCTTCAATGGTTATTGGTTACCACTGCTCTGCGAATCGGTGAAGCTGTAGAACAACATCACTGAATACTCACTAAAGCCATGGTCATTCATCCATATGATTGATGTATTGAATCTTGAGGACTCTCCATCTTCTTTCTAAATAACATAGATACAGTATATTCCAAAATCTCATCTTGTCTTTGGCCTTGAATTTGATGTCTGTTTTTTATTTATTTTGTTCAATAAGTGGTGTCCCATAACAGTGCATGAAATACAGAGATACAGGTGTGTTTGGCAGTGGTATATATTTAGCCATTTATATGCTGGTAATCATATAGGTATCCTGGAAGAGAGAGACAAGGGAGAGGTGGGCAAGCAGACCCATCAATCAGTAGTTGACAATAATTACTAGGTACTGTATACAGCGACCACAGGTGTGGAACCACATAGCTCTACTGGGAATGTTTGAAAAAAGAGAGCAGTTAGTCACTAATTTCTGCTGTGGCATGTTCTGACAGTATCATCTGTAATAGCATATTAGAGTATAATTAATTCACCGTTATGTACGTAGGCTATGGTTTATTTGACTGCTCATGCTGGGTTGGGTTTGTTTGCCAGGCAAGATTTAGACAATTCCAAACCGCCCAAACAAATTGTTCCTGAATCTAAATGACTAGAATTAGTTTAATACTGTGTGTGTGTGTGTGTGTGTGTGTGTGTGTGTGTGTGTGTGTGTGTGTGTGTGTGTGTGTGTGTGTGTGTGTGTGTGTGTATTTATTGGGGGGGGGTTAGAGTATGGGTTGCTGGACACTGACACTGTAAAGCTCATCAATTAGAGTTAGGGTTGCTGGGGGGGGGCTATTGGAGGGCTATTGGAGCCCCATTTGTACCTGTGTGTGGGCATGTGTAATATGTGTGTGGGGTTGACGAGGCCTCTTGGATAATTGAGTACATTCTGGGCTTGTTTATGTAATTCAAACACCCATTAGATTACAAAACTGCCATAATGAGACAGGAAAATATGCTTGTGTTGGTATGGGCCCTTCGGGGTTGGCATCACTTGTTGACTAATTGGCCTGAATAATGCTGAGGTTAGTGTAACCTCTCTCATTACACTAATAAAGTAGAATACTGTACAACTATAGCTGCTTTGCCGTCTGTGTAGGTTGGTAAATTCATTAATTAACCAGGATATTTCATGTCTCAAGTATTAAAAATATTTTGCAGGCTTGTCGCAACACAGTGTAACACATTGGTGTGTTTTTGTTGTCATTGATTATACTTAATTTTGACTTTCCTCTGAAAAGTTCCTCCTTCCTCTGACCTACACATTGGAAGAGACATAGTTGTACCTTTTACAGGTTTTATAGTTGTTTTCTAACCCTAACTTCACAAGTGTCTTGGGACCAGAATTGCAATGTTGGCATTATTGGTATTTTCAACTCTATGATTTTGATTTGTAGTGAGCATTCAGGTCAAAGAGCTTGGATTTAAGTGCAGAGCTGTATTGATTGGAAGAGCAGAAATAATAATCTAATAATAAACTTTATTTATATAGCACATTTTCAAAACAGTGTCACAAAGTGCAACCCATGGATTTGAGGTAGGCTGAAAAGTTACCGGATTTGACAGTACTATTTGAAAACAGTAAATTGGCCAATACAGCAGGTGGAGTCTGAAAAGTCTTTGCACCCTGTTATGACGTTTTTAATGATAACAACTTATCACTTTAACTGCACTGTCACAAGATGAATCGGCGTCACCTTGAAACTCCTTACAATGGATCTTTTTGGCAAGAAGCATCATTCACCCATGTCTCATCGAAATGGTCCCAGTGGTGACTCGGAGATAAAAAAAAGTGTGACAAACAAACGGACAGAGACTGATACATAGATCCTGGAGTTTTTTGGGAAAAGTAACTGAATTTCATCTCGGTGTCCAGAGGTTGCATATTTCCAGCCGACTAATCAGTTAATGGTTTAGTTGACAACTGTGTTTTTATTATTATTAATCAGATTTCTCCAGTAGATAAGCAAAAAAAATAGCATATTGTTCACTTTTGAAAGTGAGCATGAAAACTTACATAACTGTTTGTCCTGAACAAAACCTAATATCAATTTAGCCTGGCCCTTTCGGAGCCTCTCGCGAGGTTAGTGACGAACTTGAAATGCTCATAGCTTAACAATTATAAATGTTATCAAGAAGTTATGTTCATGCAAATTATGTTTGGGTTTGCTCGAATTTCTGAAAATGAATACGGGCCGGGACGGTTTTGAGTTGAGTATTGTGGAAGTGTTACAGTACAGTATGTTTAGTTGATGACAAACAGAATGTTGGTGTGTGTTGGTGTGATCTATTTTACAAGAGAGACTTGGCAAAAATAGCAGCACACAAAGTTTCAGGCACATTTCGATATAAAACACAAGCACTACAGTTTAACGCAATAATTAAACTATAAACTGCTTTTGCTGTTGACAAATATAATTTTAACAGCTCAGTGAAATTTAAATGCAAATGACAAATTATTGAATACATATTGCCTGCTTGCCACTGGTTCAAATATGTCTTTGTAGAGGAATGTATATGCTTAAATTAGTTACACTCCATATATGAAATGCCTTACAGTAAGACAGCCCAGATCACGGCACACATTCTGCAAACTTCTGTTCCGTGACCTTGGGAGTTAACACTTTCTGCCCTCCCTCCTCTTAATCACCCAGCTCACCCAGCTCAGCATGGCCAATGGTGACCCTGTCCCATCGCATCCCCTCAGCCTCAAACACAGCAGAGAGCATCCTTGAAGCTCTCTGGCCCTGCAGTCACATTGGTGCTTAGTTGCATACCAGCATATACTGTAGTAAAATACCACAGAACTATAACGATACAATCGAAAGTAACAGGAACATTGGTTTAGCATTCAGTTGTGTTGGTGTTATAGATAACAATCCCTTCCTAATTGTGTCTTTTTTGTTGTGCCCCCCCCACCCACCCACATACACACACACACACAATCTCTCTCTCTCTCTCTCTCTCTCTCTCTTTCTCTCTCGCTCTCTTTCTCAGAGATGGACTCTGTGAGGATCTTGCTGTATTCTATCATCTTCTTGCTCAGTGTCTTTGGGAATATGTTGATCATCGTGGTTCTGCTGGTCAACAAGCGTATGCGTACCGTCACCAACTCCTTCCTGCTATCGCTGGCTGTCAGTGACCTCATGATGGCCATCTTCTGCATGCCCTTCACCCTCATCCCCAACATCCTGGAGGACTTCATCTTCGGAGCCGCCATGTGCAAGATTGTCACCTACTTCATGGGTAAGACTGGGGAACGTTTGTGTTCTACCCTTCATGCAGTGTTTTACTACATGATAGCAAAGTGTTACATTCCAGTGGACGTACCAGATATCAGAGCATCATACTAGCAAGTTTGTACAGTCAGTGGTTGGATGGGTATCCAGTATTGGATGAGTCACCCTAACCATACCATTTTTGAGTGAGTTCAACCCAACAGTATGACTGCCGGCTGTCCACCATGTTGTCTTTCAAATGAAAACGCATTGAATAACAAGTCAAGCTCAAATTCAAGAGCTTGTGGGGTTTAAGTGTGAGTCGAGGTGCACTTTGAAAAGCTTGCATACCAAGACCCCTTGGAGACTGATTACACACTCTCCCCCAGGCCTATTTATGTGAATGTAAATCATGTATTTTAAGGGTGACACACACACACACACACACCACACACACATGCAAAAATATTGCTTTGGATCTCTCATTTACAGTGGGCCAGTGTTTAATATGAGCACACTAACATCTCAGTGGGGTATAAGGGGTTTAAGTGTGAGTCGAGGTGCACTTTGAAAAGCTTGCATACCAAGACCCCTTGGAGACTGATTACAGACTATTCATAGGCTGTGAATGTAAATCATGTATTTTAAGGGTGACACACACACACACATACCACACACACCACACACACACACACACACACACAAATATTGCTTTGGATCTCTCATATACAGTGGGCCAGTGTTTAATATGAGCACACCAATCTCAGTGGGGTATACCTCAATGCCGCGGCTGCAGCAGACACACGGTGCTGATATATCAGCTTGCCATATCAGATAGATTGGCAAAATCAAGTTCATTATAGCAGCTCATGAATTGCAGAGAAATGGTTTAAATATCAGGTTATTTTAATGAGGATCAAGCAATGGGACCAAGTTCTAACTACTCTCATACAGCCATCACACATTCTCACAGCGCAGAGAAACGGGGAAATGTTTTAGCGCAGTCTGACACGAATAAGCGTGAGTCGGCTTTAATAACATAATGTATTGATTAGAATTAAATGAATGAATGAATTTAGGAATTTTCATGTGAGACAGGAGTAAGGATGTTGGGTTTCAGTGGGATTGAGAGTGGATAGAAAAGTATCCTACAGTTATTATTATTAAAACCGTAATAATCGGGTGCGAACGTCCACAGTTTCAGCAACGGCAGCCTTCTCTCGTTCACACAATGTAATAATAATAATAATAATAATAATAATAATAATGCTTTTATTTTGTATAGCGCTTTTTGAGGGATTGTTTTAAGGGGGAGAGCGTGCTGGATTCTTTGATGTGGTTTGGGAGTATGAGTGGGGGCTGCAGTGAAGAAAGCCGCTCGTGCCGTTGCTGTACGCCTGCGACATCATCACAGCAGTGGCTTCTAATCTCTAGACTACTGTGTGGAACGCTGATGCACAACACACTGTATTACTGTACATCCCTGGCCAGGAGAGACCTTACAGTAACATACTGTATTACTGTACATCCCTGGCCAGGAGAGACCTTACAATAACATACTGTATTACTGTACATCCCTGGTGCTACCTCACCCTTAAAATACATGATTTACATTCACAGACTATGAATGCATTTAGCAGAGTGCCGGCAGTTTTACAGAAGTGGAACAATTGATGGAATTGGAATAGACCTGGAGGGAGTCTGTGATCATTCTCCAAGGAGTTTTAGGATGCAAGCTTTTCAAACTGCACCTCGACTCAATACTTAAACTCCATAAGCTCCATTGCATTCTTGAATTTTCGCTTGAGTTGTTATTCACCAGAAATCCATAAATATCTGTGTCAAATATTCCACAGTCAGATTTAATGAATGGGAGAAGACAGCCTAAAGTGTGTGTGTGTGTGTGTGTGTGTGTGTGTGTGTGTGTGTGTGTGTGTGTGTGTGTGTGTGTGTATGTGTGTGTGTGTGTGTGTGTGTGTGTGTGTGTGTGTGTGTGTGTGCGTGTGTGCGTGTGCATGCACACATGTGTGTGTGTGTGAGGGGTGCTATAGAAGATGTACACTATTCCCAATGCTGGTGATTCACTTGACCTTTGGTAGCTGTTACAGACACCAGTTGGTACGTGCAACTCTAGCTCAACGCACATCTCTCTATAGCATGAGTAGACTACCAAGGTTCACACAAGGAGAAGGAGGGCAGTCAGCCTATATGGCCAAGACTGGTTCACACTCCCTTCTCTTCTGACTGAGCGGCTGATGGACGGCTGATTGTCAGTTGCCAGTGGTATGCAGGCAGAAGCCAAAAATGCTGTTTGTGGAGCACACAAATTACTAAGGCTTAAGCTAGGCATCAGTATTTTGGGGGGGGTGACATATTAAGGGCGATTGTCTTTGTTTCCTGTAATATAATCAGATGGTTTGTGTTAATACCCTACAAAAAGATATGTTATTAAAGAATAGTATTCCTGTACATTAACTCAAAACCGTAATTCGTGCTCTGAGCACGTAGCTTTTGAGAGCTTGTACACCAGAGGATATGAGATATCATTTTAGTATGAAAGTCATGTTGCCATACTCCTGACTATAGGGCTGGTGTTTCAAATCTCATCTCAACCTAGTTATTTTGCTGTTTTGTCCTTTCTCAAGAAACGTTTTAATGGCCTCTGTAGATTGTTGTAGGATAGTCATAGAAAGCCTTTCAAGTGTCAAATTGAATCTCTCTATGGGCTCAGGCCTGTTCTAAGCCAGGAAAGGCATCTGCAAGAGGAACCATTTATGTGAGCAAGTGTCTGAGTGATGATACTGGGCTGCAGGGGATTGAGGTTGTCTTTTTTAGGAGGAAGGATTAGTGCCGTGAATATATTAGAGGGAGTCTTCGCTGGTGTGTAATGGCTGTCAGTGTACTGCAGGTATACATTTATTAATGTTATTTGTCTCCACAGCCAACTCCCGGTGTAACAGCATAATGAGCAACAGTGTGCTCCCTTACTGCAGCTTATGCATATTCATAAATGCTAACACAGCTCGGGCTGGGATTTTCACTTGAGGAATTTCACCAAAGTTGAACCCTATTGTGTGTCCTGAGGCTTTGAAACTCAATGGCAGAGCTCTAAATGGTTATGTCAGTAGTGTGAATCCTAGAGAGTTGGCACATGGGTACAAAACAGATGAAGATCTGCATATCGTGACTTGACTTAATAATGAGATAGATAACACTTTTCACTTTTTTCATTCTTATAATGCATTGCTATGATGGGGATTTTCTGCTCAAATGCAAAAAGGGGAATGTATCACTGTTGAAACCTCTGTAACTGAACCCCCATCCCCCCTTGCTCCTCCACAGGAATATCTGTCTCTATCTCCACCTTCAGCTTGGTTGCCATAGCAATCGAGAGGTACAGCGCCATCTGCAACCCCCTGAAGTCCCGGGCCTGGCAGACTCGTTCCCACGCCTACCGGGTCATCGCTGCCACCTGGGCCCTGTCATTAGTCATCATGGTGCCCTACCCAGTCTTCAGTATTCTGAAGGACTTCCCCAAGCCTGACCAGACCACGGGCCACATGTGTCGTCTGGACTGGCCCAGCAGACAGGTGGAGCAGACCTGGTGAGTCAGGCCTTGTTGGCTGGCTGCAAGCCCTCTGGAGTCTCCTGTGTCGTGACCATAGATTGTATTCTCTTTTCACACAGCAATGGCAAAGTTAGACAAACAATGACTTTAAACGGATCATCTGCATTGCTTTAGCTATATGTATTGCTTTCGGTAATTCCCCTCTGAGGACCATCTGTAACACACCCTCAACTATGCAGTTCTGTGAACAGTCAGGCAAAGTCTTTATCTGTGAAAGCACACACTGTTGCTCTTAAGGTTTGCCGCATAGGGCATTCCATAGATGTTTCCATAATGAACCGCACAACTAAGAAACAGAGCAATTAAAGGAAGATGGAGAATCTCAGAGGAGTTCTGTTTAAAGCATAATTCTGTACATCTCTTTCCTCTTTTGGTGGTTAAATGCTACACTCACTGAAGACCTCTCTGTTTATGCACATGTTTCAACCATTTGGCAATATAATATTATGCAAATAATACAGAAATAAGTAGTTTTGTCGAACTTTACAAGAATTATTTGAATTGAATTATGAATTATTTCTATTCTTATCTTTTCTGTAAGATAATAAATTGATTTAACTCTGTTTATGTCTGTCAAACCGCCCCACAGGAGAGAGGAATAGGCTCTGTGATCTCATAATTAAATGCAAAATCAATCATTCCTTGTGTATTTTGTGAGGGCTTGCAATTTTGACCAATTACCACACTGTTAACACATTATCCAGTCCAATCAAATCACACATCAGTAAACCCTTTTTGTCCCCTGTCAGAGTGTTCAGGTGTGAAGCTGATGGTGGAATGACTGACAGGCAGAACAATAGACAAAAATCAATGTAATTTGCCTTCAAATATATCAGCTAAGACTAACTATTTCCCAATGTTTTACATGACAGTGGAAGCAAGTTGTTTAGTACGCTGTGCAATATAGTGCTGAACACAAGAGAAATCTTCTTATCTTATTTGAACTGATCTTATATGCCATTGCTTTAAGTGAAATTAATATTATCAAAACATGTTTTTTTAAACATCACAAATTGCCTCGCAAAGCCGATATCACAAAAAAACATTGCAAAATTCTGGAGTAGATTGAATAGGCAGAGAGAGAGAGAGAGAGAGAGAGAGAGAGAGAGGTGGGGGGTTTCTGAAGTTTTCCAGATAATTGGTGAGGTTTCTATGGAGAACTGGGGTCTGAACTCATAAGTGAGAAGTCCAACTAGCGTCTAATGACCACCTCATGCAGCGATTTGATTTCCAGCTCTATTTTGATCCCAAGATTATCTCTGAACATTTGTTCCATCTCTCATCAATCACTGTGTACGATATCATATGTAAAGTAATGTACGAGAGACATAAAGATGTTTATGTGCCACACAAGTTGTTGCTAACGTGCTTCGTGGAAACGATGAAGATTAACATCTTCCAGTTGACGTTGCCTGATTTGTTAAATATTTATGTATATTGACTGCTCACACAAACATGTTTACGTTTTCTAGGTACATTACTTTATGACAACCCATCATAACCCAAATGATAAGCTTGTTTTACTCCATTGTTTGTAAACAATACAATTGTTAACTATCATTTTGATCTCATGTTTGGTCAGTCAGCACCATAGCTCTGTCTATGAATTTGAGAAAGAATTTCTCCAGCCAAGTGATAGCTTTGTTGTTGTTTGAAACCCAGATTGTTCCTTTCATAAGGCAGAGCAGTTATATTCCATGTAATCAACAAACACAAGGAGGTTATACATATTTTGGACCTGCACTACACAATGATATTGATACAACAGTAATGAATGAATCCATTAATGTTCAACAAAACAGTGTCTACACGGTAACATTTTTCAAATTTAATCTGCTATACAAATATGCAAACCATCTCTGCATGAGATTAAATTGTGTCCTTACTGGTGTATTTGTGTTCTGAAAAGCACCTTCAAAGAACACATAGTGGAAATAATCCAATACCTCTTTGCGTAGCACCTGCTACCCGCTTCTTATTATCCTCTGATGACAGAGATGCGTTGGATCAAAGAACCCCAGACCCTCTCTCCCTATTTCCTCTATACGTCTCCACTTCCTGCCGTCTTTTGTTCCCCGGTTTTACAACATAATCAAACAGCGAACTGATGAAACGCTTTTGGTTCAGAGAGAACCTCCCCTGCTGCAAAGAGTGATTGGAGATGAAAAAGGGGGCTAGGAAGAAGTTCAGAGGAGAACACCCACGCACCTATTAGAATATCACACAACGCAAAAAGTGGACTTCCTGCCTCCGCCTCTCATGTGTCATCTTATTCCCATATTAGGAAACTATTGGGGGAAACAACAGCACATCTGTCAGTTTTTTTTTATATAACTAGATAGCATGTGAAATAATCAAAATATTATTTAAAAAAAATGTACACACAATAACCAAAGTAACGGTTGTACGACATTCATTGCTCTCAGTGCCTCCCTCACTGTCTCTCTTCCTCTCTTTCCCTCATTCTCAGGTACATGCTTCTGCTTTTCATCTTGTTCTTCATCCCGGGGGTGGTGATGATCGTTGCCTATGGACTGATCTCCAGGGAGCTGTACCGAAGCATCCAATTTGAGCTGGGCCAGAAGAGAGAAAACACAGGTGAGACTCAGCTATGCTATGGATTTGCTTGGAGTTGGGTTTGTGTATTCAAACAGTAGTAAAGTAATGACTGTAAAATAAGTAGCTGTCCATTTTCACAACTATTCAATTGAAAGAGAATTACAATTATCTTGAAATGTAATCCTCTTTCAATTCAATAGTTGTGAAAATGGACAGCGATAACTATGATGGAAGGCACCTTAGTCTGGTCGAAAAGCATGTTTAAGTTTGGCCTGTTTAAAGCATGCTGCAAGCATAATGATTTACATTTACCATCTTTGTTTTTGTCATTGATAATA
>NC_139665.1:11512088-11534588 GCF_951799395.1 Argentina silus
TATACGAGAAAAATAAAATAAATGTCTGGGTAACTCAGATTCCTGACTCATTGAACAGTGTGTCCTTAATCAACTGTCCCTGTCCATGGCTGATGTGACACACTGTACATGGGAGTCGGTGTGGGTCTGCATATAAGGGCAAGTGTTCTCACTCATGACGATTCCAAAGGCATGCAAGAGTATCACCTCATCTGATGATGTCCCTCTATCACTGCATTATCTACCATTGTACCAAGAAAATAGGCTCTCTCCTCTTTCAGGTTATGCAACTATGTGTGAAGAACTGATGTTACGTAGCCCGGCCCAGGGAATGGGTGAGGCATGTAACAGGACACGCAGACCGGCACAAAATATTCTTCACACAAGGGATGGTGCGAAAACTGCGTTGTACGTGCTGTTCGAAGTATTGTGTATAAAACAAGGCCATTATATATTCAGCTGCACATTAAATAAAAGTCACTAAAGATGAAAATATCACCTAAAATAACAAAGCATGTTGCCTAATATTGGCACAGATGTGGAAATATGTAAAAGCATATTGATGTAATCCAGAACAACAGCATCTGCACTATGATGATTTGATTTGGGCAAAACATGTAGCATTAACTAGTAGTAGTAGTAGTAGTAGTAGTAGTAGTAGTAGTAGTTCAATCAACTGTATGGGTAATAATACGCTTTTATTTATATAGCACCTTTCATACATAAGAATGCAGCTCAAAGTGATGTACAATACTGCGCAAAAGAAAGAAAAAGGAACAGATTAAAAAACGAGAACAACCAAAAATCAGCAAAGTGCGGTACAATACAGTACAAGAGCAGATTAATAACAAAAACAACTTTAACACAATTAATCAATACAATAAAAGCAGCATCACTCAATCTAGTTGCATAGACAGTTGATCAATACAATAAAATCAGCAAAGATAGCAGCATAGATAAAATGCTAATTCAAAGCTAAGTTGAAGAGATAGGTTTTTAACTGCCGCTTAAAGCTGTTTACTGAGCTTGCTTCCCTGATTTCTTGAGGTACACAGTTTAGGGGCATAGTTAATAAATATCCATCACCAACTTTCTTTTGGGTTTTGATAGTAACCTTCAATAAGCCAGCAGCAGAGAACCTGAGTGCTCTTGAGGATATAGATTGTCAGTAAGGTAGGATGGTCCCAGCCCATTTAATGCTTTACATACGAGTAGAAGGACTTTGAAGTCAAGTCAGTTTTTCAGCATCCCCCTGGCAATGTTTCTCAGATGAAAAAAGGTCATCTTGGTCATCTTGCTAATGTGGGAATTAAAACTCAGATCAGTCTAAGATAACACCAAGACTAACCTCTGACTTAATCAAGGGAGATATATTCCCAAGGCTGTTTAAAAGCATAGTCCGTTTGTCTTTGGGGCCAAGTAAGAGGATTTCAGTTTTGTCCTCATTTAGCTTTAAAAAGTTATTGTTCATCCATTTATTGACAGCTGATAGACAGTTAGTGAAGGGACAAATAGCATTAGTATTGACTGCATGCACATACTAGCATCCTATGACGATTAATCATTAGGCTGGTATTTGCCAAATCTTTTCTGTCCTCAAAGATGTGTTGTTTTTTTTCAAATAAAAGGCCTTATGGATGAATAGTGTACTGTATGTGTGTTTATTATCCTCTTGCTTTTCTTCCCATTTGTCATGTTGATGGAGTGCACTAGGGTCCATTAATGGAAATCGGAATGACGGCTCCAAGTAAATGGACTCTCCCCCCCCAATCACCCTACTTAGAAATACAGACAGGCCATTCATCTTTCCCCCTGACCCTCTCTCAGGTGTTTACTGTTTTCTTTCTGTTTACCCTAACTCTAAACCCCCCCTGCCCACCTTCCTCTGGAGTTTTAAAAGGCCAGACCCTGTGCTGATATATGGTAGAATGGTTGAGACGAAGGCACAAACACTTTTACATTGTTCCCATTTTGACTGAATCAGGACATGTAATATTCCAATGTTTTGTAAAGGGTGAATGATAGATTGTTGTTAGTATGCTAACATACTGTTAGTAAGTTATTTTCCTTATTATTCATAATGAGTTCAAACTATCCTAGCATTGAATCAAGATTATGAGTAATGTCTTAGAAAATAGGACATTCATCTCTCAAATGTTTATCTAGCAGTAGATGTATGCTTATTTGAATGCAGTCAGTTTTAGTTTTAGAATACATTTCAGTGTCTGGGCCATAGTTTTCTCCCTAAACAACCACAGAATATATATGACAAAACACCAAAACACCAATATACATTTTAACACAGGACCCACCCCCATCTATCCTTCAAGCCTTATTCATTTAAGACATTTGTTGTAAGTCCAGCATACTGTACATTTTTTAAAATGAATAAATATTCATTAACTGAACTGAGCTTGCATCACTTTATGGAACATCTTGCTATAAAATGTTGACACTGGAATGATACTTGGGAATACAATTTTAAAAATCATAATAACTAATAATATATAAAATGTTGATTTAATGTGCTGGACTGGGGTGTGATGAAAAAGGTCACTAAACAGTCATAACAAAGAGGTAAGTTGCCACACAGACAAGAAAAAAACTCAGAGGAGGGGAGTTTGTGGAATTTAAGGGCCAATTCATCATTGTAATCAACATAGTCCCAGTTCAAATAATCTGTCCAGCACCATTTAGCTTCTGTTTACACACTGTGGTGCATTAATGGGACTGTTTCATCCTACATAATTGATGTGCTAATTGCTTACCTATCCTATTTCAGTGCAGGGGCTTCTCCACTTCTGACAGGTGGCAGGTATTTTGGCTAATATAGCGGACCTATTAAGCACTCATTGCTGGTGTTTTTCTCTTAGCTATGATACAAAAGGAAGAATGATTTGGCACAGTAGGTGGTAGGTTAGGGGTGGTAGAGGGTATTTAACCAAGACTTGCAACCTGAACATCGTGGGTTCGAGTTAGCTTGAGGAACATTTTTACAAAAGTGCATTTATGTTTTGTTTGCTAATCCTTGTTGCTACTGCTAATTTCTGCTTATACTTTCTCCTGATGACTTACCCTTATCCTAACCACTTCAAATCTATGCCTAATCCTAACCCTAACCCTAAACCTCACCCCAACCACTCGAAATGAATCCCTAACCCTAACCCTTACTTTAACCACTTGAAGTTAATGCCTAATACTGCCTAACTTCCTGCCTACCGCCTAACGTACTGCCACGCAAGTTATTGCTAATGCAGTGCTATTTTTTTTTTTTTGTCTAGGTACATATATCCGATATCGTCCGAATGATTGACAAGATCATGTTGGCATGTGGGCCTACACCTAACCTAGATGTCTTCTATTTTGACGAAATAGTACATTGCCTTAGACATAGTATAAGTTTAATGATACCATGTTGCTCTATAAGTAACAGTAATAACTCTGTTATTAGTGTTGTAACAGCATTGTATTAACTGTTACACATTATATATTAATAATTGCCTAGTAATTAGTAAAGTAATTAAGTTGAGCGGTTTGCATTATTCTAAGTAGAATAAGGACTGTTCCTTCCACTCAACTCCATACTATGCGATTAGCAAATAAGTACAGTATTATTACACATGTATAGGCTTTTTTTTGAATACCACAGAAAAGAGGCAAGGTCTAGACATTCTTTTCAATATTTGCTATCTTTGTTGCAAATTGGTTTAGCCTGCTTAAGTTCTATATGTAAGTGTCATTAGATGGTTTTCTATATTCAAATATGAGCACAGTAGATAAGCATGAAAATCAATATTAGCAAAGGAACCATCCACACTGCTTCATGGGTGTAAGTTCACAAGTTCTCACATTATACACTGCACTGTAGGTACACATGTGTGTCCTTTATCCCATAAAAATATGTGTGCACCATTATTTCTAATCCAATATTTGAGCATGAAAACGACTTTCATTCATACTTATTTACACAGTACTCGTGTACTCTTGATTGCTGATGGTAAACAATTTCAAAAGTGATTTCAGACCAGCCCATGTGTGATGTGCTCTGTGACACCATAGTTGTGGAGAGTGTAACCAAGTTGACAAGGTAAACTCACTCCTTAAGTACAAATACCCCCACCTGCACTGTCGAATTGCTAGCTTTTTGATAGCATACAGTAGCTGGTTTACATCAGGTATTTGAGGAGACAGTCACATGTGTTGGCAAGCCAGAGGTCGCAAATTCAATCAAGTCATGTGTTACTGTGTTAGTATTTGATTTGTAGCGTTTTTCAACTGGAAATTATGAACAATAAACTCACAACTCATTTGCACAACTGCAATTCTGCATGAACCTTTCTCTTTTTTACCTTTGTTTTTAAATCAAATGATAATTTTGTACTATATTTTCAATGGTAAGTAAGAAATAGCATTGGTCTGGCTAATTCATCAAAAGGAGTGAACAGACTGTACCACAGACAGAAGGCGTTTATATTGAGATCTATCTTTTTATCCTTCGCCTTCTTTAGTTGCTAAGAAACTAAATATAATGGCCCCCTTACGAAAGGTATTTTAATGTGTGGGTTTTCTTTTTTCTTCTAATTGAGGTGTTAGAGAGGAGTTAGTTATGCAATCCTGTGGAACAACATCTAATTTTGATTGAGCAGTCCAATTATTTGGCCTCTGCTAAGTGTGAGAGCTCAGTGAAAAAAAGTTGGCTTTACCTTCTGTAACAGCTTGCAAAACATGTCACATATTTGCCAATTTCTTTGCCAGCATATCACATCGTTGGTCAGTGTTGCTTGCTTCATTTCCTGTTACAAAGCTAAAAAGTGCTGTTAAGTGTCTCACTCCTCTCTCCCTCTGAGCTAACACACATTAGTAATTCCCTGTATTGTCCTTCCTCTCACGTCCTGGCAGAAGCAGCTCAAGATGTTGAAACTACCTTACATCAGGAGTGCCGCATGGTTACGGCCTACTAGCAGGAGGGAGATGCCCAGAAGATAACAGTTGCTGTTAAATACATTTCACTGGCGTCATAATTGGACATAGCAACAGATGGTGTAGGATTCCCTCGGTGGAAACACTGTACTTGTAATAGTTATTTAAAACAGGTTGGGTCTGTTTCATTTCTGTTGGTTTTTCCTGAATGAGGAATGGTATCAAACATGTGTTTGATACCATTCCTCATTCCATTGTATGCATTACGAGCCTGTCCTCTGATTTCTACCTCCACCAGCGTCCCCTGCTCTCCACTATTATTTTTAGAATGACAATTAGTCTCAGCAGTTAGCACTAGTACATACTGTGTTGTGTATCAAGGCTTTGAAAAATATTAAGTTGATAGCTGAAAATGTGATGCTTATCCTTTCAAATATTTCTTTGAATAATCTTCCCTAAGGAATGGAATGTATTGCTTTGAGTAATATACCTGATGTTGCTATCTGAAACATGAACTGACAAATGGAGTCCTTACTCCCACACAACAATAGTCCACAAAGATAGTTTTATGTTTTAAAATAAACCTCAAGTCTCTCTTGCAAATGAGGAATCCCTTTCTGTCCACCCCCAAATTGAACGGATCAAATTAAACAGGCTTACTCAAGAGAGGAGAGCATCTACCTACACACTGAAGAAAGCATAATTTCCATATGCATGCCCCTGCTGCACATAAACACATCTGATAATTGTACAATTAAGTAAGCTCATAGAACAACTGTGAGTTTGTATCTATGAGAGCCTCTGTTGAAAGACAGACTTAATAACTATGTAATCTAGATGTCAGAAAATGTTGCCCCTGGTCCTGGTAGATAGAATGCATACCTTTCCTAAAGCAATTTCCTGGTTGAAGATTTTCTCTCATGAATGAGCCACAATAGAAACACTTATTTGAAATTCAGTAATCTTTTAAAAAGCTTTGCGTCCTTCCAGCAAAACTAAATGCCATATTATATCGATAGTATGGCTGTTTACTATCAATTAGATCTATTAGTAACTAGTTTCAATATTCTAAGTGCACCTGTTAAGCCAATTGCCGCATTACTTTTGATGCCCTGACATAGGGGGACTATGTATACAAAGTATTTCTAAATGGTGTAACCAACATGTACACAAATGAAATCTATTTTAACCTCATAGTAATTGTTTGATTTCAAATCAAAACCTTTGGAGTATAGAGCCAAAACAAGACATAATTATTCACTGTCCCATTACTTAACGTGTACCTGCATCTCAAAAAAACCTGTGTTATGACTAAGCATGAATGTTGCGATCGTTTATCCACACTGAGAAACACATTCTCACAGGTTGTCATTGTTTTTTTCATGGCTGACATGGATGGAGTGGAAGCAAGAGAGTAGAGAGTAGAGACTGTGCTCACCATTCATCCTGGCCCTCATCAGGTCTGTTTGCAGGCTATATGCATTATATATATATATACTATATACTATATACTATATACTATATGCATTACTTTCAACCCTGTGTACTGTAATGACAGTATGATTATTGTGCACTTTAGGACGGCGGGTAAATCTCAATGGAAGAACATACAGTACAATTCATAATAGGCAACAAGAAGGCATCAGGCTTTATGATGTGAACTAAGCAAACTAATTGTAGTGTAGTAGCTGCAGTTTACATCCTTTCTTTGTCAGAGTGTAACACTGTTGCACTGAGCAGCTGACCCTACATAATAGAACACACAGAAGCCCATTGATTCTATTGTATGGGAACTCAGACGAAGGCAATTGGAAAAATAATATTGGTACACCTTATCAAATTGCAAGTGCTCAGAGATGAATAATAAAAACACTTGTAAAAAGGAACTCCAGCACACAGTAATCCTTGTATTCTCCACAATCACAAAAGCACCATTTGGTTTAAAGATGAAGCGTGTTATGCTGCCCTCTTTGGCCACACTGAAAATCTGAAAATGCAAATATGCCAAATGTTCTAATACGTTTGTTTTACTCCTTTTAACCTTGATGAAGGTCTATTGACCGAGAATTTTCACTTTTGGATGTGATATATCCAGTTAATCGTGGAAAACACAGCCAGTTTCTGTTTTCAAATCACACCAAGGCAACATGGCTATACATGCTAATATCTGTCTTAGGCTTGTCTGAGTTGCATAGTGTGTCATTGTGGTCCTACAAATGCTAATAGAGTGTTCTGTCTGCTAGACAAAAATCTGTATAGATCAACATGTCATACCATAACTTCTATAATATGAAACCTGAAATGAAGCTACAGTACCATTAGAAGTAAGAGTGCCTCTGCTAACATCTATAGGATTATTCTGTGGAACACTAATGACCCATTGCTGGAGGGATGAAACGATCCATTCCTTTCTCAGGGATGAGACATCCCTACTGTCAAATGAAAACACTAGGATAATGTGTTCATATAAGCATTGGGCTTCACTAAGAGATATGTCAACGCCAAAACAAACAATTGGATTCAGAGCCTGTTTGAGCATTTGATTAGAAAAACTAGTGACACACGCAACAATACATCCTGGTGGAAACAGAATTCAGAGAGTGACTGAAGAGCACAGCCAGTGCTGTCCCAGTTTCCCAAAGTTTCTATACACATGCTGCTGTAGAATAACCTCTCCCTTATATTTTATAGAGTATTCAATCACACATTCAGATGAAATATTATGGTTCCAGGTTAAAAGGACAACCTTCAGTTTCATAGGCTGGTTGAATAAAAGAAAACAGGCCAGTCACTTATAGGATACATGCGCCTGCAAATGATAGTAGCTACAGGCTAAACGTGTGTTAAATGTGTGATCTGATCCTGGATAGCAAAAAATAGGATTTTGCTATCCAGGATCAGAGCACACATTCACAGAATGCGCATCATTCTGATCCAGATGAAACGTTTTAAAACACTTGGCCCTGGTTTGTTTGTGCAACTGTCTTCACGTGGCCTCCTCTGTGTACAGTAGAAGTGTTTGCCTTGGTACTGTTATGAAGGACAATATTTCCCTTGGCAATGCATACAGAGTAGAGTAAACATGGTTTTTTGGCAGGTGGACCTTCTCATTTTGAGAGTTGGTATACTGTATCTCCTTATTCTTCTCCTTCAATAAATATATACACAGGCACACACACAAGTTCCTGCCCACTCAAAAAAACACACACACACACACACACACACACACACACACACACACACACACAGACACACACACAGACATTACACTCTTTTCTCAAGCCCAATCTCCTTATTCTTCTCCTTCAATAAACATATACACAGGCACACACACAAGTTCCTGCCCACTCAAAAAACACACGCACACACACACACACACACACACACACACACACACACACACACACCCACACACACACACACACACACACACACACACACACACACACACACACACACACACACACCCACCCACACACACACACACACAGACACAGACATTACACTCTTTTCTCAAGCCCTGCACCAGAACACACTCACCATGACGCACATCAGGACGTACTATACGGAATCTATATTAGGAAGTTTGTCAGTTCTCACACAATACTGCCTCACTTGTCATCCCAAACTCTCTCAGTTCTCATACCTTCGTAGAGACGGCATCATTCCACATTGAGTAAGGCATCAGGTCTCATCTGCGTATAGCACAGGACTGTAGAGCATGCAACACATAACTTTGTCTAGCTTGTAACTGTGCAACTAAATAATTCAGTTTGATAAGCTGATAGGCAGCTATAATGGTTTGTTTGCGCAAGGCTTTTCGTCTGATGTTTGAGGAAAGACAGCCGAGGGAGTTGTACACGTGACACCTGAGGACCGACACCGTTTTGATACACAGATGAGACCTTACTCAATGTGGAATGATGCCGTCTCAATGAAGAAATGAGGGAGTTTGGGATGACAAGTCAGACAGTATTGTGTGAGAACTGAAGACTTGTTTAAGTGAATTCCATAGTGCTATGTGAGCTAAATGATCCTAGATGATGCTCTTACACTCGATGGTGCTGAACAACCCAGGTTGTTCATCTGGGAAGAGTCTGAGAAACAGCCTGGGGGTTATGGTGTGAATATTTGTTGGAAGGGGTTATATATAATGTTATATATTTCCACTTTTTCCATTAGTTCTCAGCTTTATCTTCATAAGACAGATACATACTATAGGTATTCATCATTACAGACCCAAGGGGTGTGACAGGCTTCAAGTTGCTCCAAACAGTATTGCTTCCTTGCATTTCGAGTTCACACGAGTCTCGAACATGCGTCCTCTGTATTGACCGTTACCGAATTATCTCATTGAAACCAGCTCCATCACCGTAAAGCTAGCAATTCGATGGTGAGGTGGGAACATTTCAACATTGAGAGTGAGTTTACTATCTCAACTCGGTTACAGGGGTACTATGAAATATGTATAGGCTATGTTAAAGCTGCAGTGGCTTTAAGGTTAAACTTTCCGCAAAGATTTGTTTTATTATAGTTTGGTGTAATTGTAATTACATCCCGTCAGCTATCAGTGTATAAAATCAGCTAAATGGCATATATTATTATTATATTGATCAGAATATTGATCAGATAAAACAAACCTTTGCCTAGTTCAACTCTATTAAATCTTGGAGCTGGAGGGTATTGCAACTCATCTTAAAATAATGTTTCACTCATGCAAACGTTGATTTATGTCGGTGTATGTGGGTGTACCTTTTGGTTGGTATGATCTATTTTGAGACATTCAGTTTTTAATCAATAGCCCCTCTCATCTTTTATACTTCTGATTAAAGTATCCCTTTGTTGAAAGTTCTCAATTGAGTCATTTACTGAACTGAAAGTGTCTGATCTGTGTGCGACAGACCTGTCTCAATGCTCAAATCCTACATTAGTTTTAGTTGTATTTATGTATTACTTGCCACTCCGAATCCTGGCAGTATTTGGTTTATATTTTACCATTCTCATTCCAATCCTCAAACTTTCCTAAAGAATAGAATACTCTTAAAGATGAGCGACAGCTGACATATCCAATTCCTTTTTCCTCTCTCCTCTCAAGTGTGAAAGCCTCTGGTCTGTGTGGCAAGCAGGTTGAATGAATTAAACATTGTGGAGAAAATGCTTTTCATTCAAACTCTTAAACCTTTTTCCTATTTGAACACTATCTATCTGTAGTTGGAGGAATCTGAAGCTTTTTACTTCATTTTGAGGAGTCCCAATTCCCCAAGCCCACATTTCACAAGCAATTTCACAGTTAATCATTTCTTGATATTTAATTCATTTTGATTGTGTATTCTGTGAGCTTTTATATTCAAAAGTTCTTATTCAACTCTGTGAATCCAGTTCCAAGAAGCATATTTCACTCTTTCCTTTCTTTCAAATATTGATATATGTAATTATTACAAAACTTTATGGAGACAGTACCCCGTATGTAGAGTACAGTGTCTTACACATTGCATCTAAGTCATTAGATTACACTGTATCATTATTTTGTATCTTTTTTGGCCGCTTCCAATGTCATTGTATATCATTTTAATTCTGGCACAAAACAATGTTCCCTGAAAATAGATTAATTAATTAAGTAATTAATTAATGTAAGTGTACCTTTTGCTCCACTACGCCACCCCTTGGTTTATACAAGAGCAAAGGGGAGCTCTAAAACCTAAAGGTTACATACTGTATGTAACCCAAGTTCTCTGAAGGAGATGAGGAAGACCCCTCACTATGGGACACACAATCTTTTGTACCTTTCGCTGAAGACCTCTATTCAAACACACCTGGTACAGGCCGGTGACGCTTGCAATTGATAGCCCCGCCTATCATCTGTCCCAATAAAGAAATGCTGCAAGTGCACCATTTCATCCAGCGAACCACTCTTCACATGCTCAGTGCAAGAGGGGCAATGAGGTGAGGGCTTACCCTCATCTCCTTCAGAGAACCTGGGTTACATTCGGAACCTTTAGTTCTCTTTCAGTCCACTCAGTTCGACCCCTCACTATGGGATCCTGCAAAATGCCCTGATTGCCTGGTCCGAACTGAAAACTTGTACGGATAGAGGTTTTTAGCCAGTAACTACTATCGTGTGCAGGTGCACATATCCTATAATTGAGTATAACTGCTCAACAAGACTTCATGGTTTTCTGCTCTGTATTTCTATTATTAATTTAAATAAAATCCTCTCTCTGCCTATGCTAACCAGACTATAAAATAAACATCCTCTCAGTGTTACAGTGCCATACGTATTGGAAAGGGGAAACATTTAGTCTTTTAGCTATATATTCCAACAGTTTGGATTTGATATCAAACCATTACTATGAGATTAAAGTAGAGATTCTCAGCTTTAATTCAATGTTTTTTCAGAGTGTTTTTACCATTTAGAAATTAAAACCCTTTTTATATATTGTCCCACTATTTCAGGGAACCAGTAGTAGAAAATTGACTTGACAGGTGTTTCTGGTTAGTCCGGTGTGTTCTGTCACATCATTTGTGCATAAGAGAGCTGTCAATGTCTAGTGTTGATTCTAGCCTTTACATTTTCCTTTGGAGTCTGCTATTTGTGTCTGTCAACATGAAGAGCTGTCACTGCAAGTCAAGGAAGCCATTATTAGGCTGAGAAATCAGAAATAAACTATCATAAACATATCCAAAAGATTAGGCTTGTCAACAACAACAACTGTTTGGAACATCATCCAAAAGAGGAAAAACACTGGTGAGCTCAGCTATTGCAAACGGCCTGGTAGGCCAAGAAAGACATCTACAGTGGATGACTGAAGAATGCTCACCATAATTAAGAAAAACCCCAAAACGACTGTCCCACAGACCAGGAACACTCTCCAGGAGGTAGGAGTGAATGTGTCAGAGACTATCATCCACAGAAGACTTCACCAACATTACTACAGAGGCTACACTGCAAGGTGTACACCACTAGTTAGCAACAGAAACCAGATGGCCAGATTACAGTTTGCTAAAAAGTACCTAAAAGAGCCTGCAGATTTTTGGAAAAAGGTCTTGTGGACAGATGAGACCACGATTAACATTAACAGAGTTAACAGAGTGATGGCAAGTCTAATGTGTGGAGAAAAAATCCCTGGCATTCCATCTGTGAAATCTGGTGATGGGGGGCTATGGCTTGGGCATGTCTGGCTGCCACTGGAACTGGCTCACTTGTCTTCACTGATGATGTAACTGCTGACAGCAGTAACATGCTGAATTCTGAAGTGTACAGAAACATCTGGTCTGCCGAAGTAAGGGCAAATGCTTCTCATCGCATTGGACTTCTTCATACAGCTAGAATATGACCTCAATCATACTACCAAGGTGGAAAGTGCTAGTGGCCAAGTCAATCTCCAGATTGAAATCCAATTGAACATGCATTTCATTTGCAAAATGAATTTCATGCATTTCAAGGCAAAAGACCTCAAAACAAACAACAACTGAAGATAGCTGCAGTACAGGCCTGGCAGAGCATCACCAGAGAATATACCCATCATCTGGTGGGGTCAATAGATCGCAGACTTCAGGCAGTTATTGCATGCAAAGGATTGTCAACCAAATACTAAACATGAGTGCTTTATTTGTAAAGATATGTTTTTTTTCCAATACTTTTGGAGCCCTGAAATAGGGGGAGTATGTTTAAAAATGTTGGACTTTTTAAATGGTGAAACCAATCTGAAAGAAGAATACATTGAATTAAAGCTGAGAATCACTACTTTGACCCCATAGTAATTCTTTGATTTCCAATACAAATGAATATAGAGCTAAAAGATGACAAAATGCTTCCTCTTGCCATGTCCTGAGCAAATTACTTTGTAAAATATTTTTGGACATTTCCCAACTTTTAAGTTCTCTTGATGAGCACCCTGTGACATTTCCTAGTGACAAGGCAGATGACTTTAAATGAATGTGGCAGGAAACTCCTGTTTATGGAAATATTCAGCTGGCATCAACACGTCAGGGCCACAAAAGCTGTAATGTCCTCAGACGTTACCATGGAGGACGAACAAGGAAGGACCTAATAATCAGGATATCCAGTATATCCAGTATTACCATTATAATGGTTCCTATAGGCAACATGTTGTGCCATATTCTCTCTCTCTCTCTCTCTCTCTCTCTCTCTCTCTCTCTCTCTGTCTGGCTATGTTATTTAACCTAATCATTTCACCCCTCATATTTTCCTCCACACCTTCCTTGCAATAGCTCCTTCCCTTTGATTATGATTGGTATGTGTGGTTATAACAGCCACAGGCATTTTGGGGAGTGCAGTTCACCATCTCTTTACCTCTCAGTTAATCAGGAGCAGAGCTTTGGGCTCAAATTGTCATTTGTATTCTAATTCCTATTGAAAAGACACCTGTATGAGGCTGATAATGATGTATAGCAGAGCCCTGTCCAATTGAAATTTCCACAGTCACAGTCCACAGATCACATTTTCAATGGTGGCAAGCTAAGTGGGAGGATGTCTGAAACAAGCTGACCCTGCTGATCATTTGGAGAGTTGCATTGAGATTCTGTAATTAGACTCTCGAGCTATTGCTCAAATAGGCTGTTTTGTCAGCTTGAAATGTCCTCACTGGTCTTTATGAAAATACAGTATTATGAGAAAAATGCACCTTCATTTCTTTTTTTTAATCAATTTGATGTTTTACCAGGGACTTTACTTCTGTAGGTTGTCTCCCACTAGCAAAATCAACGGAACAGTTCCTTCATACTAAAGTAATCAGGTGTTTACCTCTGTTAGGGATGAGTCACCTGAAGTGAGATGAAAGCCTCCATAGACACATGTTGCACTAAATGTCTCCAATAGGGATATGAATAATTCAACAGACAGCTTTCATATACAGTAAAATGCCTTATTGATGCTCTCACCTGCTTGCCATTTCCAAAATCTCATTTATCCTGTAGGGGACAAGTCAACATATTAAATATTGAAGAGGTTGAATGTTCAGCAGAGAAGCTTACGACCTCTCTGTCCTCTACTTAGATCCTGTCACTTCTCTCTACTACGCTGATCAGCATCGTTTAGGGAGACAAGCATCCTATGCTAACCCATTCATTAAAGTGACATTTTGTTCATACATTGTGAGAACAACACTGATAAGATATTGCTACCCAAGGGGAATTTAATGGATGTTCTTATCTTATCTGATTTTTGTTTTGTTTTGTTTTTCTCTCCAGCAGTCTCTACATTCACACTCTGCATTCGTATAATGTTGTAAAGATAATTGATGAAAAGCAACATTTTCCACATCGTTTTACTTCTGCAATGCCAAAGGGGCTCTCATATACTCTACTGTACATTCACTGTTTCCAGTTTTTGGGTTATTACTGTAATGCTGATATTAACCCCATTCATTCCACTATGCAGGGGCAACAAATCTCACTTCACTGAACCTTTATTCATCCCCCTCCCCCCTCCCTCTCTGCAGATGACTTTGTAAAGAAGCATGATGACATTAGAAGTTCTTTCACACAGCCTCTTGCTATCACTACCATTAGTAGATATGGCTGTGGTTTATCATCTCTTTCTGCTCTCTCCCCTAATGATGTCCTAAAACTTGTAACATCCAATCGGGCAACCACCTGCCCTGTCGATCCCATCCCCTCACCCATCCCCTCACCCCTCCCCTCACTCATCCCTTTCCTTACCACCCTCATCAATTCCTCCCTGACCACTGGCTCTGTCCCAGCTGCCTTTAAGACAGCCTGAGTCAAATCTCCTTCATCCATATCAATCCGGCTTCAAGGCTGCTCACTCTACTGAGACTGCTCTCCTTGCTGTCACAGAGGCACTCCACACTGTGTTCTCATTCTTCTGGACTTGTCTGCTGCGTTTGACACAGTAAACCACGAGATCAGCCTCTCCACCCTCTCAGAACTGGGCATCTCAGGCTCTGCACTCTCCTAGATTGTATCCTATCTGGTCGATCTCTCACACAAGGTAACATGGAGAGGGTCGCTGTCTACATCACACACCCTCACCATTGGTGTCCCCCAGGGCTGTGTCCTAGGACCCTTACTGTTCTCTCTGTATACCAAATCTCTTGGCTCTGTAATTTCCTCACGCGGTTTCTCTTACCACTGCTATGCTGATGACACTCAACTTTTGATCTCCCCCCCCCCACCCTCTGACACACGTGGCGACAAGTGTCTCTACGTGTCTCGTATCTCTGCCTGGAAGTCTGCTCACCACCTCAAGCTCAGTCCCCAAACTCTGGCTGATCACTCCGTTCTTCCACCTCTGCTGGCTGCTTGGCACCGCCATCTCTACGAGGATATAGTGGTTGCTCTGCTCAGTCACGGCTCTTCTCTGTCTTGGTGCCCCAGTGTTGGAATGAGCTTCTAACCACTGTCAGGACGGCAGAGTCACTACCTATCTTCCACCGTAGACTGAAGACCCATCTCTTTAGGGTACATCTGGGCTCTTCCTCCTCAGACCTCTCCACCTACTAATACCCTACATTACCAGAACTTGGAATACAAAAAAAAGCACTGTGACTGCCAATGGCACTTGTTCTTATCGAAGGTAATGATTGTAATGATTGTAATGACAATGTTTAATCGGTAGCAATCAGGGAATGAGATTCCTTGAAAGAAATATTTCATTTATGAATGTTTTGGTCCAGAAAAGCACTTTCTAGAAAACATGTGTCTTACCCAACACTTGGGTTGTCTACAAGTATATTATTACTGGCCAGGGATGTTCAAGGGGAGTGGAATCGATTTTTGCGTTTCTGTGTCTGGTGGCTGCCTCTTTGAAATTGTGTATGCATGCAGAAACATAACAGCTAATGTCCAACACTGCAAGTCCATTTCTGGGGGTTATATTATTAATAGGGAGGATGTTGTTGTTTGGAACTAAAGAATAAGTTTTGCCGTGATGGCCAGAGGTGGCAGATTTCCAACAGATTTACACCCTGTTCCTTTAAGAGCTTCATTCATCAGGATACTTGTGGTAAAAGTTCAAATGTGACTGTTTCTTATGACTGAGTTGTTGTGGATTGAATGCAGAAAGGCTTTAGGGGAGTTCAGGATTTTGCTTCAATAGTGCACTTGAATAATAGGAAACGACAGGTATGTTTAGAGGGCAAATTGGAATACTGCAGTCATTGCACTTTGCTAGTACTGTGTGTGTGTGTGTGTGTGTGTGTGTGTGTGTGTGTGTGTGTGTGTGTGTGTGTGTGTGTGTGTGTGTGTGTGTGTGTGTGTGTGTGTGTGTGTGTGTGTGTGTGTGTGTGTTTGTGTGTCTGTCTGTTTACCCCCTGGCCCATGCATGGAAACCCCAGTCACAGTGGGTGAGCTTCCGAGACAGTGATATGACAGTGCCCCCTCTCCCCCATTCATTGAACCAGCTTGTTTATGAAAACATTGCTTTGATCCAGACAGCCATGGACATGGAAGAGGTGGTGTCTTGCAAGCTGTCAGGCCACTGAGGTGTTTCAGTGGAGTTGGAAGAGGGACCTTGAACACATGATAATCAGTGACTAGGCAGTAAGCGGGCAGTTCAGGCTAAGGGATAGGGAATAGTGTACCTTCATTGGTATGGATGACATAGGGTGTGTGTGTGTGTGTGTGTGTGTGTATGTGTGTGTGTGTGTGTATGTGTGTGTGTGTGTGTGTGTGTGTGTGTGTGTGTGTGTGTGTGTGTGTATGTGTGTATGTGTGTATGTGTGTGTGTGTGTGTGTGTGTGTGTGTGCGTGCGTGCGTGCGTGCGTGCGTGCGTGCGTGCGTGCGTGCGTGCGTGCGTGCGTGCGTGTTTTGAGTGGGCAGGAACTTGGCTGAGAACCCATGAATGCGGTAGAGAGGCTGCTGGTCTACGTTAGGCATAGGAGAGAGGAAGCAGAGTGGAAACTGTAGCTGCTTGACTGGACATCTGATGGTGTGTAGGAGGTCACACATCCTGAAGGGCTGTGGGTTCTGAATAATATGTTGGGTTAGATCCAGCTTCTTAATGTACTCTAATATTCAGTCAGTTGTCTGTACACTATCATCTGTAGTGTTTGCAGATACTATACCATGGCATTACTCAATCTAATGTGATCAGATAGCTGGTGTTAAGGTGCTGGTGTTAAGGTGCTGGTGTTAAGGTGCTGGTGTTAAGCAAAACCTGGATTTTAATTGTATGTCAATAATAAACGACCCCTAATTGAACCTATTTGTCATAGTGGCCAAAATATGGTATGTGTGAACATCAGAATCCAAATGGGCTTACAGAAATAACGCTTCACACTACATAACTATACGACTTGCCTGATTATGAGTCCTTTCTGCCTACATGACGCTAACATAATCATGCATGTGTTTGTCTGACTATATGTAGATTGAGAAGGGTGAGGCTTATAGAGTTGTGCTGTTCTCTGCTGTGCTGTGCTCTGCTGTGCTCTGCTGTGCTGTGCTGTGCTGTGCTGTGCTGTGCTGTGCTGTGCTGTGCTGTGCTGTGCTGTGCTGTGCTGTGCTTGACTGCAACTCCACATGTCGCCTGGTACCGTGGCTATGCAGTGGCTACGTAGTGACACCTTGTGGTGGAGAGTTGTAGACTGGCCAAGTTTGATGTGGCCATATACTATACTGTATGGGTACATGGAGGTAACATTGCAAACTATCAGCAATCTCTGAGTTTGTATCTGACTGAGGTTACTTATGGGAGACAAGAGAAGTATGACGGAACAGGAAGCTTGCAGGCCCAGTCATTACATAATCCATAAGTATTGATGGGTAAAACAGTTGACCCACAATGTTGTCATCTCCACAGTCTTCTAGGAAATCGACTGTGCACAGTTTAACTCTCTTATTGGCCTTAGTGTTTTAAAAGTGACACAAGTCACAAATGCAATGTTGTGGGACACTCTTACCACAGTGCTGAGGGGAGGGAAAGCCTTCTTTCTTGGGGTGAGCAAAGAATAGTAGTCCCCAAATGTTCCTGTTCTGTCTGCCTTAATTAGAGTCTCTTTGGGGACCTCCATTTTGGAAGGTCACATTCCTGATACCATAATGGACAAGATGTTGGACCTCTCACACCTCTCAATGCTTTGTTCCTCTCAATACAGCAATTGGCTTCTGTGTTGCGTTCTTGGAAGCTTCAGTACTGTACCAAGTACTAGGACTGTGCAGGAACTGACTATCACCCTTCTATGGTTGTCATAGTTGACCTGCTATTTTTAGCACACTCGTGACACAGCAGGACAGTCTCTGGTAACCGGCAATAGAACAGACCGGATGATTGGCTCATATCCCTTTGGGGACACAGGAATGATTGTCTCATCAGCTAACCATGGAGGACCTGTACTTGTCAAAAACAACAGGCCTGATTCATCATTTTAAAACAATTCTTAACCTTGACCCTAACCCTAACCCTAACCCTAACCCTAACTCTAACCCTATCTTACGGGTTAGGGTTATCTGAACAAAGTCATTTTCTGGAGTGTGTCCTAATTTTTGAATTTTGACATTCAGCAACTCTGTGGAGTACCACTGTAGCATCCACTTGAACATTTAGATTTTACAGCAGTGTAGTGTTTAGAAATTAATATTCAAACATGTTCCTTTTGTACATGTTCTTGGCAGATTCAGACCTATCTATAGCAGCCAATATGTACACAGCCGGAATTATATATCCTGCAAAGTTATCAGATGGCTCAGGAGTCATACACCCCCTTGTGTTTACTCACCTCAAATGACAGTGAGGATATTGTGAATGTGTTTTCATGAAAAGATAGAAAACACATCCATAATGGTACCATATTGTCGGTGAACCATGCAAACACCAGCTGAGTCCCAAATAAAAGCAGACAAGAGTTATGTTTAACATAATTTCTATTTATTTTCTTTTGATCAAAATCTTAATAAATGTGGCTGTATTTGTCTTTCGTTCAAAAAAGATCATGACTTGTGTGACGCATTAGAAATTATCTCATCAAAGTCTTTTGTAAAAAGAAAAAAAGATCATTGAAAACTAAAGCATCTATAATGTGACAATATGACAACATTATATTAATCATTTATCTATGTATATGTTTTACCTTTTTTATCATAATTTCCACCATAATTTCCATTATTTTCTTGTAAACAACTATCTCACATGTTCTCTCACCTTCTCATTCATATTGATCAACGTTCATCGCTGGAGACATTTACAACAGAAAATGCAGCTTAAAACAAACTGAAAAAACAAACTGAAACAAACAGAGGGAGTTACTAACAGAAACCAGAGCAAGATCTCAAAGAGGCAGCCATCTTAAGATCCCACTTCTTTAGGACATATTTACAACCAAAAGGACAGGGAGAGGACATCTGCATAGATCCACAGGATTCAGATCATGAATGTTTGGAGGTGGGGTTACAGGATGGTAGGAGGGATTATTTATACTGAGAGGGGTTTTCACTAGATGGCCATTCTGCAGAGTCAAACTTCAAAATCTCATCCAAATCAATTAGCAAGTAAATTAGTTATTTGGTATTAATTTAGTGTAAAGGTTGTGGTTAAAAATCAGATTTTTGGAGAGTAGTACTATTAGCACTTCATACTTTGCAAAATGGCCATCTAGTGATGACCGAAGGGTTACCTCCACTCCTGCCTTCGGGGGGTACTGTAAATTTGAGGGAAACAATAAAGTTGGGTTGCTCACAAAGACGAAAGTTCAATGTTATCTTCTATGGATTTCTGTGAGGAAAATCAACCTTACAAGAAAACCAAGGTGAAGTGGATCAGAATAGATGTAAGAAGGCTAAAGCACACATATTGTATCTTGACCTTCCAGAGAATGTCTGCATGTGCAAACACTGTTGACCTCAATGTCATTCCACCACTGGTGAATATGTGTATGCGTAGAACAATCAAAGGTAGTAGAATGTGCACTTCCCTGTTTAACAGTAGGGTAAAACTGTGGTGCATAAGGTCAAATGCACAAGGTCAAACATAAGTTGCCTCTTTCTCTATTGTGTCTCAATGAGTACCGGTATAGCAGCAGTCATACAAGCAGAAGGAAATGTAGAATCAGCCCTTTGAGAACTCCTTCCCCTCATGCTAACACTTGCTAAGCCCTTTGCTCTGTGTAAGATACAAGGTGATTATCCTGGTCACAATGAGGTCAAGTAGAGACAAAAGGAGGGGCATGATTGATCATGTCTAGTCCACTACTCCACAATGATTTTCCACATAAATACTATATTCCATTGTGTCTCTGAGGTCCAGTGTGTCCCTTTGTGACCCCTCTCATCCTCCATGAAGAGAGGCAGTAGTGCACACTATGATGTGATGCACTGTGATGCGCTGGACTGTGATGCACTGCTTGTTAAACCCAACAGGGCACTAGGTTTGAGGTAAATTGAGCTTCACTGAATCAATGCCCCTTTGGGACCCATCAGATACACATAGTGGGGACGAGCTTGGCAAAAATAACGTGGCTGCATGGTGTGGACAGTTAAGCCCTGTCACGCCCAGGGACAAGACCTGCACTGAGACCTTCCATGGTGAATCTTAGCTATATGTATAACCTTGCAATGAAAAGACACCTTTGATGTACTATACCACAGCTTATATTTGATATGCTGTTTACGTTAACTGTTCCCTGGCTGTGTATGTTCATATACATTATACTGTCCTCTTTTGGACCCTGTTACAAATGATTCCGTGGAACTGTGCAAACACATTGCTCTGACTATGTCACATCCAGGACATTAACTTCACAAGTGAACCGGAGGTATCTCTATGTGTATACTCAATCTCTCTATGAGTGTGTATGGGTTGGAGTATTGTTAGAATCACAACCATCTGGCCGTCCCTCAAAAGCAGGAAAACTCCAAGGGTAAATAGGAATGTATAAAAACACATAAAGATTGGCTACACCTTTTTCAATATTTGCCTCTTATACTCTAAGACAATCCATTCACATTCCAAAACTCCACAGACTCAACTGAACAAGGAGAGGAAGGGGAAAATGATACAATACATCCAGGTGAAACAAACTCAAACAGTGAACAGGTTTAGAAAACGTAGTGAGGTGTCAGTCCTTTGGGCTGTGATATGTGGCCCCTTCTCACGTCTCAACCCTTCTGCATCTACTTGACTACTAATCCCAGCATCCTCTGCTCCCAGTAATATCCCTCCCACTTCCTGTGCACGATGTGGCATGGACAGGAGATTGTAAGGACATTCCAGGATGTTTCTGGACCAGGTTGGGTTGGAGCCAAGAGGAAATATCCTCCCTCAAAAGATTTTTTTCTTTGCCAGCTCATAACCAGATTACACCCAATAGGAGAATGTCCCATCACTCTTCGGTGGAGGTGCTCTCTTCCAGTGGGAAAATGGCTGCCAAGCCCACCCCCGTAGAATTGTGTGATGCAGTGATGGTGACAACAGTGTGTAGGAGAACGAGGACCAGCAGGCATAGCTTCAGCCTGCCGCTGCACAGTCTGGGAGAGGCATCGGAGCTGACCGACGCCTCCTGGTGGTGACAGGAGGGAGGAGTTCTTTTCAGCGTTCCACCAGAACGGTTGTCTGGTTTTGGGTGCCACCGGATATCACAGCACTCTGATTCGCTGTCCAACTGGTGGTCCGCTAAAAGCCCTGCCAAACCCAGAGGACAGGGTGAACACAACACACAGACGTCCCACAATAAGCTTACAGTTTTATGAATAAAGAGCCATGGATGAGAATGAATCAGAGGCCTGGTTACCCAGATCTGTTTATGCTACAAGCCAATTGTAGGTGTCATGCCAAACATGATATAGCACTAACAGATCTGGAGTGACCAGGCTAGTGCTTTACTATAGATTTGCAGTTGATATCCTTGATAGATGTTTTGCTTTTCATGTATCATTCATTCACCACTAATGACACATATAATTATGATTTAAAAATGTTGTTGATGTCCAGTTTTACCACAGAAATCATAATAAAATATTTAATAAGTGTTGTTATAAAAAGTAACAAGGCCATGGACATACTCATCCGAAGCAAATCTACTTTGCTCATGCTTATATCATGTCACAACCTAATAATGACTTTGAACTGAACTCACTCTGAAAGAAGAAGGGAGTGACCTTCTAGAATAACCCCGCACTGTGATGACATCATGCCTTATATCCATACAATTCAAATTCTATGCTTATATCAGCTCTCTAAGGACATGCCACTACTAATGAGTAGTCACTAATGAGGACTTCAAATGAACAGGAAAAAAATACATCTTAAAAGCCTCCATTTAAGCACTGATGCATAAGTAATTAAGGAATCTCAAATTATGTGATAATAATAGTACTTAAATCCTCCAAACTTCACGGCTGGTGTAGAGAAGGCATGTTTTCAGACCCCAATGTGATCCAATCCCGATTCGGGACCAACAGGGCAGAAGATGTGATGTTGGTGTTGGTGTAGATCAGTATGAAACCACAAATATTGAACCGTTACTGTAGCCCCGTGGGAGACAAAATCCCACTCCTTGGCCATGCTGCAAAGTCAAAATTGGCTTCATAACATTAGAATTGATTGAGTCATCAAGTAGGTATTTAGTTTTACTCTATGGTAAGGCATAAGCTAGGGCTATGGTTAAGGTTAGAGTTAGGGGTCA
>NC_139665.1:11539588-11637088 GCF_951799395.1 Argentina silus
CCATGATTTTCCTATTAATGATTCAAAACTAATTAAGATTCATCAAGAAACAAACGTAGACCATAATTACTGGATATGAGGAAATGGCTAGCGAGAGCCACATGATTAGATTTGATTAACAAAGCTGGAATTGGTGAGAGGCCGTGTGTATTGTCTCAACACAAGACCTGCCAGCTTACTTAACCTGTTTAGCATTTGAAGAAACTAGCTGAGCGCAGGGGAAAATTGAATGTAAAAGATGACATAGATTGAGGTTAAGAACCTTTTATCAATCATGTTATCATGTTATCAATCAGTTATGCAAAAATTGGTTATCCATATCAATATGTATTTCACATTGTTTAAAGTATTATTACAAATGTCATCCGTAAGATGTCTTGGAATTAGGCCTCATTTGCAATGTTGTTGCAGTCAACATGAAGCATCTAAAATGTCCTACTTGGCCTCCAGATCAATGAATGCCTCTGCAAAGATCTTGCTGCTCATTTTTGACCCACTAAAAAACTCAAAAGGAGAAGAGGTTGAGCCGTTCTTGCAGAATGAACGACCAATCTTGACCAAACAAAGATCAATTTTGTGAAAGAGGTTGGCCGGGACACAATACATAATTAATCTCTATCACTACAAATATAATATACCTTTACAAACAAAAAGATCAATTGATATACAGTACAGCACTATTATGAAATGAAGAAGAGAACATCCGCTTTTCAACAGAAAATACTTCAATCTGGAATTCAGATAACAACAATCAGCCACCACTTTGTTTGGGTAAACAGCTGAGGGATGGGGCTGGAGAAATGTAACCACTCTCAAATTCATAGACGGAGCTATGGATGCAAGGATTGAACATCCATGTTTTGAAGCTATACAGTTTTGTTTACAATTACATTGTTTAGAAACAATGGAGTTACATTTTGGGTTCTGATGTTGTAAGACCGGTGAACTAAGCTCATGAGGCATATACTGTATATTCTTCAAGAATCAATTCCTATATATCATAAAGTAAAGTAAAAACAATGTATGTACTGTACCAATCCCAGATTGGCCCTTTAACAAAGTAATGCACTCACGTAACCAACTTTGTTTAACTGTGTTAAATATATAAATAAACATATATATATAAAATAAAGAATTGATCCCACAACAATTAGGGAAGACACCGAACTACATAACGTTTTATGTGAGTCCATTACTTCATAAAATATTATCTTTTGAAATGAGGACGCTCTCTGCTTTATTTCATTGGATCCAGACGTTTCGAGTCCCTCTCTCATTCCCTCACCCTGGCTTACGATACTACTGTAATTATGGAAAAAAGATCCAGGCTAGGTCTGAGTTCACTGACCTGTTAGTCATAGTTGTCAGTGAGGGGGCGAGTGAAGTACAGAATGCTGCTTACTGAGGCACCTGGCCGTGGACATGAACATGAAACCTTTGCTTTTTAAATAAAGATCCTTGATTTCCTTGATTCACCAGGTGAGATAAAAATCTCCTTTAACAAGTCAGTGCTAGCCAAGAGGCAGGAGCAGAAACAACCATATACTGTAGCTTTAAATCTAGACGGCACAATACAGTTTGATAAAACCATAAAACAGAGAGCCTTTGTGCTAGAGTCTGGAGTAGTGGTAACGCTTGTGTTGCAAGTACTAGTACACGCATTGTCCCTGGAGGCCTAGGATCGAATCCTGTCTTTGCCAAATGACCTGTCTTTCCCCTTCTTCTGTTTCTCTCACTTCCATACTTTCAGAATCCACACCAGAAATGTGAAAGGAAGCGGGGGGAAAAAAAGGCGAGCTTTAAAGGGATTGTATCAAAGGGAGTCAGACAACAACAGGGAGAAACCACTGGCATCGCATCTCTGCCACATGACAACCGTCCCAATGGGATTGTTAGCCAGTACATCCCACTATGGAAGCTGACACACCAATTTGTCGCTCCAATTGATCACTGTAAATAGCTGTTGTGTTTCGTCATTTAATGGGTATCATTTATGTGCCTGTTTATTTATCTGGTAATGTGTGGGCTCTGAGCCAATTCACTGTGCCAGGAATAAGAGAGTGGCTTGCCGAAAGGGATGGGGCTAGAGCCAAAAAGAGGATCTCTGTCATTTTCATTAGGCGGAAGAGTAATTCCAACATACAGTGGTTCGGAAAGTATTCAGACCCCTTCACTTTTTCCACATTTTGTTGGGTTATAGACTCAATTTAAAATGGATTAAATTAAAAGAATTTGCTATCAATCCACACACAATACCCCAGAATGACAAAGTAAAAACTGGTTTTTAGAAATTTCAGTAAATGTATTAAAACTTAAATACAGAAATACCTCAGGTACATAAGTATTCAAGAAAAAAAAAAGTGTGTGTGTGTGTGTGTGTGTGTGTGTGTGTGTGTGTGCATGTGTGAGTGGGTGTGCGTGTGTGTGTGTGTGTGCGTGTGCGTGTGTGTGTGTGTGTGTGTGTATGTGTGTGTGTGTGTGTGTGAAATGTGTAAGTACCCTATCATCATTGAGGAATTTCTATGTCTATGTCTCGAGCTATCCCTCCCATATAATACACACACACTCTAATGGCACATGACAGCAGCCTCTTTTCCTGCAATCAAGAGCAACCTACATGTCATAAAAAGTGATTACAAAACTCAACATGCACATACAAGTGCATAGCACTTGTAGTGGCCTCACATATTCACTGGTCTATCTGAAATGTCAGATAAAAGCCAGTACAATATATAAAAAACACAACCTCTGCTCTACATTTAATTTCAGATTTATGTATATATACATATATATGCCATTTAGCTGACACTTTTATCCAAAGCAACCTACAGTGCAGTGAGTGCATACATATCAGTATATATGGTCCCAGCAGGAATCAAACCCACAACCTAAGCGTTGTTAGCACCATGCTACCAACTGAGCCACAGAGGAGCATTTCACTCTGTTTAGATGTCTGTCTATCAATTCCATAAGAAGAGTGCAATGTGGTGGCCATAGACAGGTTGTGACTACTGGAGTGACCAATGGAATGTCAAAGCTAAGCCCAATGACAAAAGCCAAGATGATAATGCACCACTTAAGGATGAGCGGCATCATCATCACCATGACTAGTCTGACCAATCACAGCAAGTCAACAGACAGTCAACCAATGGCCATGTTAGCTCCACTAACATTCAAGCCCCACATGTGAAAACACTTATTTTAACGCGATGTGTCCAGTATGCACGCACGCACGCACGCACGCACACACACACACACACACACACACACACACACACAGTAGTAGACACAAGTGTTGTATACAGAACACCTGTTTTTTTTTTTCCAGTTCCACACATTTGCATTTAGATTGAAAAGCAGAACCGATGACTCTCTCTCTCTCTCTCTCTCTCTCTCTCTCTCTCTCTCTCTCTCTCTCTCTCTCTCTCCTCTCTTTCACTACTTCTATCCAACTCTTGTGCATGTCCTCTGCCTTCGTCTGGACTCTATGTTTTTCCCTGAAGAGCCTTTTGCATGCACTGCTGCTCTCATCCCATCCTCTCCTCTCCATTCCCCTCTGCCTGGGCACACAGGAGGAGATCACACCACACTCAAGGGAGGGAATTGAGTGTTGCACACTTCCAGTGTGTGAATGACGTGTATGTCTTACTACCCTGTGGACAATATGTGGAACAAGACGCAACATGTTGATAGTCTATTTTTTTTCTTTTGGGGGGTTGGGGAGTAGGTCATCATTCATCATTCATCATTTGTATAATAATGTTCATGTTGTGATATTGTTGACAGCATGATGTTGCACCCTGGGTAAAATTGGCGAAGCTGCATAGATGCCCTGAATGGCACTTTACAGGAAGAACCCTCTTACAAACTTTCATAGCACCTAATTGGTAAGCAGTGTCTGATAAATAAATAAAGTTTGTTTTGTATTGTCAGAGGGACAGACTTCAGCCATCCAACCATCCATGCTCCGGCCGCAGAAGTACTAGCATCTCAGTAAGGCTATTACAAGGTCTTGGCAGTGTTACATTTAATTATCTCTTAATCAAGCTGGAACATGCCTTCAGTGATGGCAGGAACATTTATCCCAAACCAGCCAAATCAAACACACCACCCTGTCCTCTCCAGGCCTGCAAGATGGTGTCACAAAGCATAGTAGTCCCTGTTATGGAGAGCCTGCAAAAACTCCCATGTCACCCACCTACTGCTAAACCTGCCTTACACAGCAACCACACCGGCCGAAGAACGCGTGCGAATGGCGAACGTGTAGGTGCCCACATCAGACGCCATGAAGACACGTAGGAAGAAGTAGCCTATGGATGCACTGTTGGGAGTATTCTAACAGGGTTTCTCCCCAAACCAATCAACAGATGGGAGAGGTGGGACATGCGAAATATCGCTTGGAGCATAGCGTCTCAAATAGGGCCAGTTTCTATCTGAGACACGGCGTAAAACAGACGCTCGCAGACGCACACATGCGGTGTGGACGATGATGATGATTGAATAGAATGGGAGCGTTATAGAATTTTGCGTGCGGCCAGTGTGGTTTCCATATTGTCTTTCCAGGAATACCACCAGTATCACAGTAGTATCACATCAACAAAGACAGATAAAAAAAAAAAAAAAAAATGAATCTGACAAAGGGCTCTCTTGAAGTGCGCTGGTGGTTGCCAAGGTAACTGGAACTGTATTTCTGTGCTTTCATTATGGGCCAGATTCAGTGAGTGTTGTTCTCCTCTCAGTTGTCTTGACCAATCCTCATCCTCCTCTGTCCCTTACCCCAGTCCTGATAGTGCTAATACATTATTTGTGGGTGTATGATAAAATCTGATTTTGACATTGTGTGTGTGTGTGTGTGTGTGTGTGTGTGTGTGTGTGTGCGTGCATGCATGCCTGCCTGCCTGCCTGCCTGCTTGTGTGCATGCGTGTGCGTGTGCGTGTGCGTGTGTGTGTGTGTGTGCTTTGTGCAAAAAGTGTGTAAAAGCGGAATTGAGTTATGCAGGAAGCAGGTCCCTGAGTGTGATTAGATCAGTGTAATGTGTGGCCTGGCTCTTTCCTGAGTGACAGACCAGCCCCTGCCATTGCTCTCCCTGCAAGCATGCCAACTCAGCTTGTTCTAAACCACTTATATTAGCACAGTGAGAGAAAAGGACATACAGTGTAGATCACCTGCAAGTAATTATGGCAGATAAATATGCATTTCACTTCATGAGCTTGACCAAATATTTGCCTCTTGCTGTCACTCAGTCCAAGATGAGTGTTCTCCCACTACACAATTGAATTAATACTCAGATCTCTGTCATTATCGGTTGTGAATGTTGTTTTTTTTTTCAGTAGCTAGAGATGACAGACAGCAAGACGTGATTTAAAAGTGGTTGAATGAAGAGGATTGAGAGGTGTTCCTGGTAATCTTGACAGGCATAACAAGGTATAAAACAGTCTTGTGTTGTAGGCTATTCCATTGTGTGTAGCACACGAAAGACGATAAATTGATTATTTGTTAATTTGCTTCCGTGGTTTCCCTCAACCGGCGCTACTCTACTAGCTGACTCTTCCTCACCTTTCCCCCAGTATTTTGTCACCAGTTTATTCGCTGGCCATGTGCTTCTATTGCCTGTAGCTGTGTTCCTATGGAAATCAGCTCGTAGACACTCTCACACGACACAAACGTCCAACCCTGGTCGAGAGAACAGAACAGCCGTTAGCAGTACATCTTTGACCTACTCACAAAAAGTTCTCTACGGATTTCACCCCAATGATGAACAAAAACGGCAAAAACGTGGACGGGAAAATCGTGGGACGGCAACTTCGTGTAGCTACAAAGGGGTGGAAACCCGTTTGAAATGTTATCCTGACTCCAGTCAGAGATTCCACACAGTCAAACACACATCAGAGACACCTGCTGTCTTTGAGTGACAGCTCCCAGATCTGAGGCATGGTTACAAGGTTCAAAAAGTCACTCCGTCTCCATTCTGTTTTACACTCTCTTTCAGGCTTCCCTTCCCTTTCACGTAGTACCTGTCACCTGACACCAAAACTATAGGAGAAGACAGCAAAAGAGCGCAAAATCAAGATCTAACCACCAGGCTTATCATGAAAGAGAGGACAAGCAGAATCCAGCAGGACAGAGTAAGCTACAGCCTCAGCCTTCATCGAATACACCAGAAGAAGGCCCATTTAAAACAGAAATGGGAGTGTCAGTCTGATAGTGAAGTAGACAATGGGAAACTGTACTGTTTGCGAGGTGGCGGATGATTGAGGAACAGAATTAAGTTGTCTTTATACATTGATCTATGTCAGTTCTGCCTTTTATCCTCCTCATGGAATAATGAGGATGCGGGGAGGGCATGCTGATCCTGGAATAATGAGGATGCGGGGAGGGCATGCTGATCCTGGAATAATGAGGATGTGGGGAGGGCATGCTGATCCTGGAATAATGAGGATGCGGGGAGGGCATGCTGATCATGGAATAATGAGGATGCGGGGAGGGCATGCTGATCATGGAATAATGAGGATGCGGGGAGGGCATGCTGATCCTGGAATAATGAGGATGCGGGGAGGGCATGCTGATCCTGGAATAATGAGGATGTGGGGAGGGCATGCTGATCCTGGAATAATGAGGATGTGGGGAGGGCATGCTGATCCTGGAATAATGAGGATGTGGGGAGGGCATGCTGATCATGGAATAATGAGGATGTGGGGAGGGCATGCTGATCCTGGAATAATGAGGATGCGGGGAGGGCATGCTGATCCTGGAATAATGAGGATGTGGGGAGGGCATGCTGATCCTGGAATAATGAGGATGTGGGGAGGGCATGCTGATCATGGAATAATGAGGATGTGGGGAGGGCATGCTGATCCTGGAATAATGAGGATGCGGGGAGGGCATGCTGATCCTGGAATAATGAGGATGTGGGGAGGGCATGCTGATCCTGGAATAATGAGGATGCGGGGAGGGCATGCTGATCATGGAATAATGAGGATGCGGGGAGGGCATGCTGATCCTGGAATAATGAGGATGCGGGGAGGGCATGCTGATCCTGGAATAATGAGGATGCGGGGAGGGCATGCTGATCCTGGAATAATGAGGATGTGGGGAGGGCATGCTGATCCTGGAATAATGAGGATGTGGGGAGGGCATGCTGATCCTGGAATAATGAGGATGCGGGGAGGGCATGCTGATCCTGGAATAATGAGGATGCGGGGAGGGCATGCTGATCCTGGAATAATGAGGATGCGGGGAGGGCATGCTGATCCTGGAATAATGAGGATGCGGGGAGGGCATGCTGATCCTGGAATAATGAGGATGCGGGGAGGGCATGCTGATCCTGGAATAATGAGGATGCGGGGAGGGCATGCTGATCCTGGAATAATGAGGATGTGGGGAGGGCATGCTGATCCTGGAATAATGAGGATGTGGGGAGGGCATGCTGATCCTGGAATAATGAGGATGCGGGGAGGGCATGCTGATCCTGGAATAATGAGGATGCGGGGAGGGCATGCTGATCCTGGAATAATGAGGATGCGGGGAGGGCATGCTGATCCTGGAATAATGAGGATGTGGGGAGGGCATGCTGATCCTGGAATAATGAGGATGTGGGGAGGGCATGCTGATCCTGGAATAATGAGGATGTGGGGAGGGCATGCTGATCCTGGGTTTGTTCCTATGTGGAACTCTTTTTATATATACTTTTTTTATTTGGTAAATGATTTAATTTTACAGTCTTGCATAAATCACATTCCCATCACATAGTTTTAAATTGACACACTTTGTTTTTCTCCCCTTACCCACCCTTCCTCCCTCCCACAGAGCCTCCCACCCCCCATAAGCATAACTCCTAAGAGTAATCAAAGAAAAAGTTATAATAATAATAATAATAATAATAATAATAATAATAAATAAATAAAAAGATTATTATTATTTAATATTACAACAACGTAAATTACACAACATCAATAACACACAACAGTACAAATAAAAAAAATAACAAATACAAAATAAAAGTAGGATTATGTTGGCTTGGTCTGTTCTAAATAGTCTTTTGTGTACCATTTACAGACATGTATGTTTACAGGTTGTTGTTTTCTTTTTACAAAGTATAGTTTTTACATTATAGTGGTAATGTTCCAGTTTCTGGGTCACAAAGTTATTCATGTATTTTACAGTCGGTATTTTAAGTTAGAGTTATTTATAATATTGCACTATTAGTGTCCAAATAATAAGGAGATAAATCATCATATTGTAATCCCACTATTAATCTGGCCCATTTTTCCTCAAATAATTTCCCTTGATTTCTTATCCTATGAGTTATCTCTTTTTCTTTTTTTTCTTTTTTTTTGAGCGGTGAGACTCAACATTCTGAATAGGTCAGTCTAGGTCAGTCTGTCAGTCTCACTGACTAGTGCATGTGGGAATAATCAGAGGTGTTCTGGGGAAAGAAAGAGAGGACATCCAAAATCCATTCTCTATGGTTTCCTGTACTTCCTCTGCTATGGGAAACTAAAACCATTTTTGGTCAGGCGATATCTGGGCCACCTGTGCACAGCATTCATTTTGACAGACAGGCCCAGGAGGGGGGTTGTCAGAGCACTCATTGGATGATGCACACCACCCCATGGGGTCAGGCACAGGAAGTGACCCGTGAAAATGTCCTCTCCGCAAAGGCATGCCGGTGTGTCTAGGTTCCTGCTGCTCAAACTGCTCTGTTTTCTCTACCCTTTCCCCAGAGTGTGTACTTGCTCACATCCTTGTGTCCACTCAAAAGCTTTTGATCAATTTAAGCATGGGCTAGAGGTGAAATTCAACAATATTTCATTAACCAGTCCATTCCTTTTACAGTAAATCCAAGAGGGGGATTGAACCCATGCACAACTCAGGGAGAAGGGTCGAGAATCAAACTCCAACCCGTGGGGCTGATACTTTGACCGTCTCATACGAGCAGGATTCATGCGTTGTGCGTGCAATCTCCAGTCTCTACACAGGACTGGTTACAGTCTCTACACAGGACTGGTTACAGTCTCATACTGTTGTATGGATGTTGGTGAGCACGCCCGTCTGGTTATTATAGGAGTCTGACTCAGTGTTGTGAGAAGCCAGATATGAACAGTTCCCAATCAAATAGATCATTATCACTCACACACACATCAATGTTGTAACCTGTGGGAGCGGAGCTTTGACACCACCTGAGCTATTTTAAACGGTGCTGAACCATGTGAGGATCATTTTAGACTGAGAAACATCGTGGCGTTCTGTATATTGAGTCAAAGTGAGAGAGTGAAGAGCAGAGGAGTGAGCACACAACACACACTCAATGTGAATCATGAGTCATCATCACTAGGCTATATGGCCATCAAAAAAACACCAATTAATCACATTTAAAAGCAGACGGAATAGAAACACATCTCAACAATTAAATATGTATGCTAGGAACGGCACAGACCTGTTTTCAAATAGTATTTGAAATTCTTCAAATACTTGGGAGTGTTTGCTTGAGCCTGCCTGGAGTACCAGAAGGGCAGAGATTGCGCTTTAGGGACTACTCCGTTGGCTCAATTGTGCCAGACAAGCTTAATGAAGGACAGCTAAAGTATTTCAAATGACTCCAAATACTATTTGAGCCCAGGTGTGAACAGCAGGCGGCACTGCTCTAGTATTTGTCACTGTCTCATTGTCCTTCTCTCTGAGTGTGCTTTGTCCTCTGCTCTCACAACCTCCTCTCTCATCCCTCGCTACTGAGCTCATCATATTATTCCTCTGAACACTGACAGCAAAGATGAGCAATAAATGGTCTGAAACACAGTACTGTACACTCACCAGCCCTTTCTTAGGTACACCTTGCTAGTACTGGGTTGGACCCCCTTTTGTAGCCCATCTGCTTCAAGGTTTTTGACGTATTGTGCGTTCAGAGATGGTCTTCTGCGTACCTTGGTTGTAACGAGTGGTTATTTGTGTTACTGTTGCCTTTCTATCATCTCGAACCAGTCTGGCCATTCTCCTCTGACCTCTGGCAACAACAAGGCATTTTCGCCCAGAGAACTGCCACTCACTGGATATTTTCTCTTTTTCGGACCATTCTCTGTAAACCCTAGAGATGGTTGTGCGTGAAAATCCCAGTAGATCAGCAGTTTCTGAAATACTCAGACCAGCCCGTCTGGCACCAACAACCATGCCACGTTCAAAGTCACTTAAATCACCTTTCTTCCCCATTCTGATGCTCGGTTTGAACTTCAGCAGGTCGTCTTGACCATGTCTACATGCCTAAATGCATTGAGTTGCTGCCATGTGATTGGCTGATTAGATATTTGCGTTACCGAGCAGTTGAACAGGTGTACCTAATAAAGTGGCCGGTGAGTGTATACGTGTGCGCGCGCATACACACGCACAAACACACTTATTAAATGCATCCATTGACTTTTTAGATTTGTTAATAATAAGCACGTCTGAAACAGAGAGCCTCTCAACCGCTGAGCAGACACACACTTCTTAGGCTTATGTAAATATGCGTGAGAGGGTTGTGCATCATTAAACACCAAAGAGGGTCTGCTGACGTTTAACTTTGCAGCCACATTTATTGCAACGCAGGTTCAAGTGTCAAGAGTCTTTTACACACATTAAACTCTTTCATCTCCATTAAACATTTCATCTGCATAGTTTATCATCTCAATGTACTGTGCACTGCTGAAAAGTAATACTGTACCTTTTAATCTACAGCGACACCAATAGTATTGTTTCAATAGGATCAACGCAGCTGTAACCAGTTCTACACCTCGTCACAGACACAGAACACAATCTTTCTCTTCATTATAAATGTCGTTTTATTTTTCGTCATGTACCGAAGGGAACAACACAGTAGCTCCTTTGCTAAACTGTAGGTCGGACAATAAGAAAAATGTGTTGTGACCTTTGAAGTTTACAGATTGTGACATCTTTTCTATGATAATGGGACACACAGTGTTGCCATTGGTAACTGTTCAGAGCAGTGTTTTTCAATTCAGCTCTGGGCCATCCTGGAGTTACACATATAGTAAGTTGTAGCCCAAGACTACCTGATTCAAATAGACACAGGTTTGATAATAGTTGAATCATGTATGCTAATCATGTATGCTGTGACCCATGACCAGAAATGAAAACCACTGGTTTAGATCAATTGAACAATAAATAATGACACTATTCTCTGTAAACAACAAACAGTGTCTACATTACATGTTGGTTGACTTGCCTAAAGGAGGTTGCCTCCATATCCCTTTAACACTCTTTACATGCATTCACCACTATAATGTACAACTGCTCTCCACAACTCCAACCTCTTCTCATCAAACTCATCAACACAGGTTACCTCAAATCACATGTTGCCCAAAGTGTAATCCTAAAACTGGACGTATTGAGCCGTGCCAACATAGCTACTGCAAGTCAACAAGTGTTCCTGTCCGGTCCCTGTTTGAGATTTTTCTTTTCACATCTCTACGATAAACACTCATCTCCTTTCATGTAGTGGTCCTGTTCTCTCATGATGCAGAGACAACAAACCTGCATTCTGCTCACTGTTCAGCCTTACAACAACACGCTTATTTCAACCACTCATTCCTATTTTTATAGTCCTCTGTGGCTCAGTTGGTAGAGCATGGTGCTAACAATGCTTAGATTGTGGGTTTGATTCCCGCTGGGACCATATATACTGAAATGTATGTACTCACTGCAATGTAAGTCGCTTTGGATGAAAGCGTCAGCTAAATGGCATATACTGTATATTATAGTCCAAGTTGAAAAGGTGAACAATGGACAGCAGGACACAGTAACTTCCCTGCAGTAAGTATACTGCTACAGGAGGTTGGTTGCACCTCAAAATAAGAGGCTGAAGCTCGTTATTGAATACATGTTAGACACAAACAGACAACATGTTCAATTGTGCGCAACTAAACACGGTGGTAATTGGCATGTTGTTTGTAATAGATGTGTGTAACATTGTAGGAAGTACAGAGAATCAGCTCTCTCTGCAATACAATAGGCCTGGCTTATATTCACCAACAGAGCCAACAGGCTTACTGGCTTTACTCTCTAGTCTATAGCAATAGCATTACTCTGAGGAGAGAGGAGCTTCCTCATAGAAAGAACAGGTGACATCATCCATGGGAACCAATGGGGGAAGCCCGGTTTACACTTCCACAATAGTCTCTCCCTGTCTCCATTGGGCTCCATTGGTAAGGGGAGTTGAACAGAGAGCATGAGAATGGACGGAGTCTGGATGGCTTTATGCACACGGACAGCTTAAGGCAAGTGGGTTCTACAGCAGTTGAATGGTGTCGAGGCCTGGACAAAGGAGCTGTTTAATACTTCAATCAATATTAGCCTCACTGCTGTGATGCAGCTGATAAAGACCTTTCACGCTGTGGGCAAGCCGTCTGAGAAGGAGTGTGAAGTGGAGAAGGAAAAGGGACAGAGAGAGAGGGAGGGAGGAGGGGAGGAGAGAGAGCATGGGCAACAGAGGTGAGGGGAGTAGGAGGTAATTGAAACAAAATGGCTAATTTGCAGATATGTGACGTGTGAAAATGATGTGGGCTGACCTACACCTAGCATGAAATGATTAGCCAGGTAAGAGGTAATACTCTATATAAAAGCTTGCAGCAGCTGAGCCCCTATGGCGTAGGAGACAGTAGTAAATACACTATCAACTGTGGATGTAGACCAGGCCAATGCCATTCTCAACCTGTCAGTGAAGCCCAGAAGGGAGAGGAAGCTTGTCCAGCATCCAGCACAACACCATTCTGTAAGAGGGGATGATTGTGTGTGTGTGTGTGTGCGTGCGTGCGTGCGTGTGTGTTAGTTAAATAGCCTGTGCACAACCATACCACAAACTTCTGCTGATGCCCCCAAGAGTCATAATGAAACACCTACTGTAATTCACTACGCAAAGAAAATGTCAAAACAAGATGAAAAGCCCAAATACATATCAACCAATCAATCGTGTATAGAAACAGCAATCTTTGGCATAGAGAAAAGGTTGGGTCCAAAGGTCCTGCTTTGAGCACCTCAGAGAGTGACGTAGAGCACCTGCAGTCCACAGACGGTTCTTTGATCAGCCTATCCTGATGCGGAGAACGTCAGACAGAAAAGGACCACGTGACGTTCTCCACGCTTTGATATCCAACTCTTTCAAACGACTCCACAGACCTCTGCTTCACACTCAAAGGCTGTGTGCAGAACCGCCTTCACGACCTTTACATACTGTACATCTCCGTCTAGAGGAAAACCTGTTAGGGTGTCTGTTTTACTCCACACTGTAGCTGTGTCTGGTATCTATTGTATTATAACACGTCTGCCCTAATATCTATCAATGAGAACACATGGTGATGGCTTGTACCTTCAAAGTAAAAAGTGAAGACCTGAGCCATAATCCCCCCCCCCCCCCCCCCCCAACAATTTTTGTGATAAAAGTTGAAAAAGCCATTCCTACTGTAAAGCTGCTTACTGCCCCCTATAACCCTTTGTGCACCACTGTATGTGTGCTTTGGCATGCATGTCTGAGCTACGTCAAAGAGCCCTTACCATCTGTGTGTACAGGCCCCTCACTGTGAAATGAGTTTGCCAACTCTCAGTCTCTGCATTTTCCACAGATTCCTACTTATCCTCTAGCCTAATCTTAGTCAGCGTTCCGTCCAATTGGACACTTTCCTGCTCTGTAGATGGGTGTCTGCGGCACAAATCTGTGTCGATCTTTGTCTTTGTGTTACCCTTGAGAGGATGGGTGGGAATACCACCTGGAGCACTGATCCGTATTGATTTCCACTAGGGCTCTCCTAGCACTGTCTTCCCTTAAAACCAGGACAGAGGAGAGGAATAGCGTGATCGACTCACACCTTTTTTAAAACATTATTATTATACTTACAGTGTATAACTGTGTTGGACTTTTCATGAAGAACAAATATAAAATATCTTTCATTTTTCTCCAAAACCAATATGGGGAAACTGTTGTATGAGAAACTGTTGAGAATATTGTATGTTTATGCTGGAATGTGTTTATGTTTGTAAATGTTAGCATATTGATGCCCTGAAAAAAAAGGCAAAGACTACTGAAAAAAAAGGCAAAGACTACTGTCATTAAGAGCTCTTAGCACTGTATAATGGTGGGGCGAATTAACTTTCACACCGGGATGCTAGCCCCCCTCACAGAACTCTTAACCCACGTTTCTGCCTGCCACACACTTTCCATCAGCTTTCGATATGATGGCTTGTGGTTTTTGTTTAATGTTCCAAAACGACTGTACGGAGAGACTTCTGAAACTGACTTGCCTTCCATATTGTTTTTTTTTGGGGTTATTTGCAGTATTAAATTGGAAATTGTGTGTGTGTGTGTGTGTTTGTGTGTGTGTGTGTGTGTGTGTGTGTGTGTGTGTGTGATCGTATGTGCATGCATGTACATGTGTGTGCATGTATATGTGTGCGTACATTTACATGTGTATGTCTGTGTGTTCACATAAACCTCTTGTGGTGCCTTTCTGTTGTGCTTGAGGACATTAACCTTGGAGAGGCTTTGTCCCACACTGGGAGCCTGGCGCACTCCATGGGAGGCTTTTATGAATGGACGAATGTGACCGGAATTTTAATTGAGCAACAGGGACAAGACCAAGTGCTGCAGTACACAACAGGAGTCCAAACTTGGCACCTAACACAAGACACCGTTCACTCCTTGTTACTGTACATAGATCAAAGGGAAGGAGGAACGCTCGGTTGGAAGACAACGGAACTAGACATCCAATTGTTTCTTTATCATTCAAATCAAACACGTTTCGGCGTGTAGGCTTCATTAGGATGAATCTCTGATGAAGGCTACACATCATATAACATGTTACTTTTAACAATAACGAAGCCATTTTGAAGTGCAATTCCATTGTTCCACAAGAGGTTGAATATGCAGTATTCCTTCTTTCAGTTTGCTCTCTTGTTCAACTGCTTTGGTTGGAAGTGGGTCGTAGGTAGTGACAATTTTCTTTTCCTTTTTTTTGAAGTCAATAGGGAGCTAGGGCTGTAAATGCCGGTCCAATCCTACAGCAAAGCTATTATTCAGCCCTTCAGAAAGTTCCTGTTCAATCGAACATACAGAGCACACCATACAGAATCGTGTCCATTCTGTAAGTCAAAATGATATTTCTGCCATACTAAATCCATCCCCGTGCTCTTCACAGTTCAATCATGAACTCAAAGATTATCCCAGACAGTCAGGAGAGTGGTTTGTGCTTTTCTAGCACATGGGAGCTATAGAAATCTGCAGCATAGTGTATGTAGAATAGACCCATTTAACACATCTGTAGGCCTATAGTAGCCTAGCATCTCCTCTCTGGAATGAATGAGCAAAATGGATGAGTGACCAGCTGCTCTGCTAAGCTGCAAGCATGCATACCATTAGGATGATTAAAATGGCCAGGACGATGACGTTGTTCCCCTTAAATGAATTGTCAGCTTGCTGAATATGTCAGTGGACCTGCCACACTGAGTCCTCTCTCAGTAAAGACGCTGAGAGACACCAGGCAGGTCCCTTCGACACCAGGAGACACCGTTAACTCCCTGCCCATTGGACACTTCTATTGGAAACCACCTAACAACATCGAAAACGACGTCCTTATAAAAATGTTTCAGAAGACACAATGACATCTCACCCTCCCACTGAGCCGGTCCCTAGTGAGAAAGGAATACCACAATAGCTTCCTATTAGCACAGCCAGTTATCTACAGTATGCATGACCTGACAGATGGCAAGAATGTTTTATTAGCTTTAATTAAGGTACAGTTAAACATTGATCTGACAGAAGATGTCATTGTTTGCAGTGCTCTTATTACTACAAAGAGATGAACTGAATAAGAGTTGCAGACACACACAGTTGAATGTATGTGCATGCCAAAGTCAATAGCTTCTTACACAACATTTATAAGCAAGTCACTGTCAATGTTTCATGTCAGTACATTCCTCATAGTGACATTGCCAAAACAACGTAATCACGTTTCTCTGGTTCAACCTCCTCCTCCACCTGTCTTTATGAGATGACTTTCAAACAGTAATGTAGTACAATACCAGCTCCTGTCCTGTCCTGTCCTGTTTTAGAACCATTGTTATGTCATTATGAGAACGGTTAAAAGGCAGCATTACATAACCATACCATAGCCACTGTGTTGGTTGTGCTTTGCCCCAAGTTCTGCTCTGGTTATGTAACATTTGTTTGGCTCTCTCATTGGCTTTTCCAGGGTGACTGGCCTTTCAAAGGAGTCACAACTTTTCAACAGAACTGAATTCTTGTTGTTGTTGCTTTTTTGCTTACAAGACCAGACTATTACAACATTTTCCACAACAGGTGTTGAAGAAACCTAATGAATTAGCAAATTCATACCTAAAAGTAGATGGCCCTTAAGAATATGGCAAGAACGGGGACAGATAAGTACTTGCTATGGGTTTTGTTTCCGGCCTCTTTCTCCACTTTTTTGTATCCTTTGAGTCTTTATCTGTCTCGTTTGGCAAGGTTTTTTATTCGAAGGCCTTGCAGGCACTGATAGGGATCTCTTGATGGTCAGGCTAATGAAAGGTCTGTTTTAGGCGTGAGTGAGAGATTAGGCAGTGTGAGTGAGAGAGGGAGAGAGGGGGGGAGAGAGAGAGAGAGAGAGAGAGAGAGAGAGAGAGAAAGCTCAATGCCATAGCTCCTCCTGGTCTTGCCAAGCCCTGGGAGACGATACCATCGCCGCTAATGAGAGGCACAAAGGCCCAATGTGCCTGTGAAAGAGAGTCCCTCTATTCATAAACATAATTACAAATGCTACGCGGAGCTAACTAGCATTTTTGGATTTGCATATCACTCTGTCCTCAGCACTCACAATAGTCAGGGTCTCCAACATGAGAAATGATTTCAAGAGGGGACACCTAGGCTATATACCCACAGTCAGGCAAAAACACTTAACTATTATTGATAGCAATATCAACAGTTGGATACTGTACATAATAGACAATACTATAGGCCCTCCCCAGATTTGCTGCAACCAGCACTGAATTCCTTGTGAAAACAGCAGGGATAAGTAAGTAAATCCTTTATTAAGACGTGAGCGAATAATCAAAGTATCCCTTTTATCTCTCCTCCTGGTCTGGGTCAATCCACCAGACACTTGATTCTTTCACATTCACAACTAGACCTATCCAAACCGAACACGTATTTCAGCTTGTGTATAATCCACTGCAACATTTTCAATACATTTTTCAACGTTTACATTATCCTGCGGGGGTAGCACCAGCAGAAATGGAATGATGGCTCCCCCCAACACGTGGGTGGCTGGCTTCCCTTTGGTGTGTGTCTGTGGCATGGTAATCCTGAGACAACATTGCCCAGTGCCCTCCTGTGTCCTTATCCTCTCTGCACGCCACCATGGGAGAGAACTGACATGTCCTTCCTCTGAGCCACGGAGTTCCCCCTCTTGCTCACTATGTGTTTCCTGTGTGGTAGTGTTTGCTCTCTCTCTCTCTGTCTCTCTCTCTCTGTCTCTCTGTCTCTCTTTCTCTCTGTCTCTCTCTCTCTCTCTCTCGCTCGCTCTCTCTCCCTCTCTCTCATCAGGGAGAACAAACAGGTGCTGTGATTGAATTGGGTTGTGTCTCATTCAGGCAGGCAGGGAGAGATGGTGCCCTGGGTGATGAATGGGGAACTGCCAGAGGACTGTCTAGCATGTCCGCCAGGGTGTATCCACTGCACACACACACACACACACACACACACACACACACACACACACACACACACACACACACACACACACACACACACACACACACACACACACACACACACACACACACACACACACACACACACACACACACACACACACCAGAGCCTCCTTTCCATCCAGACACAAGATTTGTGCCCTCACTCAGATAACCATGGTTAGGGACATGAATTAGAATTAGAATGGATAGAACATACATTAGACTTGTCTACACACAGTATTCTGAAATAGCTAAAAGTGACACTAGTGCCATGTTTTCCTTTATCTCGGTGTGCCAGTTTAGTAAAGGCCCTTTAAGAACAATGACAACATTATAGCCTGGCATAGGTGTGAACATTTGGGATGTGCATACGGTATCACCGTTCAACTTTTCTAACCAAGTCGGTCACATAGTAACTGTATTACTATGGTTGGAGCATCATTCTATGTGGAGGGGAGGCAAGGGAGGAGGCCACCATCTTTGTTAAGGACATAGTTGTTGAAGGAGCTTTTTTTTCAATTCGGGGGGCGAAAAAAGCTATCAGAACGTGGCAACGTTTCATCCGCTCATTAGCGTAGCAATGTGGTCATGTAAGAAGTAAGAGGCCATTCACGCAGTCAGACAGCTTTTCAGAAACAAACCCAATAATCACGAAACACAGGACTAGTGGATCCAACTGTTCTCTGTGTTGTGGCTCAACAGCCCCTCCATCTCCTGCCAGACAGCGAAAGGAGCAGTGGAGGTCGAGTGAGACCCCCAGGGATCTTAGTCAACGTTTCCCGGGCTACAAGGTCAAGCTCCCACAGCAACCAGGCGGTTCACTACGCTTCCAGAGCTTCTAACTGAATCAGGAAGTTGACTGGGCGAGCCCAGGGGATGCAACCTGCCCCTGCAGAGTTGGTTCTTCCACAGGCCTGAGAACCACAGCTTGTCTAAAGAAAAACGATTCAAATGGTGTTGATGTTAAATAACAGCATGAGGTTTGATAACAGGTGAACACTGACTCAAGCTCTTGAGCTTTTAAAAAAATAGTTACAGTACTGAAAACAGACATAAACCGTGAGGATATTGACACTGTGTTATTAACCCAAACACACGCGTACGCACTGGTGAGATCAGCCACTCCTGAAACCGACCCAAGCTCTCACACTCCTGTGACGCTATTGTCTTTGACTAGGTATTCATCATCATCACACATAGAAACTCCCTCCGACAGCAGAACTGTGGCACTAAAGACCAGGTACCTATTAAACTGTGTTAGAGCATGACATATTTTTCCTAGAAAGCTCACAGTGTGGTAGTTCTAGCAACCCTGCGAGGTATGTAGTCTTAACCTATAATCAAGAAAGCACGGCACCAGCCAAGTTGCAAAAAAAGAAAATAACAACGTGCCTCAATGACTGTGGTCGTTTCAAATGTCACCAAGTTTGGTGCATGTGAACAAACAAACAAATCTGTGTTTCTTTCGAGTGTTCTTTAGTGTGTGTGTGTGTGTGTGTGTGTGTGTGTGTGTGTGTGTGTGTGTGTGTGTGTGTGTGTGTGTGTGTGTGTGTATGTGTGTGAGTGTTTGTAGCAGCACATATACACACACACAGGGCAGGGATAAAAACAGCAACACTTAATTGAAACTGATTATATTGATCACAAGGGGCTGATACCGGTCATCTGTCAGGGAGGGCCGGTAACACAAACTCACTCTCTCTCTCTCTCTCTCTCTCTCTCTCTCTCACGCAGACAGACACACACACACACACACACACACACACAGACTATATCTTTCTCTATATATCTCTCTATCTCTCCTCACTTGTCCAAATAACTGTCCTCCTCGTTTCTGATTCTAATACTAACTCTAACTCTAATTTGAATTCTCTCTTTCTCACATCCTTGCCTCTCCTCTCGCCTGCATGTCTCTTGTGAAAATACAGTACTGCACATGCTATGACATTACATGAGGAGAAACTACCACTACTTTGCTCCCCAACCAAGGTGCATGAGCAAAGAAGAGACAGACAACATGTGAGCCTGGATGTGGGGATTAACTCCACTACCAATATCCAGCTCTGTCTAACACGTCTGTGTGTTTGAACACTAAGTAATAAGAAACTTAATACAGGGCAATGGTGCTATCACCGTACTGAAGTTGTACAAACACCACTGACACACCAATGAGACAAGGTCCACACATATTGTTCATCTCTCTCTCTCTCTCTCTCTCTGTCTCTCTCTGTGTCTCTCTCTCTCTCTCTCTCTCTCTCTCTCTCTGTCTCACACACACACACACACACACACACACACACACACACACATATATATACTGTATATAGGAGAGGGCTGGAGAACAGAATAAGATGAGTAAATGAGATGATGAAAGGACGTCAGAGAAATCTACTGGAAATAAGATAAGGATAAGGAACAGCAAATAAATAAAAATAAGTGAAAATGTTGTATGACAAAATAACTAAGACAGTTCTTAGTATAAGACCTTATACCTTAGAACAGACACTTAAACTACAGTGCAAACTGACCTCAGGAGCAGTTGTTATGGAGATGTTACGGAATAATGATGAGTCAAAAATGAGCTTGTTTGTGTGTTTGGGTTATATAAATATTTAAAAGCTGCAGAGGGATAGATAAACAAGCACAATAAGGGTTGAACATGATAAAAAAAATAAAAAAAAAAGTATTTGTTATGTGCTGGCTGTGTCTCTATTGTGATGATACTCAATCCAAAAATCAACCTATCACCCCTTCTCCCTTAGTCCTTGTGTAGATCTGGGTTGGATTGGTATAAGCAAAGACATACTGTAGATAGAGACATAGCCTATGGTGACAGCTTCACCTTGCCTAATAAATGAGGTGTATTTTCCTTGAAACCATCATCAAGTGGGTGGGTAGGAGTTAGGGGTTGATGTTTGTTTGGGCGACAAAGTACTTCCAGTATATACAACTCTGGGCCTATCTTTAGCCTATCTAATGTTGCAGATCTCAACCTTTTGAGTAGTGTTTGAGATGTCTCGCCTAGTTCGGTTGATATTTTACATGAATATAGGAAGATTAGGAAGCCTATTACATGCTGATCTATGCAGGCTAATTCCTATTCATGGACAGTAATTAAACAATTGAGCAAATAAATAAGCTTTTTGTCCCGTCGTCATCGTCACTGACTGATTCAGTGATTGTTGGAATGTGGTAATTCTGTGTCAATGTCATTGTCGAGTTTCCAACTGATAAAAGAGCTCTATGCTTGCATGCGAGTAATGAGCAGACACGGCCAAATGGGACGTTGAAAAAGCCCTTTCCACCAGATTAGGCAGGGAACCCAGTGCTCTATTAACGTTATTGAAATGTACTCATATTAGGCAGCAGGGACCCCTCCGTTTTCGGAGCAGAGAGGCCATGGCGGAACACCTGGCACAGTTGTGCTACACCGCACGCGCGGGCCTAATAGGCGACAGAAAAGACCACCTGCGCGCATGTTGAATGACGCATGAACATGTTAAAGCTGGCTTGGAAGAGCATACACACTATGCAGCATTGCAATCAAAGGACAACAATATAACCTAAATCCTCAACTCTCATGGATCAACTCCTTAAGTTTTAGGCACATGTGTAGAGGGTTGGGGTGGGGGGTGGGGGTGGGGGTGGGGGGGTGGGCTAGTCTATGGCTACAGGCTAACCATAGAAAAGTACGCCTCCATCCAAATCAAGTAGAACTCTGCATTCACATACAATCTAGAGATGATGAAAAGGAGACCATGGAGCCCACAGCAGAGAATCTCCTTGAATATGTCATTGTTACCATGACGACTGGATGGAGGACCAAACTGCATCTATTAAGGAAAAATCAACAGATGGATGGAAGATCCCCCCTCAGCCTACCTTGCATTCCTCCATGCACGTTCTCACTGAATATGCATCAGTTTCGTATTTCTGAGTCATAATCTCAAATTCCTCATATTTCTCCTGGGCGTGCTGGTCGTAGCGCTGGTACGCCTCGACGCACAGACTGCACTTTGCCATATCACCATCAATGATCACGTCAAGGCTGCAGTTCAAATTGTCTGGACTCGTAGACCCGTAAAACAAATCCAAAAGAGAATAAGAATTACAAAAAGAAAGGTACAAATCACTTATATTTACAGACCGCGTCCCTTCTTTTTCGGAAAGGCCCCTGCACAAATGGTCGGCGTCATCAAAAGTAAAGCAGTTTTTAGATAAACTATCGTGGTGGCAAGTTTCAAGACGCCACAAAGGTTTGGTAGAATTCCCTATAAAAATAGCATATTCTTTTCGTGTGAGGCTGCTGTGTGCTAAATGGAGGTTGGGTGATAGTATGTGGTTTGCAGATGGGTAAGCGCCCATGTCCATCAATGAAAACTTATCACGGGTCCTGGTCAATTTCGCCTCGGCGCAGAACCACAAGTGATCAGAGAGCAGAATGGTTAGAAACAAGAGAGATGCCAAGGACAGTCGCCATCTCTGGGCCCTCTCTGAGTCCGTGAATGGCTTTTCGTTCTCGCGGGGTTCTAGCCAGATTTTTAAGCCGTCATCTTGCTGCCGACACGTCCAAGCACCCCTGGTCATATTTTGGGAACGGGCTTCACCGGCCGACTCCACCTTGGGGGCTTCTCTGCCACAACATTCATTGACGTCGGGTGTAATTTGCGTTTTTCTCCTCTTAAATGTTGGGTTGTAGGTGGTCCTGGCTTACCTCCGCGATTATCGGTAGGCCTAATTCCCATTCAATTAATGTTTTCGTGGAGATTAAATAGTGCATCGATGGGACCGCGTTCTCCATGGCTCTCCAATAAAGATGCTAGTTTTCTGTAGCAACATGTCTCGCCCCCCTTCCTCCTCTACCCTGCGCTCCGCACTGCCCTGGTCCTTTGCGTAGACCTGTTTTACGGCAGAGTTGCATTTACGTTCTTCCCGACGGCTCTGGAATGAGGGCTTGGTCTTGACTCAGAAAAGCGATTCTAGATTCCGTCTCTGCATGGCAAAATGCCTCGGATATTGTCTTTCGGTACCCACAGTCATCTCGCCCCTGTTATGTTCGTCTGGAAATACTCTGTGCCGGAGCTGCGTCGTGTGCGACATCTTCAGCGCAGCGGTAGCTCCATCCTGACGCACTTGTCGGTCTTAGCCCTGGACAGAGCGGAGTCTGAGATAGTCTGCTGTCAGATAGTGCATGTGAATTCAAATACGCATCTACTTTATAGTTGAATGAAAAGATGTACAGCTCTAATTCACTCATTCCCCAACTCCTGTAACTCTGAATGCCAGTGACAGGAAGGACATAGGAGACATCTGCTAAATCTGCCATCTGGAAGGGTCAGGATGGACAAGGAGATTCAATATAGGAATTTCCCCTATAGGGCCAAGTTTACCAAGCAGACACACCGAGTTCTTATGCTCCTTTGTTGCATTTTGAGAAGACCATCTGCATTTAGCCTACATGCACACATTATTTAGCCAAATAGAAAAATAGAAAACAAATATCAGGCTACATATAAAAACATAATCTCCATTAATCCAAGACTGAGAATAAATAAGTGAAAATAATAATATATTGATTGGAGTTTCTACAGCTTTTTTCTTTATGAAGTTATTAACATCTGACCAAAAATATTTAGTAGGCTAAAGCAGCAATCACAAAACAGATCTGCCATGCTGAACATCTGAATGAGGGATGTCAGGACATGTGTGGAGGTGTTCATCTTGTCCTATCATGTCACCAGCATCAGGGTGACCTGCTTTCTCAATTGACTGTCAGCAGGGAGCCCATAAGACCCTCAACTACTGTACAGTAAATTGACACACAAGCATAATCTATACTCTATCTACACATTATCCATATGATCCTTGTTCTCAGTGTAGCTTCAGAGCACTTCCTCAATACCTCCACTTAACATACAAATCTCCATGTTCTACACCTACACAGACATTTTGTAAACACCCAGTCGACCCAAGGTAAATCTGGAGAGAATGTCAGAGGAAACAAACAACCTTTCTGCATTTAGATTTGTCTCACACAGCTTTGTTTCCTGGTGTCAATGAGAGCAGTCCATAGGCAGCTGACCAAGGCATGAGCAGGGTATGAATTAAAGAGGGGCTCTGATGGACCATAACAAATCTGGGCCTTCATAAGACTTGAAATATCAATGTGAGCTCTTCCTAAAATGTAAAAATTACTCAATTTACCCTCAGGTACATAAGTATTCAGACCATTTGCTATGACACTTAAAATTAGCTAAAATGCAAAAATGTCATCAACAAATCACTCAATAAGTTGAATTGAGTCCATCTTAACACAAGGATAATAATTCATGTAATTTTGTTTTTATAAGGTCTCAGATTTGCATAGGAATCAATTACACACTGTGTAGATCAGGTTGTCATTACAAACTGAGCAAATGGAGAGGAACAACCTGCTCAAGAATGTGACCCTGAGGCCTGTCAACATCATCACAGTCACTCTACAAAATTGGTCTATAACCAAGTGGCCAAAAAGAATCCCTTAATGGAAAATATCTATTTCATATCCATAATTACTTTTTGCAACTATGAATTCAAGTGATACAGCAAAGAGTTTGTCAGGATCAAGAGAAAATTATTAAATTTGCTGAGTTGGTAGTGACATCCTAATCTACAGTGTGTAATTGATTCATATGCAAATCAGATATCCTATAAAACAAAGATATTAATTCCAAAATTACATTAACTATTATTCTTGCATTAAGATGGACTCAATTCAACTTATTGAGTGATTTGTTGATGACATTTTTGCATTTTAGCTAATTTTAAGAGTGTCATAGCAAAGGGTCTGAATACTTATGTACATGAGGTATTTCTGTATTTTAATTTTAATAAATTTACTGAAATTTAAAAAAATGTGTTTTCACTTTGTCATTCTGGGGTATTGTGTGTGGATTGATGGCAAATTCTTTTAATTTAATCCATTTTAAATTGAGTCTATAACCCAACAAAATGTGGAAAAAGTGAAGGGGTCTGAATACTTTCCGAAGACACTGCATGAAAGCTCATGTTGGACCAGGGCTTTCTAAGTTCAATGTTTCCTCCAAGCGTGGGATATGCTCATTTGCAAGACTTATCTGCCCTGCAGTCATAAATGTCTGTTTGGTCTCCACAGGGGGCAGCTCATTTCTGTTGAAGACATTCAGCAGTTTCCAAGCCATTTATTTCTGGTGTACCAATACGTCTCTCCACTGTTCCGTAGAGAAGCCCAATTACAGCATTTATCTTTTTAGGTCGCCTTGGCAAGTCAGTGATTTAGGCTGTAAATGACTAGTGTGACACATGCAAGTTCTGTATCAATAAGCGGGTTTCTTTCTCTCTAAATCTGAAGTGTCACATAACTACCATAGCATACCATTTTGTCTTTGTCGTTTGGTCTACCTTCAGAATGTTCAGGAATCATGTTCACATTATTTTTTCACCAAACTAAGGTGGGTAATTAACTCAAGTATCATAAGACCTCATGCTATTGGATGATCATAACACTGTTAAGAAAATAAATGTAAATGTAAAAGTACAGTGGGTCTATGCATATCAAAGGCATAACAGCACAAGTGTCCAATTGGAAACTAAGCACTAGTAGCATGGAACCCAGTGGCCAATAATGATTACTCCTAACAATATCTATAGTGTGAAACTGAAACAATGTTATCTGTATTACAAATTGCTTTCCCAATGCTTTCATTCTGCACAAGAATAATTCAACAATATTTTTAAGTTATATTGGAAATCTGCAGATGATTGCATTGGGGCTTTAGTGATGAATAATTGTTCATGAGATGAGGAGAGTAGAGCCCAGGAAATGTAATCAAACTGTGCTGTTTACCAGGCTGACAAAAGGCCCCAGACTACTGCACCCTACAGGGGCAAGTTGTGAAGGGTAAAGCACGCTCACTCAGTCCCTCGATACCTCTCTGACCTTTCTGGAGAGGGAAACAGGAAGACATCTTTTAAGAGTGCCCAGAGGGGATCCTATTTTTGAGGAATCCTGTGGTCCGTCTCTCTGACAGACGTGTCCTCTCTCTAGTCCCCCCGCTCCCCGCCGCCACCTTCCCTACTCACAATGATTTATTCCCACTTGGTGCCCTTACCAAGCAACCCTCATCAATAAACAAAACAAAAACTTTCTTTAAAACATTATTTTATTTCTGTACATATTCAAAATATTTATTCCCATTCCAAATAAGTGCAGAGCAGAAAATAAATAATGGAATATCATGTGTTCAAATCTTTCTCCTGACATTTAAATATTCTACATTGGTAAAATGATTGCACTTTCACTCATCTATTTTGTTAATATACTTCAAATGATCAATTCTTCCTTTTGATTTGGCAAACCTGTTAAAATAAGCATTTATTTACAGTTTAAAACTCAGAAATCAGAAGTTAAGACAATCATACTACATGTGCTTAAGTGTTTGTATTAGGCTAAGCCACTTAATAGCATTGCTTGCTGCCTCAACCATCACACAAGGTATTCATTGTCATTCTGCAAATGCTCTGCTTTGATAGAGTCTGTCACCCAAGTTTCTCTTACAATCTTAAACTTCTTAGTAAAGAGTCGTCTGAGGGTCCTCAAATCCAACAATCTTGTTTCCTCAGCCACTATGACATGAGAGACCCCTTCTTTAAGCCTCTGCACCACCATCCCCCCATGGTAGCGGAGCTCAAGCGCCCTTGTGTCCAGGCATGTGGCTGGGAGGATGGTTTTGGGGTCTCCAATGTTTGCATACCTGTCCAGGTAAATCCTGAAGGGCCTGAACATGCTGGTGGCTAGGTCATTCCAGCCATACCTCTCCTCTACCTGAGAAATGCGTGGATCCACCGTGTTCTCACTGCTCATCCTGCCAAACACCTCCTTCAGCTGCTTCCTGTCCGTGTCCACAAAGTAGTTGTCTCCATAGCAATCATACTCCTTGGAAAAGTGTTCCCTGGTGGAGGGGGACATGTGGATCATGTGGCAGGGTTGCCATGGCACCACCAGCTTTCTGTCCAGGCACTCCAGGAGCCAGGAGGCCCACACCACGTCGTGCTGGTCGGATGAGATCAGGTTCTTCACCCTCATGTTCTCCACACCAGCGATCACACAGTACGTGTCCCTGCCTGCGTTCTGGACGACCACTCCCCCGCAACGGGCAACGCCCTTCTCTAGCTCCGCCTTGGGATGCTCTGTACTGCCGTTCATAACGCAAAACTCCACATCCTCAAACATGTCTGTTTCCTTTGCAACCGCAGACAGGTCCTGGGACTTGAAGTGGTCAATGATGCCAATGACCTTCTTGGGCTTTGTCAGCTTTCGCTTCTTCTTGTCAGGCTCCTCGTCATTGATGTGTAGATGGCGAGAGAACAGCTTACCAGAGGCCTTGTTGCGGTACTGATCCAGCTCCGCTAGAGTCATGCACTGGTGCCACTCCTTGTCCTCCCGTGTCTTTTCTATCCTGGGGAAACGTAGCGTGCAGTTGGTTTTATACATGTCACTGTCTACTATTTCAGCCGCCTTGACCTGGATGATGACAGAGTTGCAGGGTTCAATGTAAACCTCAGGTTTCTCCGTCCCGCAAAGGATTGATGCTGGAGGGTTGTTCTTTCGGTAAACCTTCCAGTGTTTGGCCAGCTTCAAGCCCAACTCGTACAGCTCTTTCATGGTGTAGCCAGAGCCAATGCGACACAGTGTGTGAAAGACAGAGGGTTTCTCTCCAGGCCTTGGAGCCTCCGCAACTGCACAAAGGAAATGGGACATCATCCCGCCCCGTCTTCCTTTTCCCCAATAGCCTCCAACAATCAGCAAGTCAAGCTCATCCATCAAGCCATCCACATACTCCGGCTTTATCTTGAGCCAGCCCTCACCTCGCTTATCAGGCTTGTAAACAGACATGGGATCCTTCACCATGATCCCCTCTTCCCTATTGTCAATGGCTTCATTAAGGGCAGTCACCACCTCCTGCCTGGTCTTGGCCTCAGTTTTGGGTACCCACTGTATCCTTCCTTTTATCTGAGTGAAGACAGTCTGCAGAGTGTCATGGCGCTTCTTCAGTGTCTCCTTGCCAAACTTCTGGTCATTAACAAGAAGAACATCGAAGACACAAAAGCATGTCTGCAACTCTGAGTCGTCCATTAATCTCTTGATGTCAAACTTGCTACCTTTCTGCATGAAAGTCTCGGTGGTGGAGTTGTAGGCCATCATCTCCCCATCCAGGATGCAGTTCACTACATGGGGCTTGAAAACGTTGTGGATAAAAGGGGTCAGGGAGCCCTCTAGAGGCGAAGCCCCAAACTGTTGGGTGTACTCAAAGGAGTTCCGAGTGAAGTACTTGTAAACATCCCCATCCTTGTGCAGCTGGATACGCTCTCCATCCAGCTTGGTCTCAATGAAGAAGGGGCTATTGCCCATCTGCTTCTCCACTTGGCGGATGTTGGCTACAGCTGCCAGCATGGGTTTAAAGGCAGAGAAGAGCCTAATGGAGACTTCGCTGAGGCACATGGCAGGGTCATGGAGCTGTCGGCAAACCTTGTCCAGGTCTGTGGTGACATTGTAGAGCTCAGACGCGTCTTGGTGGAACACCTGGAGCACTGTTTCTTTACTAACGCCCAGCTTCATGTCCTTCAAGATCATACGGATAAGCCACTTCTGCTCCAGGGCCGTGCTCTGGGTGATAAGGTTTAGGAGGCTCTTTTTCACAAGGTCTTTCAGCTTGCCTTCATTGTTTCTGGCCACTGAGTCGAGAAAGTCGTTGACATCTTTGATAGTAAGATTGCCTTGGTCCGCACATCGTTTCTTCAACACAAAGTATGCCATGCTGGCAAAGTCTCCCGACTCCCCCTGGGATGTGGTGGGAGCTCGATAATTCAACAGTTTGTTTGCCTCTGGTCCATTCTTTGGAAGGCCCAAGACTTCTATATAGAGCTTAGCTAACATGCTCTCTTTAATGCCATATGCCATCCTCTCCCTCTCAAACTGGGGAACAATGAGGCGCATGGCTGGGTAGAAAGAGTCTGTGGTTTTGGGGTTGTTTATGTGGAGTGCAGCATGGAAATTCCTCCATGAGTCTATGAAGTCCCTGAGAAACTTGGCTTTGTCTGGTCGGAGCTTGGCCCTCTGGATCTTTTCAAGTGTGGTGCACAGGTGAACAAATGGAACTTGGGCCGCAACTGATTTTTGTGGGATAGTTTCACTTTTTGAGGTTCCTTCCATGGTGAAATCTGTAGCCTGAAAAAAAAAAACACAGGTTTTAATATCATAAAGTTTAAACCAATTACTTGTCATCTCACTTTTGGGTAATGGTACAGTTTGTTACTGTGTATGAGCCACTTTGTATTCAAGAAAAATTAAAAGATTGTTCACAAAAAAAGGATCCATAATAATAATAGATCCATTAATGTTAAACCAGCTAGCTACAATTCATCAACATTGACATTGCATGTTGACATATGCTGTAACAAATCAATAATTCATAACAACAAAGAAACAAATGCAATAGAAGCTTACCTAGTGCAATGTCAGTGCTTCAAACTCCTCAACTCTCAGGAACACAACTCTAAAACTAGTTCAGACAATTCCAGTTTCGGATTGCGTCATCACCAACGACCTGTCAGACAAAACATTTCGGAGGTTGGCCTACTTTGTTGTGCAATTGTATTGTAATTCTTATAACAGTAGCTGGTTATGCTGGTTATATAGCTGGACTTTGCTATTAGACGATCGATCAAAGCAATAGCATCAAGCTGAAATCAGTTGAATGATATGACTACGTATTCAAAAATGATTTAGCAAATTAGCCGATAATTTTTTCTAAGCCTAAAACCAACCAAACATGCTGTTTATCGATGATTATTACCTCTTTGTGGCTAGCAATTCTACTGCACTAGCTACTTCCTTGTTATTATCTCCAAGAGGAAACCGTCAAGTAAAACAATCCCTCGGAAACAAGGATAGGGACGTTGACATCCTGCAGTCATTTCCAATGTCAACAGATGGCGCCAGATCCATATGAAAGTGGCCAGTTTAGTCCAGCTCTGTGGCTTTCACCATTAGAGTTGTTATCCCGTTTTTTCATAATCCATTCATATCCCAATTTTTCATAATGCATTCATATTTTACTCACATAAAAGAGGCTTAGCACAGGGATTAATTTGACCTTACCTGTAGGTCTAGTATAATTAGTAATTCAGTGAAGTTTGGGACTTTCTAAACACAGGCTACCTCTACATGCATATCATGTATCTGATCACTTTACAAAACAGTATACTAAACCCATTCAACAACATATTTTTCAGTCATCCAGAAAAAGTGATTCATAATATGATTTTCAATTAAAATACTTTGCATTTACATTCCCACAGGTGTACATGTATGCTTGGCTATAGGCCAGTATTTTTTAGGCTATCCAAACTATGTTTGTACAGTAAATAGGACTGTGGGGGTGCTTTAGTGTGGTTTAAGAATGCATGGTTTATGTTCCCATATATTTGTTTTGAATAATGCAGAATGAACAGGTCCTGAATCGGGGAGGGAACTATGGATCGATCTCTTTCCATTAATCCAGAAATTATACTGATTGGTTCGATTTTGACGAAACGTGGGTGAATATAGCCCCAATTTGTGACTAGACGTACTATTTTTTTCATTTGAATGTTGTTGACGTATAGTCACAGATTGGTAGGCACAAGGGATGGTGTGACTTAGCTTCAAAGCACCTGTTGTGGTTGTGAGATTTTCTGACCTTTATTCAATTGTATTTTTGAAAGGATGATAAATAATATGAGTTTGAGAAAATAATGTTAATGACAAGTTGGTGTGAATGCGGGGTCACGTGAATGTAAGTGTTCTTATATCCTAATTACCCAACAGTCACAATCTCAAGGTCCTATTCTCCACAGTCATCTCACTACTAAAACTGCTGGAAAACCACCCAGTCTCCACTTCCCCAATGAAAAAATTTACAACATCAAGGCCCAGCTCCTGTCATCACGATGCTCAGCACCCGACTACTCCCCCCCCCCCACCCCCCCCCCACCCCTCACCTGTTCAGGCAGGCTTTCAATCTATAGGGCTGTATGTTCTGTGACTGTCCTCCTATATTTTATTTTTTATGTTCTATTTTTCATATTCTTGACATGTAAAGCACTCTGAGTCCATGAGAAAGCGCTATACAAATGTAATGTATTATTATTATTATTATTATTATTATTATTGTCTAACAAACACTGCCTTTACCTTTCCTGTGAGACAACATTGGAGGGTTGTGCGTCAAAGTCAAAGTATCCAGAGCAAGTTATTATAAATGGACACGTCATGTTTCACAAACTCAAAGTAGGTTCCAACCTGAATCATGGAAAATAAAAAGAGAGTTGATACCATAGACAAACAATACCACTTAATCAACCAGCTCAACCTTTCCTTCATACACATGCTCAGATAAAAAGCTAAAATTGACACCAATTGCGATGAAAAATTAATGCTTTATTGATAGAAATGTTGACCCTGATGATGGCCTGGAGTACCAATGCAAGTTTTTTGCCATTTTATATTCAGTCATCATTAGCCTGGGAGCTGCCACAGCAGCACAATGCCCTCCACAGCCTGTAGAGGACGCTCCGCTTGGTCTTGACCTGGGCCTCATCTGAAAATTACAAGAAGGGGTGTCAATGTCTCCCATACTTAATTAAAGAGAACATTCGTTACAATATGAAAGGAAATGATCAGAAATGTGTTAGTGTAATCTCTTGTACCTGATTGGACACTGACGGCTTCCTTCTCCACCTCCATTTTGTCTTGGCTAGCAGCCAAGGTGGCATCAATGAGGGCCTGAAAACAGCAGGAGAACTAAGTTAAACATTTCATTTCTATTTGATTGTATAGCTCGGTTATGGAGTCAATACAATACTACAGTATGGGCAGTGCTTACCTCATTGGTCTTCTCCTCTGCTGGTAGACTGTTCATCTCCCCCTGGCTCTCTGCCTTAATGCTCTCTTCAATGAGGGTCTGAAAACCGAGAACATACCTTTTACCCGCTTTTCAATGTACGATCTGATCATGTGGTCTACCAAACCTTCGATTGGACATGACTGTCAAGACCAAAGCTTACCTCGCTGTTAGGTGGTACCGCCTCAGCTGGTTCCATCTCCTCCTCAGTCTGTGTGGCCACATCCACACCTTTGGTGGCCTGAGGGGCTGTGTCTCCTACCAGGCTGGAGACTGGTACGTCATCCAAGGGGATGGTGGCAGCTGGAGCCTCAAACATCCTCTGTAATTCAGCTGTGACCACATCGGTCACAGAGCTAACAAAGAGTTTCCTCCTCAGCTGTCCAGGGGTGAACATGGATGTAATGCTCCTGTGGAGGGACTCTACCAGGAGCACACTAATGGAGCGTGAGAAGAGGGCCTGAGGGGCGGGGTCCTTCAGAGCACACGCCAGCTTCTGAATGACCGATGTGGCCAAACCAAGAGCCATTTCACTGAGGGTGACAGAAAACATTATATTATTACTGTCGCCGTCTGCAGGGTGGGGCCAAAAGGCCTGGAGGAGTCTGGGGATGATCTCCACCACCACCAGTTCAGGGCTGGATAGGCTCTGGCTGGGCTCCTTGGCAACATTCTCAGTAAGGGTCTTGAGGGCTCCTTGGACCAAGCCATTGATGTATGGTTCCCTAAAGCAACATTGAAAGCCAGAGAAAGAGCAAAGACATAATTTAATGCTTAACCTATCACATCCATACGCTTCCAGAACACTGTCTTGCATTACTAGTTGTATCAATTTACCTTTTAAAAAAATAAATACTTATTAAGTCATTTAGCAGATGCTTTTATCAAAAGTGACTTACAATAAGTACATTTGTCTAAGTCAGTGAATCAACTATACATCAGTCATTGTGAGTAAAACCTTTGATAAGAACAAGTGCCATCGGCAGTCACTATGCTAGAGAAAGCACCTTACATAGAGAGCTATCCTCTAAAAGGCAGCAAATTAATATGACTCACGAATCAGCGAGGGAAGGACAGGTGTGGCTTGGCCCCATGCTCAGCAGATCTTCAAGAGCCTCATGTTCCATGTCCCGCATTTTCAGAATTGTGTTTAACTCCCAGGCCTGATACAGGACACAGATGTATCATTAGTTTCCATAGAAATGAGGAAAAACGATTGGCACAAATGTTATAGTAATAGAGAATTTATCTACTTCTCATGGCAAGTGGAGAACACAAACTGTCCTCCATGTTGGCACCAAACCTTTTATATCAATAGTATTATTTTGGCCATTCTCAGTTGAATTTCATAGTTATTGAAACTTGGTTATTGAAACTTGGTGCTAATGGTGCACATTGATATTCCATTCATCAAATTTGCCAAACTCTGTAAATATGTGGCTTTGACTAACAATCCTTTGGACGTTACTCTTACCAATTTAACAAGGTCGTTGCCCTCCTCCAGAGCACTCCTCCATAACCTTCAAATAAAACACAGGGCAATTTAACTCTCTCTACAACACAATCTTCCTGTTGTTTTTGATCAATATTATCTTGAATGCCTATGGCAGAGAATGGCAGTGACGTGTGCGTGGACATGAGGCCACACGCTGACTCACTTCTCCCTCAAGGTTTTCTTCCCTTGAGCGACCAGCCAGTCACTCATGTCCTCTGGGGTGATATGGGCTGGGACATTGCCCTCTTTCTGGAGGTGTAGAAAATGAACCATGCCCTTCTTCTGCAAGACAAGGGTTACACATGAGACAATAGGGGACTACAAGAGGAAACATTTCAGTCATATGCTTCTCATGACATTTTAATTACACATATCACATGCTATAGTGTGTAGTGCGCTATTCATTTCTTTAGATCTGTCTTTAGATATAATGTTTCTTGTGATTTGGTCACCTTGAATATCAATGATAATATATTATTGTACTATATGTGGTGTTCTTCGTTCTCTATGGGTGAGTCTTACCTGTGATTCATAGTATTTGGCCTGCCAGCAGGTCTGCAAGGTCTGCAGATACCGGTTGCTTTGGCAGAAGCTCTTTATACAGAATAGATTAAACAGATTGACATATTGTATCACACAGACACTTTGGAATTGTACAAATATGATCAGCTTTAAATAAATACCTGTATGGGTCCATACACCCTTGGGATGCTACTTGATTCCATCGCTCAGTTTTAGAATAAAATTTGAAGTAGTTGAAATTTAAATAGTTCTGAAACAAGTGTTCACAAAAGAAGATAATTGTAATGATGAACCGAAGGGGACAGTAAGAGTGGAATGTTTGCATTGTTAGTGACAGGCATTTAGGATGAAGCATCATAAAGACCTGAATTCTGTACTGCTGTCATTACTAATGAACAAAATAGAAACATTCCATTTCCATAGTAACAGAATGTTAACATACTGTAATGATATAGTGTTGCCCCAGAATAATGGACTATACAAAACTATTTTTCTAATATTTCAACCAGAGATTACAAAGAGTTTCCTCCTCAGCTGTCCAGGGGTGAACATGGATGTAATGCTCCTGTGGATTAATTAAAATAAACAAATATAAAGTGTAAAATGAAATGTACTTGCATCAATATGTACGTTTAAGATCAAATATGCCTTTAAAAAAAGATCCAAATTACTTTTTCAAAATTCTATATACTTTATGATGGATAATTTGTCCTTCTTTCAGCAAAAATAAGAGAAAAATATTGTGATCCCATCACTTTCCATTCATCTCTTAACTCGGGCTTTTATTTTGAAACTGGAAGTCTTAAAGCCGTATGGAGCTTATTGGAGTGTTTGCGGTGCCATCCATATTCAGCTGCCTCCCTCTGCCTGTAGAGGGCCACCGCTACCTCTGCAGATGATGTTTACAGCTACTGTGGAGAGAGAGGGCACTGCGCAGTAGGGAGTCCTGAGTCACACGCCAGTCAGGGTTGTTTACATCAGCTCTGCTGCAGCAGTTGAACAGCCACGGAGCCGGAGGATCAGAATCACTCCGTACTCGTGAACTCTGTTGTTTTCATATGACACTTACCATCCAGTACAGTAGAAAGCTGTCTGAGTGGGATATGCAATAGTCAGCAGTGATCAAAGCTTAGCTGTGCCTCATTTTACACATCAGGCTGCAAAGTTATCAGGCAGGGTTCATAACAGCAGTTATGTAACAGCTCTACAGTGTGCCAGAAGAGCACAGAGCCAGAAGATGGTAAACAAGTGATGTCAGAGCTGCCATGGCATGCCTCAGTTTGCACTGGGACAGGGGGAATGCAGGGATGGGATTTGGAGAGGGGATGGGATTTGGAGAGGGGATGGGGGAGGGGAAAAGGCAATCTAATTGTGCTCAGTATATGAGGCTGTTCAGGCGCTGATATAATGATAAGATTCTCTATGCCGTGGTTGCTGTACATGGTATTCAACAGTGTTGTTACACAGTTGTTTTGATTAGAGACTGAAAAATGTGTGATGACATGCACACCTGTTGCAAATGATGTCCTGGAGACTGAGGGGGTCATAAATCACTTAGTTGCTGACCTCTATATCTAACCCTTGCCTTCTGGTAATTGCTTCACCTTGCCTTCTGATAGGGCTGGTTGGAATTGGACTTGGCTTAAGGACACGTTTATATAACTGCCATTTTAAAAACATAACTCAATCAAACCTGCATTGTAATAGTTATGCAGTAACATAAACATGCCTTTTCTCCCTAAATAAAATAAAATTACAGAACAGTTTTTGACACTGTAAAAATACCAGATGGACTATTGTTTTACTTATCTATTTACAATTTGTAGTTATCATTATTTCAGTGTTTGCTGTTGTTGTTTGTTTAAATCCTTTTTAGTCTTTTTTAATGATTATCTATATTTTTTCATCTGTGTAGCCTACTTCTATATTTTCACATTGATATAATTTCTATTTTGCATAGGTTAATTTGGGGACTGGGAGGGGTGAGGAAGGGTGAGGTGGGAAGCACAGGATGGGTTTTCATATACTGTACATTAATGTCATTGTACAATTATTCTATTTACAATTTTAAAATACTTAAATAAATATATATTTATAACAAAGTGTGTGTCTGTGTCTACAGCATGTGTCTGTGTGAGGTAACTGGTCAGTAGTTGGGTCAACATAAATATGATATACATTTGCTATTCCAGCCTTATGAAACAAACCAACTATCTTCTGCGTAACATTATATAACAAACAGGAGACGGATTCTCTTCTCATGTAATATACATATTTATACAGAGTGTTTTCCTGCTGTGTTTGCTTCATACTACTGGCAGGGAGAGCAAGACAGCAAAGTGACGTTCCTCTACCTCCTAAATCTCTCTCTCTCTCTCTCTCTCTCTCTCTCTCTCTCTCACTCTTGCTCTCGCTCTCTCAGATATCAATGCCTTGGCTCCAGTATGAGTCTAACCCAAAGCGTGTTTTGAATCTATGGTCTCTCTCTGTCCTTCTCACAAGCCTTTAGGGCTGATGCTGTTATGTTTTGTCATTTGAACGATGCAGCACTCTCATGGTTGCGTCACATGGCTCCATATCCAAGGGTCAACGGGTCAGTGCAGTGCCAGCTCTCCAATGACCCTGCCTTGACCTAGGCCAGTTGGCTTACTGCAGAGTATAACACTACCGAAGGGAGTGTACCAGATGGACATACTCCCTACAGATGGACATCCTCTATGCTGGATGGGTAAACAACAGGAGTAGTGTGTCCGGATATACTGTTTCGACCTGAAAGGACGATAGCCTTAGTGTCCAATAAGAAGACATTATGATTAACCCCACACAGTAATGCCTATTCTACAATGTAATAGAACAGCCACAACAGCTGTTGCTGGCAAACGAAAGTGCTTTTGGCATTTTTGATATGACCTGTCACCATCATTGCACAAGCTACACTGACAGTATAGCATTGCATGTAGTTTCTGGTCAGCTTAAGGTACTGTATGTACTGTACTGAGTACTGTACCCCTCCAGAGATGCTCACCTATCAGGAGATTACCACCAAGGTAGTATATTAAACATGGATATGGGATTTATTGGAATGGCTGTTGATACATAAGATATAATGAGGGGCATTGTCACAAAGTCTTTGCATTTTATATTTTTGATTGCACTCTGCTGTTTAATAGGGTTAGGGTTAGACTTTGTCTTGACTGTACTCCCTGTTTCTGTGGCTGTGTACCCTACTTCCATGGTTACCTACCTCTTGACATAAATACAAGGAATAATAACTTTTCAAGGCCTCTAAACTGCACACCACTGAACTCTGAGCTTCAGAGCCCTAGTGTGAGCAATTCAACACATCAGCAGTTATGATAAAAACACAACGCTAACACACATACAGGACAGCTAATGCACAGCCACAACGTGCCCTCTCCGCGGTTACCTTGCTACCTTTACCTCATAGAAACTAGGTTACTTTCCCAAGCAACTGAGAGTCATAATGCATCTCCCTGTTATGCAAATGTTATGCAATGATATCATTTGCATGATCTGATGTAAAGTTGTCCTGTGTTGCATAAAATAGGTTTAACATTTATTCAAGCCATAAAGTCTGTCTCATTAATGTCAACCTGACAGCCCCGAATTCCCTCAGGGTGATGCAGACACCCTACCTCTCTGCGTGCTACTTCCTGTTTACTAGTTCCCAAATGAACTTCTAGTGCGCTGTCCTACGCCTGCTGTCAGGTGGTTTCGGCCTAGGCCCAATCCCATTATACAGGGAGTTGTATGTCTCACCCTACAGAGCAGCATCAGGGGTGAGTCGTACCATACAACACAGTACCAGTATTACCCAGTGTGTACGGTATGGGACAGCGGCAACAGCATGGGCGCTTTTGTGTGTATAGTCTCTCAGTAAATCGCCCGCAGAACACATCACGCACCATGCAGGCTAAGGCTTAGAGAAGCACAGAGTAGACAGAGACATTTTAGGGGCTTAATGGAGGGCGGCGGCACGCAATGCTGCAATCTCCAAACCTCGCAAAGCTATCCAGACCTTGTTAAGCTCCCCAAACCAGGGAAAGCTCCCCAAACCACGCAAAGCCACCCAATGCCAAACCTCACGACAGGCCAGTTTACATAAAGTTGCGGTAGACGCCACGACACATAACAGGTTATTCGATCATCAATCAGTTTTAGAGTATCTTTTCAATGTTTTTTATCCCAGATCTCTTGTGTGTCTCTTGGGTGTGAGAGAGATTCCCACTGGGACCATACAGTACAGTATATAGAAAAAATGGATGTATGTAACTCACTTTGGATAAAAGCGTCAGCTAAATGGCATGTAGAGGAACTTGATGACCTCACATCCAGGTGCAGTGCAGGGGCAGCTCCACAATCCCACTGTGAGAGCCCTGTCAAATCAGAATATCTTCCTTTACTTCCAAATATAAACAACGACTGTATTTCGGTTTATCAGCTTGTTTTCTAAACAGGTAGGCCTACCGCTATTGTACGCAAGTACTGCTCATATCAATGTTTCTATTACATTATCATACTATGAAGCTGAATGAATATGCTTTTAAGCTTCCAAAAAACATTGAAACCTATCATTTCAGGCACTTTTATGGGGGTTATGCGTGTGGATCAAAAAAAAATAGACTCCAATCCTAATTTTACATTGTTGCTAGCACAGCCGTTCTAGGCCTAGGCCTAGGCTTCACGCCTGTGCTGGTGTAGCAGGTAATGGTGACTACAATAGCAGTCTATCTCTCACAGACGTAGATTTCACGCCCTTGGTGTAGCAGACCTGTAAGGGTCAATTGCTACCAAACGAGCTGATTTGCCGATTAGCTGAGTGCTTACATCTGGTTAGTTAATCCAGGGAGGCAGGAGATCACATGGAGAACAACGGGTAATGACCATTAGATACAAAATGCAAAATGTAATTCACTTGCAAACAAAAAGCCAGCCAAATGTTGCTGGGGAACAATTAGTCTGCTAGATATTCCTGTGTAAAAACAGATGGTGGAAAACGTAATGTCTGAGGCCCATCTGAATTACCAACCTATCAGAAACCACAAAGAGTGCACCTGCCTGAAGTTGAATAAAGTTCATGAACATTAACATCTCCGATAATTAAAGAATCCACATTGATGAATGATGAATGAATGAATAATAGCCTAACAAAGACCCATTGCCGGTCAACCTAAAAAAAAAGGGGGTTGTTGAAATGGCTATACATTATTGTAAAAATGCAGTATGATTGTCACAATCAGTAGTGTATAACATGAAATGATAAGATTAGACAAAAATAAATGGAATTTGATGAACTTAGTCATGATACCCCATTTAAGTCACAACTTTTTTTAAAAACACATACTGTACACAGTCATATACATACATATGATTTTAAATGTGGAGGTTAATATGCATTCAGTAGTACATTTAGTGTTTTTTCATTTCCCTCTAGGACTACCTTCTTGGACATCTTTTAAGCGCAGCAGCCCTGGATAAAGCCAGGATTACAGTGGAAGGGAGATGTGGAAGGACATGACGTTTGGATGCTGTAGTTAATCGGAATTTTGGTGGCCTTTTGACCTTTGTGGGGTGCAAACGGAACAGCATCAAAAACAGTTTGACCAAACATGATGTAGGAAATCTATGATGTGGAGATTAATCTTTAGCCAGGGACGTGCGTGTGGCTCTGATCCATAGCCACTCTTTGATAACGGACTTACGACAAGCTGCAGATCATTTCAAGGTCGTTTGACGACCCTCTGTGGGGTTGTGTGTGTGTTGTGTGTGAGAGAGAGAGAGAGGGGGGGGGGGGGGGGGGGTCTCCAATCTCCTCCTAGGGCCACCTCTGTCGTTGCAATACACTAAGGACCCTTCAACAGCCACATGCTCCAGTTTGATAGTACATGTAGCAGGAAATAAAACCTCAGCAGTATGACACTGACCTAGGAGCAGTATCAATTAATATTCTCAACATCTTTCTCATTCACTTCAGGTATGATTCTGATCATTTGTCAGGTGATGGAATATCCCACACAGCTGAGGTCAGAACTGTTAACTCAGGGAATGTGTGGTGCATCAATCAGATAAACAGATAAAGACAGCGCACTGCACTGCACTGTACTGACATGTCTCCACCGAAACTGCACTGACATGTCACAAGTCTCCTCCTGTGATTACATAAAGACCTGGTGATCTGTCATCCTGTTGTTGATGTCTTCTTTATAGTGACAGTGCTCTGTAAACATCTCTGGCCTGAGGTGTGTTTTCACTGTGTTCAGCATGCGTGAGCTGATCACTGTGTTATCGTTGGTGTGGCCGTAAAAACCCCGGTTAGTGCTCGTAAAAGAGCATGCTTCAGGACACACTGAGCTCAGTTGGCCTGTAAATCGGAGACAACATAACATCGGCATACTGTATACTTCACACCTATCTTGATGAATGGCTAGACTTTGACGTGTGTGTGTGTGTGTGTGTGTGTGTGTGTGTGTGTGTGTGCGCGTGTGTGTGTGTTGCCCTATTGGTCCAGGCGAATGGAGGACATGTCCTGTATGATAGATTAAGGATTACATAACAATGCATTGTGCAAGTAAACATCCCCTGCGACTAGGTTGAAAAAACATTACTGACACACTGGCTGATACTGTAGCTTCTGAGAGCAAAAATATGAAATGATAATTGCATTCATCCATTCATAAGTTAGCCAAACAAACTGGAAGTGTTTGACAGCAATAAGAGATATCCCAATAATAACAGCATCGTAAGAATTATACATGTACATCTCACCACGGCTACCACAGCTACAGGTTAAAGGTGCTTGAACAGTCATATCATGAAATTAGACCTTGTTGGGTTTCTGGTTAGACAGAGAACAGTGTTTAACGGTGAAGTCTGCTTACTAGAAGGATGAGATTAGATTAATAGATTGTAAATACCAGATTAGGATTTTCGCTGTTTTCACGTTCATTGATCGTATATTTCGATTATCTCAATTTCTGTCGCTATCGCCATATTTTCAAGTCCACAACAACACTCAAAATCAACTCTGAAAGATTTTGCCAGTGGTAATGTAAAATGTGTGTGTTTCAGTTTCCAAATAAAACATATTTAATACTTGATTTAATCAGACTTATTTCCTGACAAATGCGCAATCTTAGACCACTCACTTTGTCAACACTAAATGGTCCATTGGGTTGCCTCGGACACGCAATGCTATCAAAGAGAAACAAATCTTGCCTTTTGGATTGGAACTTCTTGCAATAAAATGTGGTTGAAAAGTGGGTTGATAAATAACCCAAAAAGTAAAATGGATACTGGATATTACTTCGAAGCAACATTGGTGTTTGGAGTGTGTTTAAGATATCTTTACGGAATGAATAGGCTTCAGTGGGCAACACAAGCTGACCAAAAGGCTGACTGCATTGATTGAATGAAGCAAGATACTCACACACCAAGCTACTTGAGGTAGGTGACTATATCAAATCCAAGTGCAAAACAATGTATAACATGTATAATAGAATGTACAATAGAGTGGAGCATCACTTTAAGCCTTGTGGTGTATTCACTAGGTGAAACATTCATAACCCTGTCATTAATACATGTTCACTTCTAAACAACAGATTTCTATCTGAACGTTCTGTAACGTTTCAACCTCTTGAACCAGCCGGTTGTTCTGGACTGGCTGAGCTATGTTACAGGTCAGAGGTCAAACCACTCAAATTCAAATCCGAAATACGTTGTATGTATTTGTGTGTACTGTCCTCTGCACCATGTGATATCCTACTGTATGACAGAACCAGTACATGCATAGATGTCAACATGTCACGAAAGAAACTCTCTGTGAGGAAAAACAATGTGTGCACATTCCACCAACTCGTGCAGCTCTGGAACAACATGTCATCAGTCTACCAAGGAGGTCATGTGTGGGGCCATGTGCTATTGCCTGGCGGCTGCGTTACCTTTCCCAGTGAACTGGATGACTCAAAACAGAGAACGGTCTGTACGAGCCTTTCTGGATCACACTGCATTTAAAAACCTGCTATGAGCTTGTAGCATGCAAATGCTGTGTGAAGCGTTGCAAGTGCAGAGCAGCAGCACATGAATGCATAGGTCAATGTGTGTGTGTGTGTGGGGGGGGGGGGGGGGGGGGAGTGTTGAAAACCTGAAAGAGGAACAGCACAAGTACACTTTAAAGATACCAAGAAACAAAACAAAAATATAAAACAAAAGGTTTAAAGTTGTCCTTAGATGAGGGGGTGGGGTGGGTGGGTTGTGATGGGATTAGGACACGCTTTCAGATTGTAAAATTAAAAAACAAAAAACAAAAGATACAAAAACTAAAGGCTCAAAGTTTGAAATAGAAAATAAAGTTGTCCTTGATAGGAGTGGTGGCAGGATTATCTTTCGTTAATTTCCAAAATGTTTGTATTTGTATAAACATAAAGATCCGTTTTTTGTTTTTTGTTTAAGAGTTTCTGATTATAGTTTCTCTTCTCATTAGAGGCTTACGTTATGCTTCATTAACAGAAGCATTATGTTGTCTTGTGGGCTTAGTATGAAGCAGCATAATTGACCAGAAAAGGCCAATCATAAATCATGATAAGAAATGTACAATACTCTAGCACTCATCACATTTCATTTGTAAAGATATGCACACTAGCCCAGTAATGGTTATGTAATCATAACTAGACCTGTCTTGCAAACACATCAAGGGCGGCTTTCATTTTCATGAGTCATACTTTGTACTACCACTTCTTGGCAGGAACATTTGAATTACATTTGAATAGCAGATCAAGGGCTTCCTACTCTCCTTTTTCTGAAGCATGGGAGCAGTGAGACACGGATTGAATGAGACATAAACATCTCTGGTACCTCCTTTCTCACCCCACACACACTCCAGAAAGTCAACTACTGAAACAAAGAAAATTAGAACATTCTTTTTTGTCATCAAATTGAGAACATGACAGGGAAGAAGGGGCTAACAGTGACAGTGACAAAGGTGCAAACCATTCATAAGCCTCAAAAATAGAAAGGCCAGATTAGACTTTGCCAAAAAAAGATCTAAAAAAAAAGCTAGCTAGTTTTCCATGGCAACCAAAGGACTGACAGACTGGTGTGTGGTCTCTAACATGTGAACAACATTGCTCATAGCTTTGACTTTTGAGTTGAAAAGGCCTTCTTCCCTCCATGCAAATATAAAGTAGGTGGAAGCATGTTTTTCAGGGGCGTGTACAGTTTTTGCATAGAAGTCTTTCTGAGGGAAGTCATTGGCCGATGACAGCGTGACCATGTGTGTGTGAGAGAATGTTTTCCTACTCACGTGTCTGCTCTTAGGCCACATGGTACACAACTGTGCTCAATCAACAAGGAGGTTCATAACCAGCACACACACACACACACACACACACACACACACACACACACACACACTTTTGTCAGAGCCAACACCCCTTACAACATGCCCTCACAGTAGTTTTGGAAATAGGCCTATTTGTAAATAATTGCCAAGCCAGAGAGATTTCAAGAGGCTTTTGATAGAGCTACAAATGTTGACATTAAGGTGGGGTGAGAAAATATATCTCTGCTTAAGCTTTAGAAGCCAGCCGCCCATTAGGAATTAGTAATGTGCGTTAATTGTAGGCCTACATTTTCTTAATTCACTCAAGAGCTATCGCATAGCCAGCCTACAGAACGGGTAGTGAGAACGATCCAAACAGTTTCATAAACTGCAGTTATTGTGCATTTCTCAATTCATTTTAGGGCATGTAGGCCACACGAGAGTGACATACCAGAGCGAGTGGGTTGACATCCTGTGTGCAGTAGGGGCGGGCCGCCCATGAGAGGGGCTGGTACCAGGCTTTTTGAAGCACGTGTACTTGTTTACAAGCACTGTAAATAGAGGACTACTGTAGCAACCAGAGACTGCTTCACAATTCCTCACGGGAACTACTGTATGGTAACGTGCTCTCATAATGTGAGAAATGAGCCTCTGCATTTGACAAACAGTAGTCTTTCGGTGCTGTTTGATAGAAAGTGTTTTTCTCTACATCTGAGTGGCCAGTTGTAATAACGTCCACACCACACATGAAAAAGCCATTGAAACTAAAGACCATCAGACAGTAATGGCCTATTCATGGTACCTCTGCCAGGGGAATGAGCCATCAACAGTCAACAGATGGTGATGGTGAGAGTTCCCTGACAAACGAGTTTGGGTGGCTGGAAGTCGTTAAGGTTCATGGATGGGGATGACATCACTAGCAGAAAAGGTCCCGGCTGAAAAGGTCTTTTATCTTTTTTTGCATCATAACAGTAAATCGTGAGATTTGTGAGAGGAGAAAAATAAATAAATAAATAAAAGGTTGAGAAAGACAGAAGAAATAAAGGGAGAGCAAAAAAAAAGCAAATTGGACATAAAGGGAGAGACATCACCAGCATCACTGCCATGGTTACCACACACCACCATGTTGGTATATCGTTGCCATACTACGCTCAGTATCACAGCACACAACATATCAACAGTGATGCTTGAGATTGACACTGGGGAACCGCAATGTCTGGGACAGTACCATTTCTACCAGACAGGGGACAGCCCCCCCCCCCCCCCCCCCACACACACACACACACACCCTCCCACAGGCCTTAATGGCCCGTCTATACACCCCTCCTCTCTAGCCCTGTGATATTAGTATGCAGCCAGTGTCCATGTCGGGACACGCGCCACAAGCCTATTGTCACACCCAGTCAGGCAGGTGGCATTGTGTGTGTGTGCGTGTGTGTGTGCGTGCGTGTGTGTGTGTGTGTGTGAGTGTGTGTGTGTGTGTGAGTGTGTGTGTGATGCTGTCTAGGCCTGCCAGTTACTCGCCACTCGGTAACAGTTACCATAAGGGGCTAAGATGGATGCTGTGCAGAAGGCTCAGAACAGGCATTCACATTGAGTCAATAGAGACCCATTCAACTCCTTTGACTGGTTTGACTAATGGAATATTACCAAACCAAGGTTGGTCTTATAATGCCTTTACTGGGATAGGGGTTAAAATACGAACCGATTCAATTGTTGGTCAGGTTTCTGGAATCTTTCAGCTTTAAATTTGACACTATTTATGAGGAAACAGCTTCCTATGAGGTGGACTGTGTATTCACAGAGCATGTCATAGATCCGCCTACGCAACTGCAGATGAATAGACTGACAGAGAGAGTTGCTAAGCAGTGTCAGGAAACCATCTGTGGACCCATTGAAGAATCATGAGGATAGCCTTGGTCAAAATCATTCAATCTTACTATAGCTACCATTGACACCTACGCTTCCTTATCCAGTTGACGTCAGATATACGCAGGTGAGTCTTCTTTGTGCGTATGGCAAGATGGAGGTTTCATACGTCCACATTGTGATAAGCTGTATGTGACCGACGTCAAGTTGCTGCAAACAGTCTTGTAAACGCAAAATGAGTTGTTCTATAAGAGTCTTGAACCTGCAACCTCTGAATCGCCCGATGTCCGAAACCAGCTACGCCACCAAAAAGCTCCCAATTCGATGGGTGCAAGTGGGGGTATTTTAACGGTGTAAAACTGAATTCTTCACGATGGCCAAAGGGCATCACATGTGTGTGTGTGTGTGTGTGTGTGTGTGTGTGTGTGTGTGTGCGCCATGCTCCAGTGCTGGTAATTGGGTCACACCATGCTGCGTGGCGCAGCTCATTCACTAAGCCCACATGAAATGGTCCCAAGGCTGATTCAGAGAGAAATAATGGGGGCAGCTACTCTCACTCCACTCCGAGCAGAATATGGGTCTAAAATGTGCAGGGAACCACTGGAGCAAAGACAGCAAAAACACTTGTGCTCATACCAACACACTCACATGCTCATACTATGTATAGTGGAGAGAGATGACTTTTCCATTTTAAGTTGATCATAAACCCTCTAAATGTTCTTAATGTGGCCCAGAGGAACAGTTTCACCAACACTGTTGGTGGCCAATCTATTTGCACTGTTTGACAAACATGCTTTCAACACACTTCCACAAATATGACCGAAAGCCACCCTCTAAGATCTTTTCTTTTCCTCTTATATCCTTCCTTTCTTTTTTTTCCGTCTCCTTTTATTTATTGTCTGTTCTCTTTTGTGCTTTTGTACAAATATGTCCATAATCAGCCCCCTAAAAAAACATTAGCTCAGTGGGGTACAGAACATTTTGTTCTTGATGTGATGACAGGGGTTATTGCATAAGGCTTTGTTTCTGACACTTTCCCAGTGATCCGATACTGTGCTTGTGTGACCGCTGTGCTCCTGTGACATTGTCATGGAGCTAACACATGTGCATTTACCCTATTTGAATTGACTGGGGGTTTCCCAGTGGCTGCCTGTGTGTTTGTGTGTGTGTGTGTGTGTGTGTGTTTGAGAGAAAGAGAGAGAGAGAGAGAGAGAGAAAGAATGCTTCGTCCTGACCCTCTTTGACCTGCCTATTGAGCCCTGTGTCCGACAGGAAGGAAGTAATTTGATCAATATGAGCTTCCTATGGTCTCATTCTAAAAACAGAAAAGTGTTGCCAACAGCAGCAGGAACAGGCCTGGGTCGGATACTCAAGACGCCTGGAGTATCCTGCTCTCCATCAGACGGGAGGGCAGGGGAAAGTGCTCCTGGCTTTTCTTCTCTCTTTCAGCCCAGGTTCAGGATACCCCTCATTTGTTGATATATGAGAGAGAGAGAGAGAGAGAGCGAGAGAAAGAGAGAGAGGTTGGAGTCAAGAGTTATTTGGATCAATGCATAGTATTGGATAACAGGAGGCTATTTTGGAGCATTAACAATAATGAGCCATATTTTATTTGGAGGAATAAACAATACTGACCCAGTTGCATCTCGTTCAATAGTTATTTATTATTGCATGTTGCTATCAATAATCAATACAGACAAAAGCAATACTGTACTACTATCATTATATTATCATCTTTTAAGAGCATCACAATAAACACTTTATGACATATGTACAATGGAAGACAAGAGGTTCAACATGGACTCTCAATAGTTCCCATAGCAATCCGTGAATAACAAACTTATATACAGGCAGAGTGAGAGCACAGGTGAATAAACGTATACTGAAAGCTCCAGTGGCAAAAATCATCAAAAGTTGGCAGAAAGAAATATACAGAGAGCAAAATAGTTTCCTTTCTTCAAAAATGTAACAAACATATCAACACATTATGTGTACATTTGGTTCCACTTTGTAAACTAAGCTCATTCATTTCACTATTGCATATGCCATGGATAAAGTGTATCAACAGGGTAAAACTCTATAATGAAATATACTGAAGGTCTCTCTTTATAAAGGTCATAGGTCACAGTAACTGTGAAGGATACAAGCATACATTTCAATCCAAAAGCAAATCCCATTAAACAAATCTATAGTTTGTATTTTCATTGCAACAGGACCAAGAGATTTATTGAAATTGCACAGCCAGTTTTTAACTCTTTATATACAGTACATCATTAACAACATTTTGCAGAAAAGATGTCACCCAAGTGTGGTACATTAACTTTTTTTTTTTTCTTCTTCTTCTTTTTTTCCAATACAGTCCTCCCACCCTCTTATTTTCTGTTAAGTGCTCTACATTCAAACGTGTCTAGTGTGATACAATCTAAAAAACAGTTGTGAGCAAATGTGAGAGCTGGCACTGGGACAGTAAGGACCCCCCATTCCTAAAGCATCACTGAAGGTGACCCTAACACCTGGGGTGTATTCATGAGGTGAAACGTTCACAATATTGCAGAAGTAAAGCCTAGAGCTGACATGACTCCCTATTCTACATACGACACACCTGTTCTACGCAATACATTTATATTTGAACGTTCTGTAATGCTGCACCCTTCTAAAACAACCCTGTCATTCTACCAACCCTCATTAAGCCTAATGTATACCCTCGGTACGTGCAGGACCGCCATTTTGCATAGCTAATTGCGTTCTTGCGTTACAGACGTACGTAGGGTATAAATAAAGCTTTACTCAATTCATCAAGATGTTCTACCGACCAATGGTGTCACAGCGATGCGGCCTGTGTTGAAAAAAACAACATGGGTCTTGGGCTGAGGAGGGTAGGGAGTGCCTGAGGTTTGAGTAAAGCTTGGGCTTAAATGACTGAAGAGTGTGGGAAATGTAATCCTTTTAAATGCCTGGGTTTTAGGAACCGCTGACTAGAGAGAAAAATGCCATGTATAACTCTTATGGGTACAGAACTACATCTGTTAGTCCTTCCTACATGAACGCAATGTGCATTTCTCACCCTGGCACTGGAACTTGGCAGTATATCATTTTGTAATGTGTGAATAAATCCTCTAAATTAGTATCATATCAGCATCCTCACAATGTTATACATCAAGATAAGAGTTATTAGATGAAATGATGAATGAAATAAATAAGAATCCAAAATATACTTTACTATCAATACAATAAATCAGATTTAAGAAGTCCTACCGTACAATTTTCAACAATATGGTTGCATGGCAAACTGCGCCTTTCGACTTTCCACAAGATATAAATATAGATATAGGTCTAAATAAACATCTTTGATAGAAAACACAAGGACAGTAGAGACAGTAAGGCTTTGGGTTGGTCTTATATGAAACATTCAGCTTCCAAAATAAATAACATCTTCAATCTCTCTCTCTCTCTCTATATGTATGTATTTCAGTGTGCATACTAGTATGTATCCTTGTGTGTATCCTGGCTCTTTCTGAGGTAGGAATTTGTTATGGTTTGTTGAATGCATTTAATTGATTCATTAATGTGTTGCTGAAACTGTCAGTGTGTTTTTCATACTCACTTCCATCCATACCCCTGTAAGTAAATAAATGTGTGTGTGTGCCATGTTCATTAATCTGCAGAGGGACTACATTTATATTTGCCACCAGGTTTACGTCACATGTTTAGTGAAGACGGTGGCAGACAGAGAAATCAATGTCCAAGAGCCAAACCAAACCAGAAGAAAATGAGCCAGAAACACAGCCTCTGACACACACACACACACACACACGACTCCCTCCCAGCTCTGGAGATGCATAAGGTGCATATTAAGTCAATGACAGAGCAGCAGTGTGATGCTTCCTGACCACAAGGGAACAAGGACGGGGTGACAAGGGGGGGGGGGGGGGTCCTGAGGGTCAATGAGGCACTGGCTGACCTCTCGAGGGGCAGGCGGGTGGTGGAGAGGGTCAGAGGTCGTTTTCAGCAGCAGGTTGTCATCCCAGTGTCCACCTCATAACACCAAGACGGCTATAGGCTCCGTTATACCGGTCAGTCTGAGAGGGAGAAAGAGAGAGGACATTTAGTATCATTGTCTTACATGGGGAAATTCAATGCCCTTGAAAGTATTGATTTTAGTACTTTCTCTTGGATGACCTGTAACAAGGTAGTGAGGCAGAGGACAGAAGAACTACTAATACATACACACACACACACACACACACACACACACACACACACACACACACACACACACACACACACACACACACACACACACACACACACACACACACACACACAGTATTCGAAAGGGAGATCAGGTTTTTATCTGGTTTATATGCGTCACAATTACAAACTCTAAATAAGCTTTCGGAGGAATGCTAGAACATTGTGAACAGTGTGTTGGAGAGTGCATCACACATCCACACAATGTGTCAAACGTTTCCCTGTTAAAAATCGCCGGAGGTATGTCTGGGTTTTGGATACTCTCTCTCTCTCTCTCTGTGTTTTTGCGGAGATCCAGTGTCTGACCTGTGGCCTTTTGTTCCTGTTTGTGTTCCTGAAGTCTCCTCTAGACCAAACCCTTGCCCCCTCAGAGGCCTCACCCCCCCCTCCCCCCCCCCACACACACACACACGCGCACGCACGCACACACACACAAAAACAACCCTCTCACTTCAATAGGTCGAATCACTGCTCCAATTCCTATCCAATACACCAGAGTTCTCAGGCACGCTCTCTCCCTGAGGAGGCTGCATCCCTCCTAGGGTCCTCACACACAAACCACACCATAAACACACTCCACTATGTTCCACTATGTTCCACTATGTTCCACTTTATCCAGGATTGACAGCAGAAAAAAAGGTGACGCTGAAGAGCCACTCTAGTCAACGATCACCTGAGGAACCCAGTGAGCATCATGTGTGTCTGATGGGGAGGAGGAGGTTGCAGAGAGCTTGGCCATTGGCCTACACACTTCCACTGGCTTCATGACCATAGCACTGTGAGCCAGATGGGCTAATCCTTGCCTAATCCTATTGCAGTTACAGTAGGGGGTGAGGGGGGGGGGGGGGAGATGTGTGAGTGTTGGCTTTTGCCGGGGGTGGGGGGGCTTTAAATGCAATAATGACATAATCTTACAGAGTGTCATGGAAGCTTCACTCAGAGACGAGAGACCTTTCATTGTGCAGGGCCAGCACCACTGTGTTGTGACTGCACAGTAGGAGGCAGGGAGGTTGTCACGGCCACTCATCTGACATTACTTATTTATTTCTATCTATATTTAGACTGTTGAGGGAGGGAGTGAGTGAGTGAATGAGTGAGTGAGTGAGTGAGTGAGTGAGTGAGTGAGTGAGTGAGTGAGTGAGTGAGTGAGTGAGTGAGTGAGTGAGTGAGTGAGACAGACAGAGAGAGAAATTGGGTGGTTGATGCGTGGGACACTGTCATGGCGTGCAGCAGCAGCTTTACTGAGGCAGGGCGAAACGGGGGAGGAGAGGGGTAGGGGATAAAGCACCTCCAGCTGTGGATCTCCGTGCCATCTGGGTCTTCCAGGAATCCGCCCAGCGGTGAGGGCTTAGAGACGAACTCTGCAAACCTGATTACAGAGTCAAAGTCAGGGCTGGAACCTTGATCCCTAGATGCCCTGGGGGCTTTCTACTGCCCAGGGACGGTAATGTTTTGTCATATGTTTGGGACCACTGAAGTGGTTCTGAAACCTGAGTGCAAATGGTGCAAGGTTTCAGGGGTATATTTAAATGTGTGTGCATGTGTGTGGAAAACAAAGAAAGAAAGAAAGAAAGAAAGAAAGAGAGAGAAAGAAAGTGATAAAACAGTCTGGCCTTTTCATTCACCTCAAAACAAGCTGCTGGACGATGTCTAATCCCTCCCATAGTGTGTAATCTCATCTCTAACTCCCGGCTAAATGTGGGTAACGCTGGTGACGGGGTTATCTGGAGCTGGAACATCCCGGCCTAGTTTAGACCTAGTGTCACAGTGTCTGCAACAGGGCTGCATGGAAACTCTGACACAGGAGAGAGCTCGTGTGTGTGTGTGTGTGTGTGTGTGTGTGTGTGTGTGGTGTGTGTGTGTGTTGGGGGGGGGGGGGTCATAAAAAAAGGAAAACTAGAGAAAGATTTGCAAGGGAGAGAAACATGAAATGCCATTGAAGTGAAGACAGTGGGAGATTAAAGGCAGAGAGAGAGAGAGCGCTTGAGAGAAGGGAAAATAAATAAAAAAAGAGAGTGAGTGAAGCATGGGAGGGGAAAAACAAGGAGAGAGAACAGGAAAAGAGCAGGAAAGAGAGAGAGAGAAATTCCATCTCCCTTCTCAGACTATTCTCTGCAATTACATCTCTCTCTCTCACACTGAGCATGCTCCTAGACTTCCACTCTCAGAGAGGGGTGGGGAGGGATGTGTGCATGTGAAACCAGATCGCTTCTTTTCACAGAACAAACAAAACACGTCACTGGGACAAACCCTGCCCAAAGCAACTGCCTACTGCTTATGCGTGTCCTACACATGTGCGTGTCTGTGTGGGCCACTGACAGACTGTGAGGATGATGAAGATCTGTGATCTCAGAAAATTCAACACAAGCGTCTGTCTGAGATGAACACGCTTGTCCGTTTCTGTCACGGACATCAGAGAGTTGGGTGGGCTTCTGCTCCTGCCCTCCTGCCCCCCCCACACACCTCCCTCCCCCTCCCCCTCCCCCTCCCTCCCTCCCTGGCTGGCTGATGGACAGTAGGACTGGCCCCTGGGCTGGAGCTGCAGCAGATGGTGTCCTGCCATTAGTGTGGTGGTGCTTGTAGGCCTGCTAGCTGTGTGATGGGTGGTGGTGATAGTGGTGATAAGGGGGGGGGGGGGGGGGGGGGGGTGAAGTGGGAGTAAGGTCAATGGAGGGAAAGAGAGAGAGTGAGCGAGAGAGAGAGAGATAGAGAGAGGAGGTAAGGAAGGAAGAGAGACATGATCAGATAAAGGGATATGAGTCAGAGGAAGAGACAGAGACAGGGGCACGCGTCCTGATGTAGTCTACACGGCTAGTCTCTGAACAGTGTGCCCCCCCCCCCCCCTCCCCTGTGATGTGCAGGCCACTGGGATGTGGTTAGCCAGCTGTGACTGGTAAACACTGATGCCGCTTGCTGAGGAAGCAAAAAGTCAACAAACACAGTCCTATCCATTTACGCATCCTTCGTCTACCCAACTTCTAACAAAACCCCCCCCCCCATCCGTCGCTGAGTCCTTCCTTTATTCTAACGAGGATTCACAGCATTGTCGCGCAGGGGTGCCGTCTGTCTGAAAGCAGCCCAATTGCTTTCCAGATCAACCCTGTCACGTGGTGTTACACAGACATAAATTCCTAGGACGGTTTGGGTCCAACAGGGCCGGTACTTTGTACCTTTCGCCAGTGTTGGATTGAAGCAGGCTGATAAACACCCTATCAGGGCACTGCAGAGAGGAGTCACGCACTACGCACCTTGACCTCATCACCCGGTAGTTTGGGTCGGACAGAATGTTCAGTAAACAACCGATCAGCTCCACTGCAAAGGCCCTCCCAGAGTGCACCTTGCTCAGGGCCCCACGGTCGGTTTGTTTGTTGCTTTAAAAAGCATTGGCTCCGGACCCCCTCCCCTCTCTCAGCCCCTCCCCTTCTCCTCCTCCTGTGAGCATACAAGGCCGAGGGCCATCTCTCTCTCTGCCTGTCTTACTTCGGCTAAGTGAGTCGCCTAATGAGGCAGAAACACAGTGGAGCACACGTGTTGTCCGACAGTATATGCATTTGCACTACCGCAAACACCAAAATAGTCGGCAACGGAGAAAAACAAGTAGCCTATAGGCCTGCTTTCCAATCTGAAACCATTTTTAATGTAGGTAGCTAACATGTCATCAATTCCCCACAAAAACAAGCTCTGTCATAAAGTATGTACTGTGTACGTGTCAGAGTCCACATGTATGTGTTTGAATGTTTTTCTCTCACGGGCCCCCCAGAAAAAGAAAACCCCCACAATCCTATTCAACACTCCTAGCTGACAAAAACAGGCAAGTATTCACCTCTCCCAGCTGCCAGGAATTCCAACCGTGACACCTCGTCATTACCTGAGGATCACTAAACAACGGACTCACTTGTTTTTTTTCGAAATGCTGGCTCCACACTATGCTCCAGAGAGATGAAAGCTAACCGCCTACAAGGTCATACACATAAGTGAGGCCTCACATGTCAACCTTGCCCTCACTCTCTCTCTCTCTTACACACACACACACACACACACACACACACACAGTCACTGTGTCCGATAACACTGCAGGGAGAGGGTTCAACCTAACCTTGCTGTTAACACTTCCCCTTCAGCTTAATGTTTACATGGTACAATGACTGCCAGGACACCATCACGTGCCTTGGAAAACAGTTTTGTTTTCAGCCACCACAGGGACTATACTGAGACAAAAAAATATTGATACCACGAAGGTGTGATCAGGATGATTTGTAACACTTGCTTTACCTTTTTACTGCCTTCTGAGGTTGGACAAAAAATGCATATCGGAACTGCCCAGGGAAAATTGGAATTTATACCACTGTTGGAGTAGCCTAAAAAATTGCCATCACTCTTGTACACAACACATATCTGCATATATTGTAAAAGATGACCAACTTGAAAAGTGTTGATGTGTTTGTTTTCTCGCAACTAAAAGTACAATACGCTGCAGCCCTCTACTAATACCTATACTGCTTCATTACAATAAAACATGCTCCTGAATCAAAATACATCTCATAACAATGATTCAGTCATTGTACAACCGATTCACTGCCCATTTTCAATAGTTAGTGCGCCATCATAACCATGGTGTGGTAGATTTTCTGATTTAAACAACCAATGCCCTAAAGTCTATTTACCTATTACCTATTAAAATGTATTCATAAACCGCGCACACAAGAACAACAACACAACGTTCCTCTATCCTGCAATGTCATGGTGCTCGCTTGTTTACTTCAGTGGTTTCAAAAGTCCAACGTTCGTCACGTTGGTCACGTTTTGAATTCAAGGGAATCAGCACCCACCTACGCAATACACATCTTCGGTGTATACAAAACAATCTAATTTATTATGGTGGAAATTTCAAGGACCAAACCGCAGCAAATTCCATCAACATGCAGGTATGCTCCTTTAGAATTACATATTATTAAAAAAACATATTATTTCATATAGTATCTACGCAACGCAAGTATCATTTATATGCAAAACATGTCATTGCTACATTCATACATGGTACCAATCCTCCCATCATGTACTTCTCCTCAAATAGGTCCTCGTAGGTTAGCCAGGCTTGCAGCAACCTCAAGTGGGTGTGAGGCATATAGAAAAACGAATGAAATTCAAAGTCATCTCCCTCAGCACGGGACTGTTTTAAATAGCAAATTTTTAGGCAGTCAGTCAATGTGCACAATTATTTTCTATAATAAAAAAATGTACTGCATGAAATGAGGCCTCATATTTTCCCATACTGACAGTTTCGGAGAATAAATCATTCTACAATTGGATAGATGTTGACATTTTTATGTTAGTTTGGTGATTCTGTATCACTTGTAACACTCTATGTATAGCCCTTTTATGGGCAGCTAAATGCAAGCTACTACACACAAGCATGAGCTTTACTCACCATTGACTGTTGTTGCAGCCTCTTGGAATCCTAAGCAGACATACGGCGTGGCATGTAATCCATTGATGCCCCCTTTGCAGCTGCTGGTAGTTTTGAAGCCAACCAGGTCCTCACAGGGCTCTCTGTCCCTGCTCTCCATCAGGTTCAAGGCAATGTAGTTGAGTCCATTCTGGTACCCGGCTGAGGTCTCTCTGCTCATGGGGCTCCCACATTCCTCATCCGAGCCCTCGCTGCTCCGAGCAGATATGTTCTCCACAGAGCTGTGCCGCTTGGCATCATGGGCGAAGGAGGGGAACACGGGCGTCACGGTGGCAGTGGAGGAGAAGGTCTCAGAGCTGTGCCGCCGGCGCCCCTGAGGATCAGCCCGGATCACCTTGGCTGTTCTGTCTGGATCCACAGTGGAGTTGGCCCCTAGAAGGAGTGCGCCTATGCTTGGAGATAGCCTCTGCTCATTGACACTAGGGCTGTTGGAGAAAATAAGCATAGAATGAACATTAATACACCATAAATACGTGCACGTGACACAATGTGCACATATTCATCCTGTCCATATAAATAGGTTTGAGACAAAGCACATTCATTGATGTTATTATTGCTACTGTGTTACAGACTACATGGAGAATACATACGTTTCTGTGGTCTGAGAGACGAAATGAGGAGGTGTGCTGGCCATTGCAAAGGTCATCTCTGTGTAGTCGTCCTTGACTGTGTCAGAGGAGCACTCTGAACCACTCTCCCCATAGAGATGGTATTCTCCTTCTCTCTCCGGGAGTGCATCCAACCGTCCAGTGGGGGTATCTCCTGCCTTGGGCGAGCTTGAGCTTAGGTCCACATTCATGTAGTCAGAGAGAGGGGTCCTCCTCTGGCCGCCACTGGATAACAGAGATGAAGCGTGGCTTTCCATGGTCGCAGAGGGTGGGGAGAACTTGCCCTTGCTGAAGTCTATGTTGATGTACTCGCCAGGGCTCCTGGGCTCCCCGGGTAGAGGGTGCTCGTTCATGATTGGCAGGGTCCTGAAAGTGTCCAGAGGCAGCCTGTTGGGCCTCCCTATCCTCCCACGGTGGGGCAGGCTCTCTGTCCTGCTCTGTCTAAGGGGAGAGGACATGGAGGGGTTCATGGGTGCAATCTGGGATGCACTGCCCATCACTGAGTAGTAATCTGACTCCCCAACTGGCCTCTGGCTACGAGGGCTCATCAGAACATACTGACCACTCTCTTCATTCTTGGGGGCCTGTGGTTTAGGGGGACGGGGCAGGGAGCTGACAGAGTAGATGGGTCTAGTGGTAGACTCACAAGGAAGTGGGCCCAGGAAGTAATCAGGGGGCGTTTCAGGAGGGTGTGGATTGCCAGGCGACATGTTCATGTACTCTCCGTTGGCCGGCCGGCTGTCTGGGCTTTCTATGGACGACTTGGAGCCACACCACATCCGCATGTAGCCACTGTCCTCCAGGGAGCCACTGCTGGGGGAGTTGGTCCTGTAGCTGCCCCCAGTCGACTGGGGGTGTATCCTGGGGTTGATGATCTGTTTAGGAGCGGAGACACACATGGGGCTCATGGGCATGTAGTTGTCGGCCTTGCCGCACGGAGGAACCACACCTGGTGTCATAGGCATGTACCCGTTGTCTCCTAGGTTACTACTGGAGCTCCTCAAGGACCCGATTTCAATGTCCCCATAGTCCTCAGGGTAGGAAACCTTAGGTGAGGCAGAGTGGGAGTGCCCACTGTTGGCATCAGCCGCCCGCATCAGAGTGTACTCATCCAGGGAGGCGGAGGACAGTTGTGTCGGTACCCTCTGCTGGCGTGGTGTGGTGAGGGAGTAGGTCCGCTTCCTGTATGCCTTTTCTGACATCAGTCCCTCCCCCCAGCACACACGCCTATGGCTGCTGGATCTGTCCATCATCATGTAGCCGCACGGGTCATTGACCTCCCGGGACGGGGGAGTGCTGGAGAGGGAGTCCGGCGTGTTGCTCCGGGTGAGGGGTATGCACTTGGTATCACCTGGGCTTGACCCATACTCATCGCACAAAATGAACCCTGTATCGCTCAGTGAGCCAGAGATAGAGGCACTGCAGCTGAAGGGCCGCTGGGCTGTGTCTGGGATGAAGATGTTGCCACCTCTGGGGGAGAGGCTGATAGGGCTGCAAGCCAAGGGAGGGGAGTTGGACATTGGCATGGATCTACTGTGCTGTAGATTTGAGGTGGACTCCAGCATCCTGCAGGTCCGGCCACTACTGAGCGTGTGGGACCTGCTCAAGTGGTTCTGGCTGGAAACCGGACTGGTGGGGCTCCCACTCACAGATATGGACATAGATACTGGCCTGGCCATACTGCCATCGCCCTCACTGGCCGTCCTTATCCGACAGGAAGTGAGCTTGCTCACTGGAGACGTGGCTGCTATGCTGTCTGTCCTTGACCTCCTCACCAACCCTGTCTGACTGGGGGGTAAATTGTTAAGATTACGTCGAGTGGGCACTGAGATGGGGTTGGTGCTGGCGGACTGACTTTTGCTCCGCGGTCTGAATTCCGAAAGCTCTTTCATAGCTTTCATCGCCTCCAGGATGGTCTCGTGGATGTTTTGTGCCACCACCGAGTCATCCGCCTGCATCCAGAGTTCACCGGGTCCGGTGACCGCCGATCTGCCCACTTCAATGAAGAAGAAGCTGTCGGAGTGGCCGCATCTCCGAATATTCATAAGCTGTAAACTGACAGCCGCAGTCTCAGAGTTAAGTTTTACGAAGCTAATAGTACGGCTGGATAAACAGAGCCTGAACACCCCAGTCAAATTTTTGCTTTGACCTAGTCCTTTAGATTTCAAATTGACTTGCCATACCTCCTTATATGCAGCGGTCGCAGGAGTAATCATACCATAGTTCGCCTCCTCGAATCCCACCAGAGAAGACGTTGAATTAGACGCGGTGCTGTCATACACTTTTCCCTCCGTAATCAAATCTGTCAAAACTCTGTACCAATTTTCCTGCTCCTGTTCGTTCTCGGCAGCAACCGCAAAGTATTCGTCCTTGGTGTACAGGGCGATGAGGTGCTTGTGCTTTGCGTCCGCTCGCTTGTTTACGCACAGACAGGAGTCCAGAGGTATCACTCTCTTAGCAGCAGACTTGTTTTTCCATTTCTTCTCGCTCTCGTAATACTCCAGCCGGGCAGGAAAGCCATCACTAGCCTCTCTCAACACGAAAAAACGTCTATGTCCATGCTTCTGTTTCTTTAGGTATCCACATTTCTTTATATTATTAGTATTACTGTTATTGGTCACATTTGGTAACAGGTGTCCTCCCGTCGTTGGCGGACTTGCCATTCTGACCGACCAGTTTGTCACCTACTTTATAAGCACTTGTTGGTTGTTATGAGATATATCCCAGAACACGGGAAACTATAACATGAATCAGTTTTCTATTCCACTGCCGTTGCCGGTATTCCCGTCCGCTGTCTGCAACAGTTAAGCAGCAAATAACACCACTCCAACAGGAGTGACTGCGCTGGAGAGAAAAACAACATGTGACGTTATTACATCCAGCTTCGGCTTGCGAAAAAAAAGAAGAAAAATACACAGTCATAAAAGGCGGTGCAAGCTTGAAGGGGCGTGCCTGCCAATCCTGCCGATTTTGCTAAATTCATTGGACTCATTGGTGGAATGAGCTGACGGATAGTAAGTACGACCTGTCACACAGGCACCCGTCTCCCACGTTTATCCCGCCTCCTACCTCTGAATGTATCATGGGATACAGTAGCGAAAACAAAATGTTACAAAATAACATGGTGCATTTGAAATATTGTGATCTGTAACTAAATGTATCATTTGCGTGACTGCCCTAGACATAGGCTACTGGCATGATTAAGAGGAAAATATAGGTTATGCGCTGTTTATGCGTGTATGCCCCTTGTGCCACGCAAATAGTCCTCTCAATTACGCCCTATTAGTTCAACAGACGCAATGTTATTCGACGCCTATAGTGGAGGTCTATGTGTTTTCTGTGGGTGATAGTAAGGTAAGTAAAAAAAAATACGGCACTTGTAAAATGTAACCTAAATCATTGCCAATCCAGAATCTGATATGGGAAATTCTTTTTTTTACTATTTGAAATGACAGAAAACACAATTAGTCGGTTCAACATTACACTATGTTCAGAGTTATGTTCCAAGTTGTCGATTTACTTTCTATAATTTCAGGAAAGCGCTTATTCATATTTCTCTTGTATTGCACGTTCAACCTATCACGTTCAGCTGTAAAATTGTAAACACCCTCCAGCCGTGGAGCGCCCCACTTGTTACATAACGGTCTATTTTTACGCACATGGGTATCCCTGTGCAGCAAGACTTGCTATCCTGGTACCCTGCACAACATGATCAATCAACACGCCTGCTGGTTAATGAATTTTCATGCTGCACACCCTTAGAAATGTATGTCTTTGCACATTGCAAACACAAACACGACTGGGGAATATGCGTAGGTCTAGTTTTTACATCCAATAAAAAAGCACACATTAAGACAGATAGAAATGTAAATCAGTTTATGGTGCAAGGAGGAGTGTTCTCTTTACATGCACGTGCATCAGAAGCATGTGGGTTGGTTTCACTGCTTGTCTACAAAAACAAACCAAAACTCAGAAATGCTGCCACCTTCTGGCTTTCCTATGCGCGCTAGGCCACTGAAGCAACTAAAATGATTAAACAAACTCATTGAGAACATTTAGTTTACCCCCTAGCCATGGTCTCTGGAAGACTAAAGCTGTATTATCTTACCTCCAAACAAACATTATCCATCATGGATAATATACTTCTACACTATGCATGTAAGGTCAGTCAAACAAATCAGTTGTTGTTCTGTACAAACATGCTAATCTATGTTTATGTCACAGAAAAACACCCCTGTTTATGAGACAGTGTATTACTGACTGTCGGAAGGGGGTCTTACATTAATCAGGAAGGCTGACATCTGTTAGTTGACAGACCATCCTGGTAATTGTGGCCATGGTGATAATACTACCTTTGAGGTTATCCTGCCCCATGATGAGCTTTCATGCCCCAGAGTCAAATGAGACCAGACATCAACCTCACCCCCAATTGATTTCATAATCTTTCAAAAAGAAGATTAGAATTCTCAATCTGATGTGGAAAGCTTGGTTGGGAAGTGTGGGGGTGAGAGGTTTATGGACACCCAAGCCCCCCTTCTTAAATGAGCATCTGTCTATTGTGTAACCACCACCTCACACATACATAGGCCTATAGCTTCACAACATCACAGCAGATTAAATACAATCCCTGCTGATGTTTAATCAGCATTGTTCTCCGCTATTATTGTTTATGACATTGTTTGTGATCCCTGTGATGTTTTGCTATTGCCTATTTTCCTGTTTTGCTCAAGTGTTAATTCGGGGTTAGGTTAAGCTTGACCACAGCATGTGTTTTCAGCATTATCCACCTCTAATCTGACACAATAGCAAAACATACTGTAAACACCATGGTAAGGGCTTAGCTAACACTATGCTTCTCACTACAGGAAACATTGGTCTAGCCTAATACCGAACACAGAAGAGTGAGGTTTTTCTGGAAAGATATCTATTCTGTTGTTACATCTCATGAGCACTTATCAAGCTATTTGTTGACATACTGTTTGGCAGAAAGGACCTGTAAATCTCACAGCTGTGGAGAAAGAGTTATGGCATGATGAGTTACATGCATGATTATACAGTTGGCCGAGCCATGTGGCCTATGTGACCGTATATGCCAACCCAGAAAGAACTCTTGGGAAATCTTGTCTTGGAAATCTTGATTAATACAGTTATGAGTAAAGTTGGAAGATACAAAATAATAATTATAAGTATAAGAAAGAACTATAGTTGGACTTGCTGAAGCTTGCTCAAGGATGGAAATATGACCCAAAAAGAGTGTCTGGATGAGCCTACACTACTCCAAGTAAGTGGAAAATGACATCTGACATCGAAAAACCTGAACTATCCCTTTACCCAATCAAAGTTGATATCTAATACTGCCTAAATGCCACGCAATTTGAAGTTCTTAGTCAGTCACACAAATTCACTTACCCTCGTGTAGCATATCTTAAATCTTTGACGTATCGTCCAAAAATCTCTCTTATACGTCAACCAGGATGCGCAATTGGGAATGTTGTGCATAGGTATACAATTTAATTAGGAAACTGTGTTGCCTAGATGACCTATCCACTTATGCAACAAACTTATACCAGAAATAGCACCACCAACAGACAATGAAACGCGAGTCACCAGTTATCCCCATCATCGCCAATTGGGAGGGCTATACAGGGAACACGATCTCATTACAAACGCGTAATAAACTCTGATACTGCAGGTCTCTGTTAGAATGAGCTTTGTGGAGCCAGTTGCAGATCGTTGGTCATATGAAAATGTAGGCAAAAAACACCTCTCTCAGCTCCAGGGTGACACAAAAACAATGCTTGTATGACAAATGATCTGTGCATTTCAATTGTGTTTATGTCCTGATGATGTTTTTGTGTCATCGGGATGGGATTCCCTAGACTGGATAATAAGCCATAATAGTACCGTGATCTGGCACGCCAGGTAAGAGATTCCCGTTTGTTCAAATTTGTCTTTGCTTGTGTCTCATACATAACATAATAGAATATTACAATGTAGGTCCTCGTCAATGGGATTAATGGTCAACCTTTGTGAAAGCTTACTGTACCTTGCTCCTCTTCATGGAAGAGCAACATTGAGTGTCTGGTTTCTTCTTTCTCTGTTTTCAGTGGATTAATAGGCTTAGCCTACCAAGCCTATTTCTTGTCTCTTGTGGGGATTGCCTTTTAAATGAGCTTTTATTAAATACCTTTCTCATAGCATGCCTTAGTCTGGCCTACCTGTCACTCTCCATTACTGACTTTCCAGTGTGTGTGGTGTGTGTGTGTCTTGGCGAATTGTGCTCAAATTCCTGCAGTCAAACAATGCCCAGAGAGGCAATCAGAGTAACCTGTTGGATAGCCTCAGCCACACTGTCCAATCCAATTCCCCTTAACCAGCCAGAGAGCTCTTCAACCCAACCCCTGTTAAAAGATACCAAATGGTGGGTAAGCAATTATCAATTAAACACAGGATTAGCATTACAGCATTGAATGCATTTCAAAGATTCAATGCATTTTAATATGAAAGTACAGTATTTAATCTATAAACCAATGACAATATAGCCTTGGACTCAAAAAGGGACAACATATTTATTTTTGACGAAATGTATACCACCCTTCTCCAAAGACAGAGTAGCACTCATGTATTGAAGAGAGGTATGTTATGGTGTGCTTTCTTTGAATGCATCCCAATTCCCAGCACTGCTACTGTGCTCTAGAGAGAGAAACTCAAGGAATTAAGTAATAACATGCAGGGCCCTCTCAACAATACCTTGACTACTATACCCCCTGGTGGTAGCAGGTTACACCTGCAGGAGGACACTAGTACAATAGAACAAACATTTTTTCAATTTGTTTCAATAAACTTTCTTGTAAAACATATTCTGGGGCAAAACAAATGTCACTATCATGTAATCATAGTTCTTTTAAAAACAGGTGAAGAGAGGGCTCAGTTTGTAAGGAAGACTCAAGTTTACATTTCTATTGGCAAGAAGATCAATGCAGTCTCTTTGATTCAGTTCATGACAATTATAGTATGGTGCTCAAATTAGAAACCCAGATACTACTGCCAATGTGTAAAAGTCATTTGTCATTAGTTTTGCATCTTCATGGCAGCTCCGACCCACAATTCCCTGTTTTTGAGTCTCTGTGGTGGTCCTCATCCTAACTGGGACATACAATCCTCCAACTGAAAGCACATCCTGTCTGGAATTCTACTTCTCCTTGCCCTGATCCACTGGCCTCCTCTGAGAGATCTCCCATGTGGAGTTTGCACCTCTGTCCTGAAACCAGAAAACACAACTTGAATCATGATCAGGAAAAGCCAGCCAGGCTATTGTAGTCTATATTGAGACACAGGATGGCAGTATGTGTCCAAATGTCTACAGCAGTCAGTTTGTTTTCTCTACGTCTTATTTTTTTATGAGGTTACATTCTATTGTCTAACTTTCAAAGGGAACTACATTTGAATACTACTGATAAGTGTACTTCAGATAAGGGAAAACTCTGTTTACGTGCAATGCATTCCAGTCCCAATTCAAATCCATCTTTTGTTATTACTCTGGTTTAGTGCAGGCTGTCATCGCAGACCCAAGCCGTTGCATGAACCAGGGGTGAACGGTGCATCAGGTTCAATGTTTTCTTTATCATCTTGTTTTTGTATAATTCAAAATAGGTCGTGAAAGAGAACATCCAGTGTCCATGCACACGTACACACATACACGCACCTTGATGTGCACCCCCAAAGGTGCAAGGTCTTTCCTCAAGGTGTCGCAGGCCCTTAGGAGGGGCTCCCTGTCTGGGCGTGGCCGAGGCCTAGAGGGGGTGCGGTCTCCTGGGGGCGGGTCCTCGGCAGATAAGGCAAAAGCCCGCACCTCAGCACGGAACCGAGCCAACTGCTCGACCACGTTCTCAAAGTTTCCAGAAGAATCTACTGTATGGGGTTCCTGAGGTTATGGGAGCAATAAAAACAAGTTAATGACTGATAATGTGCACGCGTAATGGGTCCTTGTGTCACCGGTGTCTAACACCATATGACTACTAAAACTTGTAAGAGTAAGCTGTTCGAGAATTAACACTAAACAGTGAAGATATACCAGGGGTGAGGGGACAGGCTTCTTTGTATTGTTATTATGACTTGTAACCTCTGACCTTTCTGTCCAGCAGGTCGACCCCGAAGACCTCAAACACTTCCCTGATATAGGAGAGGATGGCCCCAAACACAGCTGGGCTCCTGGGTGATCCGTCAGGCTGAAAGGACAACGAATAGAAAAATCCCCCACTAAAATATCACCTAAAAAATAAGATGCAGAGAAAACTAAACAAACTGACAGCTGTAGATGATGGCACCTGATGAGAGGTCTACTCAAACCATTTCAAACACTTCAACACTCAAACACTCAAACCATTTCAAACACTGCATACATACTAAACCTTCATGGGAGGCACAATTCTGTAACAATCTAATGCAATCTGTCTCAACATGTGACATGCTAAATCTTTTCTGTGCCAGTCATGATTCTGTTCTCCTATTAAGACATTATCCCCAAAAGTGGAATAGTTCCCCATTTGAAAAGGTTACCTTGGTGATGGGCTGAAGATGGCAGTTACCATGGTAAATGAGGCTCATGATGGCACTGACAGCTCTTGGTGTATCAAAGTCATCTGCCAGCGCTCTACCGATTGTTGCTTTGGTTTCAGCTAACCTTGGAGACACAAACAGACAGGGAAATGAAAAGGATCAGTCTGCTTTCCATCTGAAGGAAAGGAGAAGGTCTCAAATCAAACTGTACAACCTGACAAATGACAACCTGATAAATGACAGTTACAGGAATACGGAAAGTTATACAAATATGCAAGCAAATCCATAATCCATGTAAGACATGGTCAGCATCAACAGATAAGTGCACTGTGTCTCACTAATCAGAAGTGAGTGCATGTGACCAATCCTAATGATTCATGATGAGCTGTAATCCTGCCCTTGAATGAAACAAGGTTTGTAACGACTGCAACAACAAACAGCATTGGGTAGAGTTGCAGAGTGGGGGTGTGGACCTACCTCTCCCATAGCGCCCCCTCCTGTACTGCCTGGCACTGCAGCTGCCCCCTAATATAGGCCTGGGCATCATGGGTAAAGGCAGCAATGGTTGCCAGGGAGCTCCGAGCTACATTCATGCTGGTGTCACTGTAGTCGACGGCTTAAAATGTGTTTTAAAAAACAATACACAGAGTTTAGCATCACTACAGTTAAAAGAAAACTAGTTGCCATTCATGAAGAAAAACACAAATAAGCGTATGCACCTGATCTGTATTTGGCGAAAAGACAGAACATTCGGAATTCATTGGCTGAGTAAGATTTCAGGAATTCCTGCAAGAGAGGAAATAAAAGTGAACGGAGCATAGCGTTAGTTCAGGCAGGGCACCCCAAGTCAAAACGTTGCAGCTGTTCGTCAGGTGACAGGAGAGCGGGTTCACAGGTGTACAAAGGGACAGAGGCATAAAAGCAGTCAAGATTTACACTCCTCCTAGCATTCAATAGGTGTGACATAGGTTGGACTGGCTACGAGAGAACGTTTTGTGTGGTGAACCCAACCACCACCCCCAGCCTCCACCCGCTCGGTCACTCTGTATGTATATATTTACTGACCCTTCCATACACATCTCAAAACACACACGGCAAACATCACAATTCAAAAGATTGCAGAGATCAGCACTTTACCTGTATAGTAATATAGTTCTTTAAGGACTTTGACATTTTTTCTGCACTTCCTTTCAAATGTAAATGCCCTGCAAAAGAACACAAATAAAAGTAGGCATTCAAACACAAATGTCTTTCATTGTGTCATTCTTCAAATCAAACTGTTGATCCACTGAGGATGTTCATAAGGAAATATGATGTCAACAGATGTTGGGGTCCTACCTGAGTGTAGGAAGTAGTTTCCCCATTGGCCACACTGATGATAGGCCTCACATTGGGCGATCTCATTCTCATGGTGAGGGAAGGCCAGATCAATGCCCCCAGAGTGAATATCCAGCTGACTCCCAAACACTGAGCTGAAGCAAAAAGAAAACTCTAAAGTTCCAATCCAACTGTCATTATCATTTCTGTGGTGCAAGAGAAGACACCATAGGAATATGAGATTCATAGTAGACCATAGATATAGAATGAGATTATTCTCTATGCAGTAGACTGCCTACAGTTGAGAAAACACTGGGCTGACAAATCACTAGAGCTCAGACCTGGCAATGGTGGAGCATTCGATGTGCCAGCCAGGTCTCCCTTTTCCCCATGGAGACTCCCAGTTGGGTTCCTGTGGTTTGGAACTCTTCCATAGAGCAAAATCTCTGGTGTCCCGTTTCACAGCATCCACTAGAAAATAGCATATTTGTGAGATTCATTCCTACCCCACTAAAAACAGTAGGTCACTAAATCATTGCCAGGCCTGGGTCTCCAGAGCAATCCCTAGTGCCGCCATAGGACAAGAAAATGAATATAATAATATAAATATATAATATTATATATATGATATATATATATATATAATATACACTTACCAGGTTCACCAGACGCATCACCAGTACTTATAAGCTTGCCATAACGGTCTCCGATGGAGCTGATGTCAAAATAAACATCCCCTGCAGGAAAAGCATTTCAGAGAGTCAGCATCTTGGGTTGAATAAGTACTACTGTAAGTCAAGTGAATTAGTCAGTCGTGATGTTGGTGTAAAGCCATGATGCATCTCAATTCCCTTGTGCATTCCCAACACAGAAGGAACAGAGTGGTGTAAGAGATGTGGGAGAAATTCTCCCAGTCATGTTTCCACCAGTCCTATGTTTTTTAATCTATGTGGGGGAGTGCACAAGTGCACACTTCAGGGGAAAATGGGGAGAGAACTGGGACAAATTACCCTGTTGTGTGGCATAGGCGTGTCCATTTTTGATGATGCGCTCGATGAAAGCAACGATTTGCGGTATATTTTCAGTGACCCTCAAGTGCACTGCAGGAGGAAGCACCTCGAAAAAAGAAAGAAGAAAATAAGCACACACACACACTGTACAGTCATTTATTCTGGTTGGTAAATAAAGTATACAAATGGTGGTACAGTACAGATGACCATATACTGAGCTAAAATATTTCTCCCAGGGTGTCTACAACAGACAAAACAACTCACACACCTTCAAGGCCAACATATCATTTTTGAATTCCTCCTCATACATTCTGGCAAGCACTGTTGGAGAAATGTTTTCCTGTAAAAAAAACAATCAAATTTCACACTAGTTACTCTTTCTCATCAATCGCCAATAATGATGTCAAACATTAGTATGAATACATCCATATACAATCACACCATTTAAAATGGCTCTTCCTAAGGAGATCAAGTGTAACATTTTGAGATAAAGAAGGAAAAGATAATGGTTAATGAAGGTATAAGACTTAGTTGAGTGGTTTTAATAATGTTTTACCTCCAAACTTCTTCTTATGATTTTATCATCGACATCAGTGATGACCATGACATGGACTATATTGATTCCAAAGACCCTGGATAAAATCCTCTGCAAGATGTCAAATCTGACATAGGAGCTACATGAAAGAAAGGATAAGGACTATAAACTGGTGATAACGTTTGTATTATGAAAACAACAATATTTAGAATTATTAGTTACCATGCATGTCCGAGGTGAGCATGGTCATAGACGGTGGGTCCACAACTATACCTGCAGAGAAACAGCACAGCTAGTTAGCGGGCTCATCAATATTAGGAAGGTCAGCATTTCAAAGTCCAAAGTGGCCTCTTTACCAAGTAGCAATTCCTTCCTGTGCCAATATCAGTGGTTCTTTCTGTTTGGTGAGACTGTTGTAGGTCTTCAAACCCGTGTCGTATCCTGTGGGTTTTGTCCATTTCTTTCTTTCTCCTGCACAGGCTGCTATGGATCTGAAGAGCAATGTGCTGGCTGACAGGTGGCTGACTTTGGATACACCAGAGTAACCTTTAATTCTCATTAGCATGGTCCGACAAACTGTCATGCAAGGCCTCATAATTAGCTTCAACTAGATGATGAGGAATAATTTAGCAACGTACTGCCATGCATAAAGTCTCCTGAAGATCACAGAGATGCAAGCTAGCTAGGTTAGCTAATGTTGGCTAGCAATAAATTCGTGTCCCTCTCCTTGTCAGTCCCTCCAGTGCTACCTCCAAAATGATACGATGTTTCATTAACACCCGCACGTCTGTGATTAAAATTTTCAAAATAGCAGTCAAATGCCTGCAGTGTTACAAAGTGGCATTCCGATTAACACATGTTCCACTCGTCACAACATTACAGTAGGTCAAGATGATTGTATCTGTGTTCCGTGAGCGACAATGTGGAACTCCGCCCACCTACCTCGGGTGGACGTAAATTAGGATTTCTTCAAAAATAAAAGCGACCAGGTTAAGCTTGTTTAAGCATTTAGAAATAGCCGAATCTGAACTTTTTTTTAGCTTTTCTTTGAATTCTTTTGAATATGATACAATTGTTATCCCGTAAATTGCCAGTGATATTTTACCTCGCGCTTTTATTTTGAAGTCGCGAAAACGAAACAGGAAGTCTTATTGTCGGAAATTGCCGCTAAATCTCGTTCAGGGAACAACGAAAGCCTATTCAGAATCTGTGTTCTCTGAGCTCCGATAAGCTCCATATAGCTTCATTAAGACTTCCGGTTATCGCCAGTTTCAAAATAAAAGCGTGAGTTAAAACATGAACGGAAAGTGATGGACTCACAATATTTTCTCTTATTTTTGTTGAAATAAGCACAAATTACAGAAAGTATATAACATTTTGAAAAACACTTCTACAATGCATATCAGGTGAGTTTGAATCTAGAATAATGTCATTGCAAATGTTGCTGGCTATTTACTGCGGCCATACACCTCAAAGTACCCAATCTGCACTGTGTAGAACACAGATAATGGACTGTACAGAGCTACTATTTTTCAAATATTTCATTACATCTCTGGTACCACTCTACTCTTTAACACTTCCAGAATACATATCAGGTGAGTCTGAATCTAGAGTGATGTCATTACAAATGTCACTTGACTATTTACTGCAGCCATACACCCTTAAATATATATATATATGGTCTTTGATGTGGAGGCGACAGGTGACGCTCGGGTGTACTGTATGGACTGTAAGCACGAGATAAGGGGAGAACTTGGAATAGCATTTACAATTTCACACTGACTGTGCTTGTTAGATATTGTCTCCAGTGTTAGTTTTGTACACTCTTTTATAAAGAGAGTTCCATTTAAGATTTGAATTCACTATAATTATTCATTCACTTGCATGTCTGACCTACCTTTCCAATCAAACTTTGCCCATGCTGTAGAAACTGGCCTCTTCATAATAAACAGCCTACGACACCAATGTCATTCCCAACTAAGAAAGCATGAGTGTCTATATTTTGTTTTGCCATACAAATGACATACATTGAAGCTAGGAACAAAAAGTGAAACACACTCAAGCATGCAATTTGATCATTTTATTTTCATGAGATAACACAAAAATGTATCTCAAAGGAGCTGTGATAAGTCAATTTACATAGCACCTCCATGACAAATACTGTTTTACAGCTTGAGTTCATTTGTACTGCCATTGAGTTCATTTGGACAACATAAAACAAAGAGTTGAGTATAAAAAGCAAACACAATAATATTTTTTGATCAACTAGTGCCATTGATAACCAGCAATAATCGGCACAAAACCTACATTCCAAACATAGATCATCATCTCTTTCATCTAAGAATCAGGCATCAGCATATTTTATCATCACTCATAGAATTCTAATAACCAGCACCTTTGAATAACAAACTAATGCATTTCATGCAATATCATCACCAGACAAACTAGAACCAGCTTTTACCACAATCACATCTCTTTCTATAACAAACATACAGTTGATTTCAAACACAAAATTTAAAAAAAGACAATGCTATTTCTTCCCTTTGGTTATTAGGCCCACTTGCCCCTTTTCCCTCTGCTCTTCCATCTCCTCAGTGCAACATTGAAGTCATGGTAACCGTTGGGTTTAAGGCGGACGGCTAAGGGCACACAGAGGGGGCCCCACGAGGGCAGGCAGATGGATGGAGGGCCTGGGAGGCTAGCCTTTCCTCTTTAGGACCCGTGGTACAGGTGCATGGTGCTGAGGACGGCCTGGTTGTAGTGCTGCTCAGCCCGCACACTAGTGCTGTGCTCTAGCCGGCTGGCGTCGGTCAGGTCCTCTGCTGTGTCGCCAAAACCATGGTAGTGTCCGTAGTGCAGGGTGTCCCCTAGGTCTGTCGCCATAGCACCCCAGTAGGGCCGGTGAGACACGCAGCTGCTGGGGCTCCCAGTCAGGTGCAGCGAGCCGCACATGTCAGCCGAACGCCGTCGGGTCTCCTCAGGCTCAGCCCCTTGATTGGGTAGCCTGGAAGTCAGCCCATTCTCAGTGGAGGGCTGAGATCCCCACGGTGCAGAGAATCCATTAGAGAGTGCTGCACTGGCCCCGTTGAGGTGAGGTGACATGTGGCAGTGGCCGTTGGTGGAGAAACCATTGGTTGTGATAGTCCTCTGTGGCCCCTGCCCGTTCCTCAGAGCTGTGGCTATAAGGTCATCTGTCATTTAAAACAAGACATGGGTCACATTCAATGTTGGATGGTACGGTACAGGACAGGAGACAGGAAAAATGGCAAGGAAAATAAAGACACATTTGACTTGACAGATTAATAACAGGATGTTTAAGCAGCAATTGCGGCCTGGCTGTGGAAAAAGGTGACTAACACCAAAACAGTGGTTTGGCCTCTGGATTTTGTCATTGTTATTGTCATTTTCCGATTCTAATGAAAGTTTGCTGTTGTGGCTCAGCTCCGTTTTCAAAAGACTGTGTGCTGAACCAAGTGGATACTAAAATGGATAATTGATACATGTGCTTACACAATGCTACTTTTCCTTCAACAGAGGTTACTGTCATCTACTGAAATTGTTGTTTTATGGAGGTTAGAAAGAAATTACAGTTGAACATATCTCAGGGTTGAAAATCATACATCAACCAGAGAGTTTGTCAGTGATCTGCAAGTCTTTCCTAAGGCCACTAGATGTCACACAACATTAGTGAATCACCACCATTTCACTACATAAGCCCTTGAATATGACAGAATTACTTTTTATCAGACAGATAATTATTTCAGCATAATTATACATGCCGTTGCATACTTCAAGGTCATCAAATAGGTTAATTATAGTATTTTTCTGTGATAATGTATAATCTCCCTCTCTTTCTCACACACTCACTCTTTCTCTCTCATACACGCACACATCCCAGGTCATTTACTATAAACACACACTCCAAGCCAAACTAGATTGGAATTTAAGATGATTAACCATTTAATGGATTCACACTAACAAAATATAAAGTTGATGATTGATTACAAAATATATCATTGGCCACTGTTCGTCAAATACAGTGTCCCGGCACAAAAGCTTAATCATAGCAGTCCATGTTGCGGTCTCCCTTTGAGAGGCTTTCACCTAATAAACTATAAACTACAAGCCATTTGCAAGTACCTCAGCCAAATTATCAGGCACTTCAGGCATTTCATTACAAAGCCATTTGCCTCAGCATGTTTTATTGAACTGAATAAAACACAACTGGTCAACTTGACACAATACAAACAAGTTCACTTATAGCTTCCCTTTAAATTTACAATCATGAGAGTCTGGACTCAGGAGAGTCTGCCCTTTGGGCCTCATTTGAACACAGGCTCAACAGAGAGGCAAACATAAGCACCATGAGGATTCTTAGAAACAAACATTTCCACCATCTACACCTAGAAGAAAATATAAAATAATTTTGTCTAGATATTAATTTGCTTAGGCCATAGAGATCAAATAGGGTGTGTGTCAAATCGGGTATGTCAGAAAGGGAAAATGTAAGGGGGGGACTTGGGATGAAAAATAAAATAATTATTTGTTAATTCCAATAATGTTATGTCACAACACGCTGCTTGTGCCATGCGATCAGTCAAGCTGGACACTATTTTCTTTGGTCCATAACCTCATAAGCTCATCACTGCCCTCTTTAAAACCAATCATGTTTGGAGAGAAGTCTTACTTTGTCCTCAGCCACAGGAGGACGTTTTCATTTAAGGCCCTACAGTATACAGTAGTTTTAGTCCACCACAGTAAGGATTCTGCCCTTGCATAGCTAGCTCCCATAACATAAGGGACTCAAAAGGCTGTGGATATAACCAGCATCTCCACAGAGTAATGGCCTGTGTCAATTTGTGAATGGCAAAGGACAAAGACCATTATGCAAAACAAAATTCAAAGTAAGGGGCAAATTTGCTGTGGTTCAAATGATGTCATGCAGAATTATCAAATTACTGGAAATCATTCAAATACGTTTGCAACACGCAAAGTATTTCATGCATAGATATGGGTATTTACACATCTAGACCAGGGTTGTCAAAATCGCTTTGGTCGCGGTTGCATAGGACCAAATGCGACCTCACCCGGAAATAAATAATACATTTGTTAGTACGCGCAAAGCTAAACAAATGTCCACTGCTGTGCACTACTCAATATTACAGTAGCCTACACTCAGCCACACACACACACACACACACACACACACACACACACGCACTCACACCAGAGCATGTAACTGGGTTAGAAGAAATGCCACTACAAATAGGCGTAGGAATTAGTGCAGCAGCAGGGGTTCTGCATGGAGGTCACAGTGGAGATCTCCAGCTCTTTGGGGGCTGTTGAGGAGGGGCTCTCCTTGGGCCCCCAATCCTGCTGGGTCCCAGTACCCATGAGCCCCCAGTCCTGCTGTGTCTCAGTACCCATGAGCCCACACGTTACAGGCCCTGTCCCACCTGAGAGTGGGTCTGGTGCAGACTCCAAGTGCATGCTCTCCAACTCCACTCCACATCCGTTCTGCATCCTCGCAGGCAGGTCCATACCTGAGGAAGGACATTCAGACATTCATAAGCTCAGTTAATAAGCTCAGTCTGGTTTCACAGATATAAATGAACCAATGTTCTGAGTTCAATTGCACATTCAATGAAAAACCTTCATTTAAGATAGTTTTAGTCTAGCACTTGGTTTAATATGTGTCCGGGAAACCGGCCCTTAATGTTAACATTATGCATAACACATTTTTTTCTTACTTTTAAGTTTTGATGTGTCTAGAAATACAGTGATTTGGGATAGGGGGATAAAGAGTAGAAATCACACTTGTATTCAAGCTCAGATACACAATTTATCACAATCCCCTACCATCAGTTCTGGCCTTTTTGATGTGGTTAGGCTCCATGTCGTCCATGAGCCTCTTTCTATTGGCTACCCCGTTGAGGAGGCCCCGACCTTGGCAGAGGGAACGGTTGCTATTTAGTGCCCCGTTGGTATGGAAACCGTTGAGCTGGTTGAAATGGTTTTGAGCGTTGGAGAGGAGCTGGGTGCACTCCCGGAAGCCCTGAGCATGGGCCAAGTCCGCAGCAGTCAGGCCATTTGCGTTCCTTAAGCTGCGCAGTGAGAGAGGACCCTGTTAGCGATGTCCATGCACTAAAGCTAGCATGCAGAAGACAAGTCACACAGCCACCTATCTAACTTTCCCAATCTACTCTACTTCTGGTGTCATCCTAATGATCATTGTCCTCACTGTGAGTGTCAGACAAGCTAATCCAATTATATCCTGAAATAAAAATGAAAATAAAGAAATAAAAATCTCTCATGTGGAGACAAACACTGCAACAGGAGATGGTCAACTTCCAATGATGGATAGCATTAAACATGCCAATTGAGAGGCAAACTAATTTCTTTACAATCATTATAACCTTTATCCCGACTTAAAATAAAATGTCTGTAAGAGGTTAGCTTTTTAGAAGACGTCAAAAACTTCAAAAGACAGACGTACTACAGAACGTAGTTCCACTTAAAAATTGGGTACTCAGAATTACCTGTTGAAGTTCAACAACTTCAAAAGAAGTCATCATATGATAGGAGGAAAGAAGACATAACGTGAATCCTTGAAACCAGTTAAAAAGCAGGTAAATAGAGGAAGGTAAAGGTCTTCAGCTTCGGTCTTTTCTGAAAGCTACACTGTGTGTAGAGTCTGTATGGCTATAAAAGGTAGAGGCTCCTAAGAGGTTCCATACCACGTGGACTAGGAGTATGTTGTATGAACAGATCATGCAAAAGAAAGACTTGATATATTGGGCCTAGTTCACTCTTGAGGCCACAGTGTCAGTTTGGCAAGTTTTGGCAGAAAACATGATCCTTTGAAGATGACGTTCCTATACTAAAGACCTAGCGAACTTGTTGTCTATTGAAGAATGTGTGTCTACATATAATGGTCCTTACTCAAATTTCTTCTCATTCAACACGAACAATCAAAAGCATCAGACACTAGGGAAGATTTCTTAACCTATACGGTGTGGTCTAATTGTCTCTATTTTCAGTTTCTGGCTAAGAGGATGTCGTGCCAATGAGCTTCACAAAGTCCATATCTACATGATGTGCTTGATGACAGATAAAGAAGATGGTAGAGTGAGTTAAAGTTGTTTCCATGGGTCCATTGAAGACACGATGTCAGGAGGCGTACAGACAAGTTCTTCAAGTATCCTGGATAAAATGGACCAGGTCCAGGGAAACAGATGGCATCACTGGAATGTAGATCTGAGGAAAAGCAATGGCCTTAGATGGTCTTTAAGACATCGAGTGATCTTCAGTCTATACGAATAACAGACTAGAGGAGGTAAAGACGTTAATCAGAATGTTTACAACAGCCACAAAGCAGACTTGTCAAGTCACAGTTAAGGAACTGGAGTACAGATTCTGTCACCTACAGTTCTTGCAAGTCATGGATAATGTGAAAGAAATCAAAGAGCTGGGATACAGGTTATCACCCAAGCAAATGGACTCTTTACATCTGACATATCAAGGATTGGGGCATGTACACCATTGGGCTTGACCATCTCCTGCTGCAGTGTGTGCACTGTGATCAGAATTCATGAACGAACAAAAACCTGGAGTTAGTCTCTCTCCATGTACTGGTATGATGAGGCAGGGCCTCCCTACTTGTAACCAGAGACTATTCATCTTAACATACCGTACAAAAATACTATATCACATCACTCTGGGTTGTGCACCACAATAAACTCTGATAATAAGAGGCAGTTTTGAATGCTTTTAATACATGCTTTGGAAAGTACATCCAAGATACAATACTATGTGCAGTGTTTTTCTTCATCTTGGCAATTAAGAATTTTAAAGTTCCTTTACATTCATAGCTAACTAGACTCACCATCCTATAGTAGATTATTGCAACCAAAAGGAAAGTGCGTCAGTTCCTTTGGCCTTGCCTTTAAAAAACACGCCAAGAAAATTACATTAACAGGTGGTAAATATCAAATTTGTTTTGTGTCAGGGGGATTTGGCACCCGAATTGTGCTGTGGGCAGAACATCTGGTTCTTAGAGGTAGAGGTATTCTGCTGCTGGCGGTTGCTTCTGTCCTTTGAGTAAGGAATGTTGAGACACTAAGTGCCCACCAAAACTAGACATATCAACACTAACAGATCGGTAACACTTCACAAAACCCTGCCCCTATGCCTGTGTAGTTACGCTGTAATTGCTAACAAGGTAATTAAGTTTAGCGGTTTGTGTTACTACACAAGTAGAATAAGAATGTCCCTTGTCCAGTTATGTAATACCACAAAACCACTTATCTCCATTACTATGCAATTACACAACAATTACCATGTAACAGCATAATGTTAATACAAAGTTAATTTAAAACATTTTGTTATTACAGTAATTACAGGGTTACTACACAGTATTGGGGCAACAATTTAAAGTGCGACCAACAAATGTACATGTTGCTCATGCATTATCAGCTATATATATATATATATATATATATATATATATGCAGGCCTAGGCTTATATTATGCAACAGATTATAGTCTGAAAACGGACTCATTTATTATTATCTATTTGTTATAAACTTCTGGTGCATCAACCCATAGAGTGACATTCATATGGCTATTAATACTGCTAGATTAGTAATAGAGATTGATCATTCATGAATTCAGATGACTTATGACTAATAAGTCTAACATATTCTTAGACTTTAACATAAAAGCTCAGACAATTGAACAATATGCATTTCGTTAAAAGTACAGAATTTAGTAGCAATCACTTTTTTAACAGATGACCTATTCAGTGACCCCCCTACTTGAAAATAAAATGCTTCCAAACAGGATCTGAATTCCAAAGTTTCATGACTGCAAGATATTGGCGAGTCATCTGAAGAAGGCAGCCTCTCTCAATGCCAGACAACCTACGGGTATTTAGCAACTAGGCATGAGCCAACACCTATTTTGGCCTTCAGCTATTGTACACAGTGATATAGTACTGATGAATATATTTATAGGGTTATGGGTTATCATTTAAATGTGAGGGTTATCATTTAAAACATCTTCTTTCGACATTAGAACTAACCTTTGCGATTACTAACAAATCACCTTTGAGAGTTTCATAGAATTCCTAACTGAACTTGAAAAAGGTCTAGTTTTTGTACCACCAGTTCTTTGACCAATCAGATGTCAGTGCAATGGGTTTGCTATCGTTGCATTCCAGGTATTCACACGACTGGAAACAATGTTCTGCAACAAGTAGCAAATTTGGTATAACACTGACCACCACCGATTTAACTACACGGAGCATCTAAAATCAGATGTATCAATATGATAGGAATATTTGAAACATTCTCACATACAATTCTAAATTATCAACCATCTCATCATGCATAATCCCCACATATTAAGTAATGATGAGACAAAGTACCAACTCTGCCAAAGGGAAAGTGTCTAAAAACAAAACAAAGCAATGTGGTTAGAATTGTCCTTACAAGGGTGGTGCAAGCCGAGCTCAAAATAAATCAGATACTATGATTTATAGTCACTTGGGGTTCTATTCAATCAAAACAGCTTTTTAGATGTTTCCAGGATGAAACCAATAAAAACTTTAGACAACAAACATCTGGATACCAGCGGGGTCCTTGGAAAGCCCCATCAATAGGATATGGATTTTACAAAGGCCAATAGCAACTCTTTCCTTTCTATAAATATACATGCCTGTGTATACTGTACAACATCCTGCAGAGGATATAGGCCTGGTAAACTTTGCGTCAGAGTATACTGTGGTCATTCAATTAGTCAGACTTTTAAAAGGGCAGGCCTTTAATTAACAAGATTCTTCTGTCAGGACACTTTATGTTTATAATACTTTTTTATTTTTCTAATGACAAAGATTGCGTCTATGGAATTAAAATCCTGTCAAACTGTTAACCGCTTGTCTGGCATTGAGAGTAAAAACTGTCATGGTTTGAAAGCTATGAAATCTATGTTGGCAAAATTTGATCTGAGATCAATAGGATTTCAAAAACATTTCCACATAGCCAGTTAGGACAGATCATGTTTGAAGCATTTATTTTTCTTCTTATTCCTGATATGTTTTGCTTCTAATGTCAGAAAAGTCATATCATCCTATTCCACCCTGACTAGCTCCTCCCACTCTCAGACTCAATAGTATACATACTAATGATTTAATTGAGACTGCACTATTTCTGATTTCTAAGTCCTGGGCTTGGACAATCATCTTATGGTTAGTTAGCAAGTATCTGAATTAGATTAACAATTAGGTATAAGCAAAGCATGCAGGTCTAAACATAACTAACAGAACTGCTCTCCTAGCATGAGAACCAATCACTGCAAGAAATACCTCAACAGTTTGCCAGTGTGTAGAAACTGTAGGAAGCGATAGTGAGAACACTCAATGCCACAACTGTAAGATGTTCGCTGAAGCACTTGTGGCAGATTCTGCAGTGCCTATTTGGAATGCTCCCCCTTTCTGGGATTACTTGAGAAAATCAAGTAATGTTCAAATTCAATAGCTGCAAAACATCGAAACGTGTAGGGGTTTTGTTTTTTGTAACAGTACAATTGTTTTACATTAGATTCTAAGGATGGCCGTTTCATTAGAGAAAAGGTAGCAAATTACTTCAAAACAGATCTAAATAAAATATATTGAAACATTCAAAACAGTAAATTAGTCCTACATAAACATGGATACATTGATGAATCATTGTTAGCCTGTGTACATCATTGCAGATTTAAACACTAAGGATAGAATCCTAACTCGAAATCTGTGTGCGTAAATTGTATCATTGTGCAAATTTCCTATTGACATGAATGCAAGATTTACGCACATGGACAGAGAGTTAGGATTCCACCCTTACAAACTAAATCACTCTCACATAACTACAGCTATGCTAACAGAACTGTGTATTTTTGCGCCTTCACTGACTGTACCGTGAAACATTCTAAAATACAGGAGGCTGGAAGCTCATGATATAAAACCTTTTTAAAAAATAACAACAAAAACCAATACAGCAGTCAATAATGGCCAATTGGAAATGTTAACATGAATCTAGAGCTGAACAAAAAAAAAAGTAAAAGCCTTAACTCAAAATAACAAAAAGAAATCGCACACTTGAAGGACCACGACGACCGTAGATATAAATCTAGATTGCGAAAATTGGAGCGAAGTAAATCTAGAGCTATGCATTTGATTTCTCTTGAAAGTTAATACAAACATTTGTTTGATTCCTGCAAATGCCATGGCAGTTGAAAGCTGGAATAAACAGGGACATTCTGATATTTGGAGATTTTTGTGTTAAATTGAGGAAAAATGCAGAGCCAAGACGCATTGCTGGCGTTTTGCACCAGTCCGGGTGAAACATCCACACAAGTCAGGCGGTAGAAATTATGGAAAGACCATCACCAAAGTGAAATTACAATCTTAATCTTTCTTCACAGGACAAGAGCAGAATTAGAACCAGAAAGCATAGATTATCAAGAGATTGGATGGAGAGGACCTGTTTTCTGAACATAATGCAAGACCTTGGCACAACATAAAGGCATTAAGAGCTGATGGCATCAGTGGTTAAGTAGGCTATACCATACGGAATTCAAGATTGAACCAATGGCCGTGAAGGAAGTTCTAGACAAGCAAGGGAAGAACCATTGAACTAGGAATAAGAGACAGGGCATAGGATTAGCAAATCACTAATGCACACAACATTGGTTGTTGAAGAGAAGTATTCTGTTAGGTGTACCACAGTTGGATTATTTAACCTTTATTTAGCCAGGTAAGTCACTGAGAACACATTGTCTTTAACAATAACAACCTGGTTGGTCACGGAGGGGAACCGCTGGGATTTGAGCTGGGAGCAACAAAGACCGAATAGGACCCAAGGAGGAATCTTGAAAGAACCAAGCCCATTCCTCCAAATCTTCTTGAATGAGCAGAGACCCAAGTCTACAAGGCTTTTAAGACAAAACTGTGTGGGGCAAAGGTGGCATCAGGAAACAAACTCAATGTGGGAATAAAACAAATGCTCCATTTGGCCTTTTGATTCCATTCCAGAGAAAGCAGCATCATCTAGGGTGGGGAGCCGTTTAAACCATATTGACACAAAAAAAGCTCCTTACAAACTACAGTAGTTCAACACTAAACCCTGAGACGATTTTTGAAGATTCTTTTTTTTTCTTTTTAAAGGTTCAAAAGATGAAAACTAAATGTTCTCCAGTCTTCTATTCGAAAGACGAATGTGAAAAAGAACACAAGAAGAGGAGCAAATGATGAAGAAAAAATACCTTACCTCCTGGCTTTGCACGTGAAGTATGCTAACCGTCTCTTGGGATGATAGCCAAAGTTTTTTTTAGTCATGTTGGTTAGGGATTCAAGAGAAATCAAAAGTCTATTTTCAGTAACAGACACTACTGTATGCTGATTGAATGTGTCATGAGGAAGGATAGCTACATTTTTCAGAGACATTAACTAACAATCAATTCTAATTGTGCCAAAGAAGTAAGCAATATCCAATTGTGATGTGAAAAATGTAAAAATAGCCTATTTTCGGATTTACAGGGAAGCTACAGCACTCTGGTAACGTAGCTCAGTTGGTCTGGGGAATCTCAACAAAATCAGATCACTGTCGATTAAAATTAAGATCACTGACAATTAACTAGAGAGTTGGCCAAGCTTTTGAAAGCCATCGAAATACACTCACTGAGTGCTTTATTAGGAACACCTGCACACCTTCTCATGGGGGAGGTGGCGTAATGGTGTGGGGAATGTTTTCTTGGCACACTTTGGGCCCGTTAATACCAATCAATCATCGCTTGAATGCCACAGCCTATTAGAGTATTGTTGCTGATCATGTGCATCCCTTCATGGCCACAATTTAGCCATCTTCTAATGGCTACTTCCAGCATGATAATGCACAATGTCAAAGCAAAAGTCGTCTCAAACTGGTTTCATGAACATGACGATGAGTTCAGTGTTCTTCAGTGGCCTTCCCAGTCACCGGATCTGAATCCAATAGAACACCTTTGGGATGTGGTAGAACGGGAGATTCACAGCTTGAAAGTGCACCTGACAAATCTGCAGGAATTGCGTGATGCAATCATGTCATCATGGAGCAGAATCTCAAAGGAATGTTTCCAATATCTTGTGGAATCAATGCCACGAAGAGTTGAGGCTGTTTTGAGAGCAAAGGGAGGCCGTACCCAGTATTAGCATAATGTTCCTAATAAAGTGTTCGATGAGTGTATATTCCTGTTCAAATTGTGAAGCTCTGAAGTGATAGGCTAGTATTCAAAGAAAAATACAAGTTGAGTAATGTCTTCTTCCCTATGATTAGTGCAGCAGTTCCCAAACTTGGGGTTGGGACCCTGAGAAAATCAAACTAACCTCTATGAATTGATAAACTATAAACATTTATATTTTGATCCTATATTGCCATGTTTTGTGGTTCAAATCCAACCAATTAGAGCATCTTTTAGATCGATTAGAATACACTTAGACGTCATTATTATGTGTTGAAATAGCCCGCAATCAAGTTGTTGGGGTCCAGGAAATTCTTTGTCAATTTGGGGTCGTGAGACAAAAAACGTTTAGTGACCCTGGATTAGTGGTACATTAAAGAAACATATTGTAAGTCCCCAGAGTTACGCGATCATGTTAAATTTGACTGCAAAATAAAATCTAAAAACATGAGCTTCCCTGCCTTTACTAAATCTGCTACAGTACATACTGTATACCCTTTATCTTGTCACTAAGTCAGGACTAATGTCTGTCGTGCTGTCAAAGAAAGGACAAATATGACAAGATACAAACATAAAATGCTTAAACACACACTTGCAGTAATGAGACCTTAAAAGCATTACTAATACCAAACTTCTCACAGTTAATTTTCACTTACAGGTTTAGGAGGGAACATGGAGCAAATGCACATCTCTTCATTTCAAATCCTAGTATGGTACAACACTCCTCGTGTCAGGACATGTCAAAGAGAAGTGAAATGTTGATTATGCCTGATGGACTTGATTGTGAACCAGTGAATCGAAATTGAAATGGCTCAACTTCGATTCACTCAATCCAAAAAGCGAACTGAAAAAAGCCCATTGTTTTCCGTGAGGATTTTTTATTTCAGTAATGAAATTCCAATTAACTTCTTGCATTGAGTGAGTTAAATTTTCGACCTTACTGTGAACCCATATTAATGAGGGACAATGTCTGTAATCAAGCTGAAAACACATGCAACAGTGGAGGGATTCAGTGTGGTGTTAAAGTGCAACACACTGAACTACCAGTTGTAAACTGATTGTGCAATTAGCAGGAACATACAATTAACTCCTGCAAATCAGATAAGCATCCAATTAGAGTGCTTGCTAGTGATCCAAGATTACACTGAAATCACTAGACTTTATTAGATTTTCAGTCAGTGTGTGGTGGTAGTTTCTCAGGCAATAATTTCATAACATGGTAATAATGTAGCCACACCACTTGCACTCATATAATTCTGTTTAATCAAATCCTCAAAATAGTAGGAGAGCATTTTTGGCAAGGGAGAGACACACTATCAATGCTGAAGGGAGCCACCATCTGTGGTGATTATTAATCTCCTTCATTACACTAACAAATCAGGCTTCTATCCATTTGCACTGACAGTGTAATTTATAATTATTTAAAATGATTCTCATTTATAGTGTACATGCCCCATACCCATTTCACAGCCTCTAGCCTTGCACAGCCTACAAAATGTATTGCTTTGTTCTATTTTGTAAAGTTTTTTTTTATGGCCCATGCACCAGCCTCACCAAGTCAATTTCCTGTATGTGCAAATATACTTGGCCAAATAAAAATAATTCTGATTCTGGCTACAAAAAAAGATTGTCTACTTACTCTCACCGCTGAAATTGAAGTGTTGAGCTACAATAGCTGCATTACACAAACTGCATAATAATTGTTGAGTAACATTATCAAAAGTAATGTAAATAGCAAGCCATTTAATAGTATGACAATATCCAAGACAGAGAAATCCATATTCTCTAGGGATGCTATGCAATCCAGAGGAAATGTGCATTTGTCTTATGCTCCACCTAACATTCACTGATATCATACAATTAGCATTACATTGAACTATAAAGACATTGAAACAACAGAAACATTAATAAAATAAGAACTACCACAGCAGCAGAATTATTGAAGAGGAACGCCACCAACATTTTCAACATGTATTGCACACACTAGATGCATACGACAGGTATAAAGGTATCTAAGTCCCCTATGATAGATGGGAAAGGAAGTTAGGGTAGATTCTTGTTGTAAGACCATAATTGTAAGTGGATGAAGCAATGGTTTTGCAGTGCATTTAGGCAGTGTTTTCCTAATGTTTTGATGGTTGGACCAACCTGAGAAGGTTGAGAAGTCCAAAACTCTGTCATAGCCAACCAAGAAGGTTCTTCACACAGAGGAAGAAGTTTCCTTTCAGATGGTCTCTCTGGAAGGGGCATCCTCAAAAGGCATACTAAAGAGGATTTGGAGCACCCCCATCAAAATTCTAATGAGCTTATGGCCCGACAGAGACCCAAATCCTTTAAAAGCCATTTGGTGCGAAGTACCTTGGCCAAATTATCAGGCACTTCAGGCTTTTCATTACAAAGCCATCTGGCTCCTTCAGAATTAAATGGGGAACAGAGAATGTCACAGGCATAAGAAGTTGGTCCCTCAAGTCACTCAGTAATGACAAAAGTGATGATTTGTTTGTGCTGTTTGCTCTGATTAGTTCTATACAAATGTTTCACAAATGACATTTCTACAGCACAAACCAGAACAGAGATGGCACACAAATGTGATGGTTATTGAGCAATATGGTGCCAATTTCACACCTGAGCTGCTCTGATTTCAAAAAGGGGCCAGAATGCAACACAGGCCACATGGCGAAGTTCCCCTTTGTCAATAATATTGTTGCCATGGTAACAAAGCTTTGGGTAGTGCAGGTTTAGCTGGCATGGTGCGAAGGGAGACTTACTCCGGTTTAGCGCCCTGTATCAGGAGGGCATTGATGCACTCCATACTACCCGCCCGGGCTGCCTTGTGGATGGGGGTCTCACCCACATAGTCCTGGAACAAAACAAAATACATCACAAATAACTGTACAGGATACAGGGGGGATCAACCATGCTCCTAAACCAGTAAAGGAAGAATGGAAGTCAAGCATTGTGGTTAGCCAATATGTATTTGCATACAGGCGCACACACACAAAAGCCTAAACACGACATACATTTCTAATGTTGATGTTGGCCATTTATTTCTACAGTATAGGCTCAGCACTTTAAAGGGACACTTCACTGATTTTTTTTAACCTCAAAATAGTTTTCCAGATCACTGTTTTTACATGTGGGCATGTAAAAACGGCTTCCAAATAGGTTCTGTAGATCAATTGCTAGCTATTGCTAGTTTGAGGATTTTACCCTGGGTGATGTATTTGGGGGTAATGTAATCACAGGGCTCTATCACTTGTTTGTTTGCTAACATGCATCTTAGCTTCGACGTGCTTCTGTGGCTGGCTGGGAGCCACAAAGCACTATATTCATTGTAGGATTTCTTCATTTGGCCATATTACTTCCTGTTCTGATAAAACGCAATTTTCTCACTTATTTGCGAATATTTTTTTATATTTCCTGGCCATTTAGAGAACAAAGACCACTTATAACATGCTGTTGAGTCATGGTGACCATCTGTGAAATGGTCCTTTTAGGCATCGCGTGTCCCAGCAAAGGGGACGTCATTCCTATGTAATGCCAGTCAACTCATTTGCACAGCAAAACCAAACTGTTCCGCACAGCTGCAGACATACAGCAATCCAAATGGAGAAATCTGAGAAACTGGAAGGCCGTGAAAAGGTCTGTCTGCTAACATTAAGACGGTGCTGCTGAACTCTTCCTGAACTCCGCTCTATGGCGCCCCCTGGAGCCATGGATAACCGACACATTAGCACTCTCGCCAGTAAATCCGCCCCCCCCCAGCTACCGTTCTGCTACACGCTGCTGGAATGTAGGTCAGACAGCATAACTTCACTGTCAGCGAACAGATTCAGGGATGGGGAGGGAGGGATGGCCTGTGTGTGTGTGTGTTTTAGGATAGTGCAGTGATGTTCCCCGCTGTGATGTAGCGTCACAATCCCTCTCTACTCACCCCCTCGCTCTATTTCATGAGATCAGACATCTAAGCTTGACCCATAATTCTCTTTCTGTTTGTCTGTCTACTGTAGTTCATTAAAACAAAATGTTCTCCACTCGGGTCATCATTAACACTCGAAGCCCCGGGCCCTCATTACTAACCAAAGTACCCAGAGTGAGGTCCAGAGACGTCCATTTGCTGACGTTAGTGTAACAGTGCACACTGTCATTGAATTAGATCAATACCACAAAAATGTATGCACTGGTTGTGTTTAGTCAGGACATAAGAATCATAAGAATACCATATTTTGCATTTTAAAGAGCTTACATATTGAATATAACATTGATGGACATAATTGTTGCTGTATTTACTGTAAAAAAATAAAAATAAAATGCAGTCAAATGTGAAGCGCCAATGCTTGATAACAAGTAAAACAGAACACAAATATGAAGTAATGATGACATTCATAACTGTGAGGTCAGTTTAAAATCACCATGAGGGTAAAGGCTAGCGCAAATGGACCACTTTCGCTATTGGGAGCATTTGTTAATCGCGACCTCGGGATGTGACAAGGAGTTGGCTATCAAAAAAAAAGGTGTTTGTAAAGTTAGCACCTAGAGTCAAACATAACCCTCCAAACCCCCTTCAACTTTTCAGCTTTTTTGCGACTGATTCAAACAACCTTTCAACACATTTTTTTGAGAATTGCTCCTAGCTATATCTGGCCAAATAGCTCCGCAAATGTCTCGTTACTGAATGTCTAACCACACCTCGGTGCTTCCGTTGAGCATTTCTTTCAGGAAAAGCCAGCAAGCAAAACTGTCTGGTGTGGGACTTTTAAATTTTTATTATGGAGGTTATCTGACTTTGGAGCGGCCCATTTAAGCTTGATCTCACCGTACAAAACAAATGCCACAGCAAGAGCCGGGGGAGAGGATGGAGTGGAGAGTTACGCAATCATGACCTCCTAAACTGATTTCCCTCGCAGAGCTTCCCTGCCCGCTTCCTCTAGGTGCAGTCAGAGCTGACGCATAGACAGAGGCTGGCAAGTGGCAACCCTTATGTGAACTGTGTGAGAAGCACATCTGTCTGTCTGTCTGGCACTCTTTGCTGACTTTGGGCGCCTTCCAGATCATCAGATTTGCAGTTGCACTGCACAAATTATACAAATGGTTGCATGCCATCAACATAACAATTGGACATCAAATTTCGATATCATATTATTGCAGGCATTGTGAGATGTGGCAGTGACTGCTTTGCAGACAGTCTGGAACATGCCCATACTCCCCTCAGTACACAATTACCAGTGGAGTCTGACTGTGGAAGTCTCGGACCTCAAACAGAGCAGTTCATGTTGCTCTGGCCCTGTCACCTAAAGCCAGCTTGATCCCATTATAGGATCATTTTGGTCTACATGCCCACATGGAGAAGAGGTGTGGCAGTACAGGGCAAGGTATCTGTAGGACATTTGCAAACGTGGGGAAAATAATTGTGTTGTCAGTGTACAATCAACCATCTTTGGATAACAAAACTGTAGAGGCATGAGTTTACAAAAAATCATGCTGTTTGTTCAGGCTATCTGTCTATCTTTTTTTGTATTTAGAGATGAGTGTGATTTTCATTAACGGTAAAAGATGGTTGAGATGGTTGATGGTTGAGACCCACCTGTCTGTTGATGTCGGCCCCGGCCTGCAGCAGCCACAGAACACACTCAGGGTGGCCTCCAAATGCAGCAATGTGAGCAGGTGTCTGGGCAAACCTCGTCGTCATGGCATTGACCTCGCTGCCCACCTGCACTAGGCGCATGACACACTCCAGCTGTGTGTGTGAGTGAGGAGAGAGAGAGAGACAGAGATAATCAATATATGGAGGACTCTTTACGGCTCCTTAATCTGAACCAATCAAATAGAGAAGAGTGTCTGCTAGGTTCAGTTAATGATTGACAGTACACACAGCCGATCCACAAATCCATCACAGTATCCATCGATCACAGCAGTTTCAGTTCAGTTTCATACCAGAAAACAATTAAAAACACAGTAAAGGGCGTGCATTTGGCCTAAGCCTGAATTCAAAAAGAGAACACCTATAAGGCACAGGTGAGACTTATAACTGCCACTTGTACTGTGCTCATGTCCAAGCCTGGTTACTGTGTCAGCACGACACACCACACCCTGTGATGTTTTGGTGGGAGACAGTGTTTCCCTGGAAAACAAAAATTAACATTAACCAGATAAAGTTGTCAGCGACGACCTGTGGTCTGGCGGTTGCATATCAAAGATAAAGGTGTGACACCCAGTTGAAAAGTTACTTAGGCTTAACTCCCATTTCAAGACAGGTCTGACAGGGTTCTGTATAGTTTATAAAGAAGCAGCAGCAATTGGTAAATAAAAGACATTTTGTGTCTGACGCACATTGACTAATGAGTTCTCATCTGTGCATGTACAGTCAAGTGTAACAGATATGTAGCAGCAATGGTAATCATGTGCCTTTGAACACCATAGTAACAAGCCTAACAGTCTACTCACGCCCTCCCTCTCCTTCTTTCCTAGCCCTGTTCCTTCCCCCCTTTCAAACATCTGTGGAACTTTCCTCAGACAAAACCTCACACAGAAGAACCTGGCCAATGACACACACACACACACACACACACACACACACACACACACACACACACACACACACACACTGCAGCTGCAGCCGTTTGAAGAAAAACAAATACTCAGCAGATGTATGGCAGTGGGCAGCATTTTTTTTTCTTTTTTCTCCATTTTCTCTTCTCTCTTTTTTTAAGGACACTACTGTGTCTCTCCAAGCTACAGCCACTTACAATGGACCAGTGCAGGACCAATCTTTTTGTCTGGCTTGGGTGCAGTGCTCGTTGGTCTGCGTCAGCCAAGCAACCAATCTTTATCAGTTAGGCCTAAACTAAGTGCCATTTTCATTTTAATAACTTGTTCAAGTCTCACATGTAGAAAGGGGTTTATGTCTGCCATTGAGGCTTTAATCCTTGCGCCAAAACAATCACAAGGAGGGCTATATAGTATCCCTTCTAGTACGCATGTGGTTGTTGATGCTTCAAGCAAGCATGAGGAAGTTGAGTTGAAGATTAACGTACCCGTCATGTACTACGTCAGTGTGGTAGTGAGCCAAAGAGTTCACTCTCTTTGAGTGAGAAATTCAAAAACCCCACAGAAAGGTTGTAAGCCGCTCTGTTCCAATAATGTATCTCTCTCTCTCTCTCGTACCCCCTCTAAAGTAAATGGGGTTTGGCAAAAATATGAAAACACGTAAACTTGGGAGGTAACGCCCGTGCATCAAACTATGGGGAAATGTCATACAAAACAAACAAACAAAAAGTTGGCGGCATAATGTTTTGGCAATGTGGTTTGTACAATCAGTGCACTGACCACACGTTTGCCGTTTACGGTCAAATAGAAATACAGCGCAGTTGTGTGCAATGCAACTATTTTTGGCGCGTTGATAGCCATTGGAGCACGCACGACCAATACAAAGCCGTAGGCTCATAATTTTAGATTTCCCGAAAAAAAGTGCTACTGGAGAAATGGTAACAGGAGAGACATCTCTCTCTGCTAACAGCTGCACAGCCAGACAATCTCACAATAATACACCATGCATTGTTCAATTGTAATATAAACTAGATGTGATTCTCATAATAGATAAGCCTATATAGTAGACTAAGGGTCTGGTAATTTAGAGAGCTGCCAGAGACCGATAGCCCCATAGCCATCGGCATGGCTCTGAAGTGTTTCTCAGTCAAGCATGAGCATCATTCAAATGTTCGTTGTAGCTCTCTATTCATACTTCTCGTGTGTGACAAATAGCAGGTTCCAATGAAATCTCAATGTTTGGTTTGATACATACCTTTCCAAAATGTGCTGCCCAATGAATCGGAGTCCATCCATAAAAAGAGTCTTCCGCGATGAGGTCAGCTTGGTTTGTGGTGCACTGAAGTAGCGAACACAAAGCACCGACGTCTCCATCCCTACACGCGCGGTGTAGAGGAAAACGAATATTCAGCACCTCGTCGTTCGAAAACCCAGACTCAATGCCTACGGACATGACTCCAAAATAATCAATGTACAACTGGAAGGGTGAAAAGAGCCCTATCGATAACCTCTGCCAAGAATGCAACTCCCTCTCTGCACTCTGTGAGGAGACGCTTTCGCCGGGGGAGCGACTGACGATCGCACAGCACACACACAAAGGAGAGGAAGGAAAGAGTGTACTCTCCCTCTCCACTTGGGCCAAAAGCAAATCCCGGACTGGAGCCGGCCCTACCGCTGATCTCTGACACATACATACAATATTCCTAAACATTGATGATTTTTGGTTTAGCCTGGTCATGATATACAGCAGAATAACAACACAATTATACTTCATGGAAAGACAAAAATAAAATGTGCTGAACAAGGGTATTGACAATCCTTAATGAAGTAGTAAATAATTGCTAAATGCGAGTAACATGTATTAATTCATTAATGATATCACCAATCACCGTAATAAGTTATATATATATAAATGTGGAGGACCAAGGTCACGTAAAGGCAACGTTATTGTTATTCTGCATTTAATTGTCATTACTTTTAGAGACACCTGTCTGTTAGAAAGGGAACTACATTACAAAGAAACAGGCCGATTGCAAGGAAACGGTTAGGTGGTGGCTACTTCGCGCAGTACAGTACTCGCCCCACCTTACAATAATAGCATAGAGTTGGGCTTCTCTATAGCCGCAAAATGGGTTGATTCATTTAGTTAAGACGTATCTAATGCACTTAATTGATGATGGCTTACTTACATGTCACCATTTTGTTTTCATGCATTTTAAATAATATTTTTAAAATAACTATTTAATTCAGAACATTCATTGATGTTATCTGAATTTGTCAATTTAACACAAAAAATAATTTAAAAAAATGTTTTACTTGAATGATATAAGATTACAGATGCAATCAATAATATGTTATCTGTAAGCATCAGCAACGTCTTACAGATGAACAAATGAAAAATGTGCATATTTTGAATACATAATTATATTTATACAGCCGATCTAAAGTGCATGGAAATATCTAAATCACTGTTATAATATTTACACAAATTTGATTAACTAGGGTATATGATTGGCAATCATTACTAAAGTAGTAATTAATCATAATTGCAAAAGTAGAGTAATATAACAGTACTATTCTTGGTATCATCAATAACCGTAATTAATCATCATACAACTGCTGTCCTTTGGAGGACCGTGTCATAAGTATAAGCCACTATCATAGTTATTTTTACAATCATTTTCATTAGGCTCTTAAAAACACACTTCATTTCTGTCAGATCGGAACACTTCTGACACGAGTCACGGCACAGTTCGTCCTGACTGTCGAATCGCTGAACTCAAATCCCGGAGAAAACAACATGATTCAGTCAACAGAAACAAATTGTTCGGTTTTGTGCAAAGGAGGAAAGGTACATGCAATGGATACAGGGTACAAAGTACAGGCAATGTAGTATCCGATATTGTTTGCTATTATCTTGCTAGCTAGCTATCGGCTAGCCATCTCAGCAAATACTCTCTTCTCTAGACCTCAGCGAACAGCACACTCACTTAGCAGCATTCACCGTGAATCATAGTATAAAATATAGAACGAAGGACTTAAGCCTGTTATAACCACTGATCATCATTATTATAACTCATGAAACACACACAAGAAAAAGCTTTATGCACGTTAGTCAACTCTTCTCATCCTTCCTTAACTAGTCCTGTCGAATCTCTTTGGGACACAAGTTTACTACACAGTACTGGATGTCGCTTTTTTTGGTCACATCCTCCTCCTTCGGAGTCCAGACCCGAACCAGACTCACTAGACCGTACCGTTCCAGTTTGTCCACTAGGCGTCATCAACGTGTTAAAAATAGATGCAATGATGGATTGAAAACAGTCCCACATATTTGTTGAATAGCCCATATTATAGTGACAGTCAGTTAGTACTATGCTCATCACATGGGCCTGTTTGTCATCTTTGCTCAAATGAAAAACAACGTGCTCAGGCTATGGATACTAATGCACATTTCTATTTCAGGATGACAGCCGTGATGGCTATGTAAAAGTCAGGAAAAGAGACTTGGAGAGATTGACTACAGAAGTCATGCAGCTCCGTGAGTTCTTGCCTAAAGTAATGAACGGGGACCTGATCGAAATGCTGCATAAAGCTCGTGCAGCAGAGACAAGTAAGCTGCCTTTGAAATAGCACTGTGTTGTAATAATTGGGTAATTTAGCAAACCACTTATGAATATTCACACAAGGAGCCAGAGGATGAATAACTTGAATATTAGGAGGTGTCTGTGTGTAGTGAAGGATCGCATTGGTCAGGAGCAAGAGCAACTGAGACAAGAGTGTCTGCATCTGGGCTCTCGACTGGATGCAGCACAGAGCGAGTGTCAGAAAGAGAGGGAGGTGAGAAAGGGAGATGCATGTGCACGCAAGAGCGTGTGTGCGTGCGCTTAATTTGAGAATCTTAGGACAACTAAGATTACTTTTTAGATGTGTGTGTATAGCTAAGCATGTTTTCAGGTGTGTCTGTGTGCATCCGCAGGAGAAGCTGGTTCTAAGGGAGCAGTTGTGGGAGAGCCGAGAGCAGCTCCAGCAGCAGGCTGAGTTCTGTACAGGGCTGGGCGCCGCCTCCTGTACCCTGCTCTGGAGTGTCTCCAGCAAAGAAGAAGCTGTCAAGGACATCCTGGCAGATGTGTGTGTGACACCTCTCATCATCCACATAGCCTACTTTTTCAATCAAACTTCTGACTATATCCCTTATGCACTTTCTTTGCCTGCATCCTTTCCCGTTATCTGACCTTGGCCAAACACCAGATGGCCCCCTAACCTGGGTTACCCCTACCACCTACTGTATGCATTTGTGGTTATCTGAGAAGATTGGTTTGGTGTAAACAATATGGTGAAAATTCTGCACAGCCTAATAGATGATCTATCAAATCCTCTAAGATGTCCACTGTGCATAGAGGGTAGGGGCCAGGGTTCAATTTAGGATTAAATGTTTGTGTTCTTTCTCTCTGGCCCACATGTGTTGCCCACAAACCCTTTTTTGTTGTCAAATTATGTATGTGCATGTCACCCTGTATCAACATACTGTTTCGGCCTACTCGTGACATCATGAGATGCTGTCGCTCCTGAGACTGGCTCTGTGTGTGCTGTAGGGTAAGATGCAGGCCTTCCTGAACGTAGTGGGTCAGACTCTGGAGAGCTTTGTGAAGTCTCTGGACGGGGAGGCCAATGCCCAGCAGCAGGACCTCAACTCCCATGAGCACCAGTTCGTCCTGGCGCTGGCTGGAGTTGTTACCAGTGAGTGTGCAGCCACGCCTTTGAAATGTCTTATCAATGCATTTATTACATACAATTACATAATTTCTGCAGTGAACCTTGCAGTCTATGCTATGTTATACATTATTCAAATAGAATCATGACTTGCCTTACTCAAATATCCGGTCCGTGACCTGCGGCTTTTTTTCTATTTTACATTCAGACGTAGCGGCTGTGACGTGTGGGCGGGATTACCTGTCCAGCTCTGCTCACATCCTCTTGGACACTTTGATGCAGCTTCTGGACCTCATGAAGCCAGGGGTCTTCCCCAAACTCAAAGTGTAAGAGTAGTGCTACTACCCCCAAATGCATAATCACCCACCCACCAATAGCTAGACATCTGTAGCCGGATCAAACACACCAGCAATAAATGGTTGGATTCTAGATTCTAGGCTAATGTTGTTTGCAGGTTGATTCTAGTTCTTGTGTTGTTATGGTGCATGTTGATGCTAGTGGTTATTGTGGCTCCTCTGCAAATCAATGGCAGTGCTTTTTGTAGTTTCTCTGCAGGTCAATGTTAATGATTAAATGATGGTATTGTGTGTCGCAGGTTGATGCTGATGGCTCTCTATAATGTCAGTATCAGTGTGAAAGGGCTGAAGTATATCAGTGAGAGTCCTGGACTCCTCCCTCTCATCTTGACCCTTTTGGAAGGTGAGAACAGGGGTTTAAATCACTCACTCACTTGTACACACTCATTCATAAATACTCATACAGTATGAACCGAAAACATATTGGAATTTTTTGGTTTGTTGTGGTATGTTTACATGTGGATGCGTTAGCATGTTAGTTTGTTGATGTATGAGGCCTGTTCTTACAGTGTTTATCTCAGATCCCTGTGCTCTGAGGTCATCACTGCAGGGCTCATGTGTGGTGAGGCATTAAGAGAATTGCTTGTTAGCTTCCCCTCTCCCTTTCCCTCTCTCTCTCTCTCTCTCTCTCTCTGTATATCTATCTATCCCTCTCCCTCCCTCCCCTCTCTTCCTCTCCATGAGACGGGGACTCTGAGGTGTGTCTCCACTCTTTGCGGTTGCTCCAGTCTCTGTTACTGGAGGAGGAGGCGGTGGCCCTTGTGGGCCCCGGTATGCTGGACCCTCTTCCACTTGCCCGCATCTCCCAGCTGGCCTCCAGCCGCCACCCCACCCTGAGGCAGACTGCCCAAGAGACGCTGGATGACCTAAATTCCCTACGTGCCTCCACAGACCACAGCCGAACAAGCCGTACCTCCGAACAAGTAAAAATACACACAGTGCAAACATCCTACAACACATCCCAGTCATGTTATGGCGGTTTCCTATTATAACCGTTGAACTTTTCAGAGAGCTGCTGATAAGTTCTCATGACGTCTGCATGTGAAAGCAGGTTTGAGTATTTTCTCAAGAGTATTGTGCTAAAATGCTGGGAAAATACAATATTGAACTCTAGCTAGTATAAAGGAGCAGTTCCATAGTGTTGTTCATTTTTCTTTTCTTGCAGGGTCCTGTGACATAGTGAAGCTGGTTCTGATCCCACCACATTACTGGACTGCTACAGAACAGCCCACTAAGTTATTTGTCAATGCCATTGCCCCCATTTTCTACTGTGAATGGGATTTCTTTCTATTGTAATTAACGTTGTAACGTAATTTCATATGCAACCAGTTATACAGAAGTAGTCTGTTTATATGATTGATTTAGCCACTGAGCCCTGGGGAGTTGGTTCTGTTCCTGCTAGTTAATGACTCTGTTAAGTAAAAAAACTAAACAATTCATTGTTATGTTAATTGTCAAGCGACAATGGAGTGTAGGTTATCTTTTTGTGTTATAAAATGTTGTTCAATGAAAATGGTAATTATACAATATTATTTTCAATGGTGGGAGAATTGTTGTTGTTTGAGCGTGCATGTGAGACAATATGTGTGTCTGTTGTTCTGACCAATACCCTGTAACCACAGACCTCCACACCTTTGACAGTTCAACAATAGTGTTGTCAACAAGCAGATAGGACGCAGGGATTGGCCAGGTGAAAGGTCTTTAGGGGAGTGGTAAGTGGATCTGCCTCTGCCGTGTCTGTGTCTGAGGGGATGAAACCTTTGAGTAAGCCGCCACTGCACATGCAAACCAGGCTTAAGGGACTTCACTTGATACCAGTGATATGGATGCAGGAGTGTGGTGGAGAAAGGCACCGCAGCCAGACTGATACTGGTGAGGGGAGAGGACTGAAACAGAGAATTGGCCATCAGTTCCCTATGGATTTTGCCAGTCAAATCATTTGAAAATCCTCTTACAGACACACCAACTCCTATAGTAGAGTGATACTGTATGCATGTGTTAACATGATGTTTTGAGTCATTTCCCAAAATGGAATGATAATTGTGACTCCTTAATTAAGCAATACCTTAATAGTTACAGTTAAAAAGCCTCACTTAAACCAATACAAATAGTATTGTCAGTGCATATGTTAAACTACACATTACACATTTTACTGTATGGTCCTACTTGCGATCACCTTTTCATTTGAACCTTCACATAATTATTCATAGACATATCACACATGAACATTCTTCAGATTAGTAGGAGAGAGATCTCTTCATCTCTCCATCCCTCCTTATCTTTCTGTCTTTCTCTCATTCCCTCTGGTCCAGTTTCTCTGCCTCACCCTTTCTTTGTCTCCCTTTCTCTTTCTCCTTAGTTTACTTTGTGTATGAGAAGCTGGAGACACAGGTTTATCAAAATCGTTTTCAGTACACACATTATCCCACAACACTGATTACAGTAAATTAAGCATAATTTACCGTTGACATTGCGCAATTGATTGGTCACAAGGTTACGATTCAATAAAACAGAAGTACAGACAAGGGGGTTGCCTCTTGGTTAATTATACAGCTTTATTGTGTATACTTTTTTAGTAGACTTCTCAGGTGATGAGCAGATATCAGTGGAACAGGGCTAACACTATAGGACAGGAAATATTCAATGACAAAAGAGAAGGGTTTGGAAAAGTTGACACAGGAATGGAAAAAGCCAGGTGGGTGGATAAGCCCAATGATGGAACCCCTTTCAGGTAAAAAAATAACCCAAGGACCAGACAATGGTATGCACTTAACCCCAACATTCCCCCTCCTCCACCCTTCCATCTCTCTTTCTCTCTTTCATGAGGAGTCGCTCAGTAGAGCCCTTCAGTAGAAATGTATTGCAAGTAAGATTACAGTAGCTTCTTCAGTGATTGACACTGGGTGACAGGTACCCATGGTGCCCCTGGGGTGAACCCTCGGTGTTTACACAGGAAGAAGAAAGCCAGGGTTAAGCCATATGACCCTCTCTTCAATCCTTTTGGATACTTTTTCCCCCCAAGCCCCAACCTCCCCTCTCTTTATCCATCCTCATGGGTAATGAATCGTCATAAGCATAACAAGAATATTAATATTGTCATAATGTTCTAGAATCATCTAAAAAGGAGGAAATATTAGGCTAGAAATACACTGATATCCTCTAGGTGTGGAGTCAGGGAGAGTGGGGTTGGGTAGGGTGGAGAGGGGAACGAGGAAGTCGAGGGAGATTTTGGGGGGAGAGCATTCACCACCCCAGCCCCAGCCCCATGGCTGCTTTGTTTGAAAGAGAAGCCCCTTCATGTGCCCCTTGCCCCTTGCCACCCCCCGCACCCCTGGTGCCACCCGGCTGGTAGCACGCGCCTGTCTAGGAGGAGGGGGCAGCATTAGGCTTGTCGTCGCGGGTGACAGGAATGCTGCGGTCGCCACGGCCAGAGTCGCTGCCCCCAGAGACCTTTGGGCCGTTCAGGATCAGGAGGCCATCAGTGGACAGCGTGCAGGTAATAGCTGATTGGTCCACACTGTTGGGGAGGCGGTAACGGCGGTGGAACTCACGCGAGATGTAACCATGGTCATCCTAGAGCAATGAGAGAGAAACAAAGTGTGAAAAAGAAATTACATGGGGGGGGGGGGGGTTTGCATCAATATCAGGTTGCAGGTTCCTGTCCTCTTATTCCCTCCTAAGCTTTTTCTGCCATCAGGCTAGATTTCAGATCTCTCAAATGTTACTTTTAATCCACCCTCCCAAAAAAAACACTCTTAAGTTTCAACTGCTCCCCCTCTACATCTCTCTGTCATTAAAACAGACTACAAAATGGAGGGGGGGACAGAATAGTCTGGAAAGAGAGCTACTGTACGGAGAAAGTTGCAGTAAAGGAAACAGGATGAGAGTTAAGGGGTAAGAGAAAGAGGAAGGAAGGGAGACAGAGAAAGGGAGAGACAGACACAGCAATGTGACTGAGTTAATTTATAATATTAACATCTTGCTAAAGAAAACATAGTTGCATGCGTCACTCCTACTCCGTCCTCTTGTAGGCAAGGAAGTTCAATTACTCCAAACAATGTCTCCTACTGTGTTTGTCAGACATTGTGTCTCTTTGAACTCAATGTTTAAGTCAAGGATGTATGGACCATAATACATTTAGAATCCATCACTTTTTGGACTTTTTACAGCTGCTTTTTGTTGCAGCAGAGTTGGACTGTGTGTCCTGCCCAAGGGCCTGACCTGAAAACAAACTGTGACGACACTAGTTGGTGTGTATTGTTGATTACATCACCTCCTGCCAGGTTTTATCAGACAGCCGTCCATCAGCACACATACTGTACACGCACCCACACACACACATACAAACACACACACACACACACACACAAAGTCACAATTGATGGGAGGGCTCACCTGTCTCTCTCCGTGCTTTCCCTGGATCTCAACATAGTCATCGGTCACCTTCACGTTGAGCTCATCAGGGGAGAAGTGCTTGACGTCCAGGTAGACTGTAAACTTGTCTCTGTCAGACCTCACCTGGAGAGAAAGAGAGACAGGGAGGAGAGGGTGGCGGTCAGAGGGCGTCAACTTGTTGCCATAGTGATGCTCTGAGAAGGGCTTGTCCTCCTTCGTTACATTAAATGACAAATGGAGCCATCAAACAATACTCCAGAGAAATAATGGAGATCATTTTCGGTCCTCTTTTCTGCCCTTACATATACAGTAGATGCTGAAAATAGAATGTAGTTGTAGACATTGACACTGCAACATCAATAGGCTTTGTTCAACAGTTACAAACAGAGAGGTTTCTCAAGTTAACACAGAAGTAGAGCTTCAGCTTTATCGGTTTGTCTAAATTGAATTCCTGCTTTCCTGACACATACAGTCCATGTTAGAGTTTAGTTGACATGACTGATTGGATTAACCGGCGTCTGAGGAGCTGGAGGACATGCCATGGTACGGATTGGTCTAGTTTGGACTCGGTGGCATAACTCTGTGCTTAGTGTGCTGGTCTCTGAGTGCCATTCCTGAGCCCTCTCTCTTATGAGCCTAAATAACATCTAGCTGTAATAAACTTCTGTCTGTCAAAGCTGCTCAACAGCAGACTTTGCTAAGACTGCTTCCTCTCGATGGCCTACAAGACTCTGTGTTCCTGCCCTTTTCTCCTCATCTGTCTCACAAAAGGAAATACCTCACACACCACAATCTACCCTAACAAGTGGTTCCCACACCTAGCCATTGCAATACTGATGTTCTATTCTCTGCATTTGCACTGATTTCAATGTAGGCCTTCAAGATGATATTACCTTCAATGGAAAATCCGGACTCAAAGGTCAATTATGACTAAAACCCGTCCAAACTCAGACAACTTGCTGTTCTTCCAGTGCAAGTGTGGATGAAAAAGGCAATGCTGACAATCCCAATAGGAAACACAAGTTATATCTGTAATAGTTGACTCCTGTCATTGACCATAACCCATTCTCTACAATCGTATGCCATGGTAGGTCTTCTCAAAGCTTTTGTTTCTAAAACAATGACAACCAAATATGCTTTTATCCACAAATGCAGACCTGAAATCTGGTGGTTTGAGTTAAAGGGCCTGCAAGAATGTTGAAGAATAAATGGGACAAATGCCCATATTCCTCCCCAGATGTTGGAGCATGGTAGTTACCTCAGAGATGCCAGAGTTGGTAGACTCCAGGAAGTTGCGGAAGAGCGACTGTCTGTAGTAAGGGCTGATGGTGGAGGCAGTGTAGGGGAAGAGGTCGTAGTCGAACATGCCCTCCCCAAAAAACTGGTCAAAAAGACGGGCAGGGTAGAGGGAGCCCAGGGCGCGTCTGAACCAGGGGTGCTGGATGGCAATATCCATAGTGTCTGCCGTGGCTTAGGTTTAGCTTGGCTCGTCTCAGCTCAGGTAGGCGTTTCACGCTGCTTTGGCTTTAGCTCGGCTTCTAGCGCCTGTGTGCTGGAGGAGTGACAAGGCGAGTGGG
>NC_139665.1:11639588-11702088 GCF_951799395.1 Argentina silus
ATTGGATAGTACAGCTTTACTGATGTTCTGGCATATGACTTCACCCTCACAGACAAATAAACTGTGTTGTGTTCACTACATTGTACCTTTCCTTGTACAAGTGTCATGTCTTGGGGCTCAGGTTGTGTTTTCATGGTACATTAGGAGTGCTGCGACACTCATTCTGTGTGTAGTCAGTGCATTTTGGGATTAAACAACTGAAACTTCACTCAGGGTTTTGGACTCTTTATTGAGTAAAAGGCTAACTTTGATCTTCTAGGAATCATGTTCCCTCTACTGCTGTCTTGGACCGGGTCTCAATTAAACTAACTTGGATCAATCAAGGTAAAAAAAAAAAAGGATCGACCAAGACAAATCCTGCCTAGTTTCCCAAACTAGCAGAGGAATGCAAGAGGAAAAAAGGAAGGAAGGAAGAAAGAAGTCTGACGTGACCAGAGCCATTGCTTTCTGCGGAGTAAGGTTGATAAAATTGGCAACACAACTAATAACTTAGGGACAGCACTCATAGGGACAGACCAGAAGTTCGTTTTTACAGTAGCCTAGTGGCCAAGGAATGTGCAAAGTTTTCAAGATGTGCTTAGTGACAGTTATGCATGACAGTTGACATTTAGATTTGGACATATAGATCAGTGGTTTAGTCCTAATAATTGTCACCAAGAAGACCGTATCTATGGTATGTTATCACCCTCTTGTGGTGATGGGTTGACGGACACTGCTGCTGGACTCCTATTTTGTGTTGATAATGATGATAACCATAATGTATAGGACTACAACTGTACGGATACATCTGCGGATAAAGGTTATGAAGATATGGTTTATTCCACCACAAAACAAGGCTACCTGTTTGTCGAAACATTGTTTTGTGATGGAATAAAGCACTTGAGAGCAGCAAATTCTCTATGCAGGCTTTTTCTTCTTCATTATTTGATCACTCTTTGTTGGCCCAGCACTGGTAAATAAGTTAAGGACATGCATATCAATTTTTTTATGACTGTTTTCATAATAGTTACAAATGGGAAAAAGCCAGAGGTAGATGATGACATTCCCTTGTTAACATAGGCCTAGTGTCCAACATTAAGGACTAACTTCCTCTGTTCACATTGACACTGAAATCCATCTCATCTGTATGTCATTTTAAATGGCCGTCAATTGGTTCATGCCTATAGCCTTTTCTCAATCGTTAGGAACACGACTCCTCCCGTCCTCTCTTCTGTTTTCCACTCGCTTTGTCCTCAGAAAGCAGTAGAGGAGAATTTGTAAAGGGGGGGGGGACCTAGATATTCTCCTCCAATGCGTTTTTAGCAGGATGGAGAAAACACAAGGAGTCGTGTTCCTAACAATTGAGAAAATGTTTAACAGAAGATGAATTGTAAGGTTACAGAGCTCAAGTTCATGGTTCATGTTGTAACACTTTTGACTTCCTGATCCACCCCTAGCCTCTAATGATTGGTTTTCTGAATCTAGAGACTAACACCCCTCGTCAGGCAAGGCCAACAACTGTAGCAAGGCCAAGTGCTGTTGAGAACAGGCAGCTGTCCTTGGCAGCTGACAGCTGTGGACGTGTTGTCCGACATGACCAGGGCATGAAATCCCTGTAGGGACAGATAACAGTGACTGAGGGCCAGTAACACGGTGGAGAGCTTGAGAATGTTAAAGAATAAATAAAGAGGGGGATGCTTAGTGGCGTAGCACACTAATGCGCTTACCACGTAATCGCAAGGTTCCTGGTTTGATTCCGACCCTCGACCATCTTGCATGTCATCCCTCCTCTCTCTCTCCCATCCATCCTGTCAATCTCTACTGTCTCAATCCCAATAAAAAGCAGAAATGCCCTAAAAACATATAAATAAATAAAAAGAATAAATAAAGAGTCCAAAACCCTGAGTGAAGTTTCAGTTGTTTAAAACGTGCATGCAGAAACAATAGCACAAGACCACCATAAGATGCTCATCTGCCTGTTAGCGTGAAATCGCCATGCTTTCACAAAGCACTGCTAAAGGTGGTGGTTTGGCAATATAAGGCATTATTTCAAGAGGTTATGGTAAGGGTTAGGGTTCGGCATTAACTTCAAGTGGTTAGGGTTAAGGTTACGAATTAACTTTGAGTGGTTAGGGTAAGGGTAGGTTGTCAGGGAATGCATTAGCAACAATTATTACCAAACAAAAAAGCGCAAAGCATTTTTTGTCAAAATTGCCCCAAAGCCAGCTTGAACACACAACGTTCAGGTTGCAAGTCTTGGTTATACACCCTCCCCTACTCACGACCTACCACCTAGCAAAGCAATCTTTATTTTGTAGCCCTCTGCCAGTTGCTATTGCCTGATACGTGCATGCACACACACTTGTGCAGACCATGTGTCCTATAAGTGACTGGCCTGTATATAGCATGACTGGTATGGACTATTCCCCATCCTGAGCCAGCCACGTGTTGGCAAAGTGTACGATCCTGTGATTTCCTCTGAGAAGGGACAAAATAAAATAAATGTATGAGTCTCAATTATTCATACAAGTTAAGTCACTGCCCCTGCTCCTCATCTGGAATTCATTTGCACCTGCGCTCGGTCCATGAAATACAAAGCAGGAGGCGCTGCTCTGCTGAGTGGAATGTTTAATAATAGATGGGGCTTGGGCGTTCCTAGGGTTCAGCACCTGCAGGCAGATGGCCATTAAGCTCAACTGAGATAGGGGAGATGATTATCTGCCTCACCACCTGCAGAGTATTCATGAGATGTGGGGAGGAACGGTGAAGTTGGACTGGGGTCTGTCAGTGAGGATAAAGTGTACTCCCTATGATACATCCCACCTTTGCCTGCAGAGGGGACTAGTGAAGACAGGACCCATCTCATATGCTACATACAGCTACCTGCCTTATCACTGTAAATGATACACCTGAATTCAGAGGTGGAGGAATCTGAAATAGTAAAGTCAGTTGCTTTATTGCTTATTACTACTTATTATATTGTATTGTTGATTTATTGATTGTTGTTGTACGAGGAGCTAGATTCAAAAAGCATTTCACTATATCACTTACGGCTGTATGCATTATGCATGACCAATAACATTTGATTTGATTTGATTTGAGATGAGTGTGATGTGTCTCATCCATTTCCAATCAAGATATCATCATCGCGATGAAGACTGATTAAATGTTGTACTTGTAGATCACTACACATACATTTACATTTATGACATTTAGCAGACGCCTTTATCCAAAGCGACTTACAACAAATACATTTGTTTAAGTAAGTGAATCATCTATCCATCAGTCATCATAAGAAACACTAATCAATGCTCGGACCAGGGGCTATTGGCAATCACAATGCTAGAAGAAGGAAACATTTCCTTTTTTTTTAACAGGAGAGAAACTTGTACAGGGGGGTAGTGGGGGTGAAGAGGTCTTTAGGAGGGACCGTTAAGATGTAGCCTGAAGAGAGATGGGTCTTCAATCTACAGTGGAAGGTTAATTGTATGATTCAATAACCCACTTGTTTGTTGGCGAGTGGTAGCGGTAAAGTAAGCAGGCTCTAGATGGCATGCCAAAACATCCTCAAAGTTACCTGAAATGCAGTTGTAGTGCTAACTAACTATGCTGTTACAACTTCAACAGTGATAATACTGGAAATAGGTGGTATTTCTGTTATGGGGGTCTGAGGCCATAGGTGGTATCGATATGGGTCTGTTTCATTAGAAAAGAGAGCCATTACCAATGGGTTCTTTCTTCATTAGACTGTGCAGTGCATGGAACCCTCTATTTAAAGGGATTTTTCTTTTTTTCCTTTTTAGATAAAAAAGGGAGCAAAACAAGCTTATCTGGAACAGTCTAATAGTTGAGTTTCCAATCATCTCTATTCCCAAAAGCCCTCCAAGTACATTGGTATTGGTCAATCTCACTTGGCGAGGCCTTGCATGTTAATTCACTCTCACAAAAAGTCATTATATAAACCCATGGTCCAGCAATTAACTGCCACTGTGTAATGTAATTGAAGCACCACACTCCCAAGACTTGCGTGGTTCAAACACTGGGCTCCTGCCTTCAATGTTTTCATCATCAATGTATTTATCACCGTGGAGAGCTTTGGTTATTGGCAGTCATGGGGGGTAATTGGTAATTAAGATTCCACTGTTGAAATGGGTATTGATTAAAGTTGAAATTGCAATCAAATGCACAAAGCACCTGTGCATATTTAATACATTGTTTTCCCTCAACCTCTGAAAAATGTCAAGGGATGACAAATAGTCTGAAATGTGTGTTGTGATCATTCATGCATGACTAAGCACTACGCCATAATATCCAGCCATGTTTCTGTGACTTTACCTATTGATTGATTCTGTTGAAAATTGAATCATTTGCAAATATTTGTTGCTGGGAATACAGTCATGTCAAATATTTCACAACTGTGCATTCTCTTCCGTTGCACGTAAGCATCTAAGACATGACCTATCAGTAATACAATCCATTACATGACCAATTCTAACAAGTTTGCCAACATTCTTGAATGAGTGGATTTTATTTGGCTTTTTGCTGCTTCCCATTTGACATAATTTGGGTTTATTGGCTGAGACATTTGATGATTCTGTGGTTATGGGAGGAGAACACCTTCACTAGAGATGATCGATGATGGATGAACAGATACTGCTCTGCCAGTTTGCTGACCGAGCCTAAAAAAACTGCTGAGTCACTAAACAGAGAAGCAACAACACAGCAATAATGTAGCACAGTTCTAGAACAACTATTTGAAATGTGAAGGGCTTTGAAAAGATATGAATTTCAAACCGAGTACACCTTTCTGGTCATATTCATTTGGCGAAGATGGCCTCTCAAGAGTATTCCTGAGGTGACTGAAATTACCTACAGGCAGCCCTCTGGCCACGAATAGGACTGACATCAATGTTTACAGCCTGTTGACAGCTCCTCTGAATTTTAATATAGATCCTTTGATGATTGAATACAATGGATAGAAAAGACAAAATTCAGTTTTAACACTTAAAAGAGAGACTCTCTCCATGGACCTTGAAATCTTTCTCTGTCCTCACCACCCTTTATTTTATCTTAAGATTCAAAAGCAGAAATTATTTGACAGTAAATCATGATATAACTTTTTCCTCTGGTACAGTATAGTAAACTTAAAAAGCGTAAACAACTTCACAAATGTATAGTTAGCACACCAAATCATCTGTAACATTTTTGTCATTGATCATAATCCTTCATTGAACATCATTTCTTCAAAGAGGCTGTTTTGGTAGACTGAAATGTGTGCCCATTCAAGAACAAAATCACAGCTTGTACAATGAGAATGATGTTGAAGAGTAGGCTTCTATCTACAGTATGAAGTGTATGCTAGTTTCTAAGTTAGCAAATTAAGTAGCAAGTTGGTTTAAGCATGGCATCATACAGTAAAGTGTCACAAGGAGAGCAACATGAGAAAGTTAAAATATACATTTATACACAGGTCTCTTTCTAAAACCCTTTTTTAAGATGACTGGTTTCACTATGATCAAAATGCACTGATTGCAATGTTTTCCAAAATGGAAACATTGCTTCAGTAAAAAAAGATGAGAAATTGATGATTTAAGAGCAGCGAAGCAATTTCTCAAGTGTTAAAGTCTACGGGCTACACAGTAAAGCCTTGTAATTAGGGCTGTCAGTCGATTAAAAACATTTGTTCCGATTAGTTGATTAATCTACTAATTCATCTTTTTTTAACTTTTTTTTGCATTATGTTTTTTTTTTTTTTTTCATCAACATTTCTAGACAAGAAAGCTAGAAGGGGTTCAAAAACAATGAGTGGGCGAGTAAAAAATGTTGTCAACTAAAGCATTAGTTGATTAATCTGTTTGATTAATCTATACAGCCCTACTTGTCATAGCACAAATATGCAAAATAACTTAAGACTAAAATTATCCTTATTAAGAGTAAACAATCCTATTGTATATTATCAATTATATTGTTATAAGTGAGGAACTAAGGATTAACTGAGGAAATTACAGTCTTCTCATCTATTCCCCTGGCAATATGAGATGATTCTGATCATTTGATATTCCCAGAAACACCTTAATAAAACAGAGAGTGAAATCACTCATTTTCTCTAAGAAGCATTGGTAAATGAAGGACAAAGCAATATAATTTTTTTTCCACCAAACAAGTTCATAAGACCTGTTCTTAGTATTGTCATTATAGCACAACTCAGCGGGTGTGTATGCAAGAGGGTGTGCATGAAGGTTATATGTGTGTGTATGTGTGTGTGTGTGAGTGAGTAAGTTGAGTATGCCTCTGGCGAACAGGAAGCTGTCACGCAGGAAACAGTCACATATCGTCTGCGTACTCCGAAATGAACCTCTCTCTCTTCTCCCTGGCCGTGACAAAATTGAGCAGGTCGATGGCCGTCACCACGCCAAACACCATCTGCTTCAGACTGGGAGAGCCGTCCGTCAAGTCTGCAAGAGGCAGAAAGAAGGAGAGAGACCGTGAGAGCGGAACACATGGAGAGAGTAACTGATAGAAGTCAGAGTGATGGAGGCAGAACATTTACAAACAGCAAGATAGGGCAGTTCAAACATTGGTAATACTATATTTGACCAGGAGTAACAAAAAGGAAAATTGACCATCTGCCAGAGAAGAACAACTGACATTACCAAAGGCACCCATCTCAAAATGAGCTTACATAAAATAATTTTGTGGAATAAAATAATTGTAATGTAATTGTAGTAACTGAAATAATGGTAAGATCTTACGTAATGTTTACTCGTGCTGGTGTGAGCCAATACAGATAAGAGGAGGATGTGGGTGTGTACTGGATGTGGCATAAGCAGCCTCACGGATTGGACCAGAGGAGGGTGTGTAATGGCTGCAAGCCCAAATCAATTACCTCTCTGTTTGGAGCCTAAAACTAAAGGACTTTGTGACGGGTGAAGTACTATAAACATGTTAAATACACAGGATACAAGATCAGAGAGGGAGAGAAGGAAGTCAGAATAAATAGTAATAGAGTCAAATAGGCAAATGTTGGAGGGATAGGAAGAGGAGGACTTACACTGGATCTGCTCGTGCACCACCAGGGCGAAGTGGTCCGTCTCCAGGATCCGGGAGAGCTTCCCCAGGTTATCATTGAGACGGATCTGAGACCAGGATGAGACAGGAGGAGGGGGATGTTAAAGTCAATTATCTGTTGTGTATACAGTAGGTATACATACAGTGCCTATAGGGTTTTAACAGGACCGTTTCAATACTGTAAAAAAATAAATAACAGAGCCAGCATTGGCTGTTAAGAGTACGTGAGTATGCCTGTGTGTGTCTGCGTGTGCGTGACTGACCTGTTTGAACTGCTTATAGAGCACCTTGCTGACGGTGTCTGAGGGTTTGACTTTCCCAGCCAAAACAGAGGCCAACATGTTCCCGAGAGTGACCATCCCCAGGATCAACCTGAAATCAGATAACAAAAATCAGACAGGTAAAGGGGTCCAAAGGTAAAACAAACAAACGTGTTTTTATCACTGAGGAATTGTATGTAACAAATAGATATGTCTAAGTAAGTGAATCATCTATCCCTCTGTCATCATAAGAAAAACTAAATCTGTGCTTGGACCAGAGGCTATTGGCAGTCACAAGGCTAGAAGCATTTTTTTTATTTATTATTTATTTACAGTAGAGAAACTGTACAGGGAGGTAGTGGGGATGAAGAGGTCTTTAGGAGGGACAGTCAAGATGTAGCCTGAAGAGATGGGGTCTTCAGTCTACGGCGGAAGCACAGGTTTAGCACAGGAGACTGGAGAAACAGGGTATAAGAGATACCCACCCCGACTCTGAGACCACGGGCGCCTGGTCAAAGGCCTTCTCCTTCAGGATCTTGATGGTCTTCTGGCAGGTGACCGTGGGCAGGACGGTCAGAGGGGCAGACAGGTTCAAGCCCTGTAGCTTTAGGTTCCACCACCTGGTACACACACACACACACACAACAATGGAAATCCACACATTAATAAACATATCTTTTGTTTGTTTTTAAGAGAGAGACAGACACAGACACAGACACACACACACACACGCACACACACGCACACACACACACCAGGGTTTGGACACCATGATATCCTCCTCCCTAAGGAAGCCCTTCTGGAACATCCACTTGTCACTCAGGAATTTGGACCTGCAGAAGGAAGACCAGAGGTTAGGATAAGGATGATGATACCAACAGTGAATGGTACCAACAGATGTAATATCAGACATGGCCAGAGGGGGGCAGGCTACACTAACCACTGCTAGATCATCATATTCCCAATACAACTGCCAATATAATAGACAAGTTACACAATCTTCAGCAGAGAAACACAACCATGTCCTGCTGAGGTTTCTAGCTAGATCTTGAAATCCTCCCCCTTCCCCAGACTATCTAACCCTTATAGTATCTGTGCCAATAATACCCCACATCTACAGTACCATGAGGAAACACTCCTTCAGCACCCCGCCACCCCTGATACACTGCTCTAGTCCTATCCACCCCTGCTACACTGCTCTAGTCCTCTCCACCCCTGCTTCCTCACATGTAGTTGCGGATGGAGTCAGGCAGGATGACCACACAGCGCTGGCCCTCCTTCAGCTCCTTGGCCACCCTCACTGCCGCTGCCATGGCCGTGCCTGAGCTGCCACCTGGCGGGGAGAGAGAGAGAGAGAGATTAGTCACACTGATGATCAAGTCAACTCCCACCCAAACATGCTCATATCCTTTACCACAGATATTCTATCCCATTGTCTTTCACAGACAGTGAAAAACACTATTATGGGTTACCACAGGTGACCAGTAGACAATACAGAGGTGACCAATCAATGACAAACAGGTGGAAGAGGTAAGATGGACAGAGGACAGTGACAGGTGACAAACTTGAACGTACCACACAGGAGCCCCTCGTCCCTGATAAGCATACGGGACATGTTGAAGGAGTCCTCATCGTTGGATTTGTACCAGCCATCCACCACCTGAGGGGAAACACACACAAATGATGAGCTCAAATGTGTGTGTGGTGTGTGTGTGTGTGTGTGTGTGTGTGTGTGTGTGTACGTTCCTATGTCTAAGTCCATGTCTAACTGCTTGCTTGTGTACGTGTGTGTACATGTGTGTCTGTGTGTGCCGACACTCACAGATCTGTCCAGGACAGTGGGGATGAAGTCGTAGCCAATGCCTTCCACCTCATACTGAGTCTTGTCTGTCTTGTTCAGATGTTCAGGCTCAGCCAGGATGGAGCCCTCGGGATCCACACCGATAATCTGTCAACAAATCCAACACAGCAGAGACAGCCATAGCCGCTGGTCAGAGCCAGGGGTGGGTTCGTCATCCTTCAGAGGAATTCAGAGGGGGTTTAATCACCTTGATGTTTGGGCACCTCTCCTTCAGTTTGCGGGCAATGCCAGTGATGGTACCGCCTGTGCCAGCTCCTGCCACCAGCATGTCGATTTTACCTGTGAGGTCACATCGTAGATGCCAGAGGATTACGAGTTGTTATTTGCTGTGTGCCATTGAAGACCACAAGACTCTCAAAACTGTTTCAGATAGTTAGTCTGTCCACTAACAAAATGGAAAATGATTGTGTGGTTTAATCCTGTTTAATCCAGACACCAGAGAGAGAGAAAAAACAACAATTTGAAAGACAGGGATATGAGTAAGACGAGAGAGAGAGGTAGAGAGGTAGAGAGAGAGGGCCACAGAGAGACAGGTAGAGAGAGAGGGCCACAGAGAGATAGGTAGAGAGAGAGGCAACAGAGAACAGAGCTCAGTCTCACCATTGCACTGCTCCAGTATCTCCTCGGCTGTGGTGTCATAGTGGGCCAGGGGGTTGCTGGGATTGCGGTACTGGTCTAGGATGTGAGAGTTTGGGATCTCGTTCTTCAGCCTCCAGGCCACGCCCACATGAGACTCGGGCGAGTCGAAGCGAGCGCTGGTGGGTGTCCGGACGATCTCGGCACCGAGGGCTCTCAAAACGTCCACCTGTACACACACGCACAAATGAACTAGTTGAATACAGTATGTCTACATCTCAATTGGCTGGTTACCCAGACACAGATTAAGCCTAATCCTAGACTAAAATGCATATTAAATGGGGATTTTCTATTGAAAATGTTATTTAGTCCTGGAATAAGGCTAATCTGGGTCAGGGGAAACAGCCCTTTATGTACAGTAGTGGATCCGGGATTAACTAAGGCTTTGTGGATTGTGTCTGTGTAGTGAGGCAGGACTCACCTTCTCCATGCTCATCTTCTCTGGCATGACGATGATGCAGCGGTAACCTTTCACAGCTGCAGCCAGGGCCAGACCAATACCTGTCACACACATGGGTATTGCTCAGTGAATCTGTTGGCACTCACTGAGGCCCAGGCCCAGGCCCAGGCCCAGGACCAGGCCCAGGCCCAGGCCCAGGCCCAGGCCCAGGCCCAGGCCCACACCCACACCCACCTGTATTCCCGGAGGTGGGCTCGATGATGGTATCCCCTGGTTTGAGGTGCCCGGCTCTCTCTGCATCCTCCACCATGCGCAGACTGATCCTGTCCTTCACACTGCCCCCCGCATTAAAGTATTCACACTTAGCCACTGCACAGACAGACAGAGTAAACAAACGTTATTACCATCCACGTGCACATTTATTCTGTTCTGAATGCAATGTTCACTGCCACCATATTATCCCTGACTGAAGTCACATGTGTGTAATTTGTCCTCATCAAAAGACGTATAAGCTAAAGCCTGTGAAATAGTGGGATATACTGAGATGTCAGCTTTGACAACAATAGAACTAAACTACAACGATACATTTAAGAATTCTCTCATTCTCACACACACACACACACACACACATACACACACACACACACACACACACACACGCACACGCACAGAGATCTAGATGAGATGCCAAGAGAAAATCCAATTCAAATGAATTCTTAGAAGTTTGAAGACTGTATAAATCTGGGCTTGACGCACCTGAATAATACAGTATGACTCAGCATAAAGGGGAACACATTGAGGGGAACCCTGGCCTTCTGGCCTCTCGACTCTTTCAACAAGATTTCTGTGGATTACATTTCTTGGCAGACCATGAAAACCCTCAAGGCTAGGTTTTACCACGCTGGCATAGACTGCTACAGCACAAAACGTTGTGTGGGAAACATTTCCACCCATGTAGCAAGTCAATGTCTCTACATTCATCTCATGCACATCCTGAGAACAGACAGACGCTTCCTAGAATTTCCCCCATCTCTGCGCCAAAAATAGGGATGTGACATCTGACCAGCGTTACATTTCGTGTTACAAGTCCTTCCTTTCTTCAACATCACACACTAAACACTTGTTAAAACTGTGTTGTATATTCTATGGACTTGTTTGTGTATTTTAGAGATAATCATGGGGAACTCACAGATTTCGCACTTGAGGCCAAAGGTCGTGGTGATCTTGTTAATGCGCACCAGTGGGGTCTCACCGATCCTCTGGAGGATGTTCGGGAGGATGTTTGGAGCCTTCGTCCTGTCAAGAAGTGGGGGTTGTTATCTTCGACTAAAAGGGAAAATTAGCATGATAGATTCAGTATGAAGTCTTACTTTTTGGGGTGGGTATGGGGGGAGGCGTCATGCGAGAGCCCCAGCCTCCAGGTGCATCTGCTTGGCAAGTCAGGACGGATCCACTTCCTCTCCCCAGGCGTCTCCCCAGTGCTCAGTTGGATGGGTCCATCTAAGTCCTCCACCTCTGGTCTCTCCCGGATCTTGCCATTGGAGTCGCCATTAGTGTGGGCACGCAGCCTGGCAGCATGGGGGCACACTGAGCCCAGAACAGGGCTTTCTTTGGTGGAGGGAACAGCAGGCATGGCTCACCTGGGCAGGACAAAATGTTAAGAGTCCTCAGCACAAAATGATAGCCTCGTCAAAGAGGTTTATTTGCCTGTAGAATCATTGCTTGTTGTTATGTTGGTCGTCTTATCCGACCGGGTAGGAATATTTTTGGCAGAAAATTGTTGCCTATGCTAGCTTGCAATATTGAAGAGAATGGAAGAAAACCTGAAGCAAAAACTGAATTCAGAGTATTTGGAGCTCCGCCCAACGAAGGTATTTATTGGTTTGACATGTCGCAAAGCCTCACTCATATCAAACAGGTTTCGACACCTTTGTAGCTACTTTCTGCAAAGGATTTTCCCAGGCTTTCCGAACTAGCCTGGTCTCAACAAGGTTACTTATCAGGAAATATCTGGACAAAAGTGTGGATGCACCCTCATCACAGCAGATTTCAGCATCTTAGAGCGGTGGTCTGGGTCAAGCCAATATTGATGCAGGTGAGTGTGTTAGTCATTCAACCAACCAAGCAGTCCCTCATGTTCTAAGATTCCTTCCCTTTAAAAAAAAATGTCAATGTGGAGCCTTGATACTGAACCAGATGTCTAAGACTTAACCTTAGAAAAAAAACATTATTGTTTCCTGAACATGTCTAAGTGTTTTCCCATAGTCTGGAAAATAAGAAGCTTGTGAAATGTGCTGGAAAGGTGAAACATCTAGAAATGTGCTGGAACCTCCATTAATAGATGACCAACTCAAAACGCCGCTCTTGTTTGACTTCCTCTACAGCAACATGTGCATTTGTTGGCCCTCTTACACTTGAGCTGGCATGAGCTGAACCCTAACTAATATACAGTACACTCCCAAGCAGCTGTTCAAATGAGCCTATTATAAACTCTGCAGAAGAGACAAATCTCGCCTGGCTGGCTTGAATATATGAACACAGCACAATAAACCTAGTGGAGCTCCTTTGTCTCCTTAGAAAAACAGTGGGGTGGGAGAGGTGGGAAAGGCCAATGGAACCTTTCCCTTATGAGCAACTGCATTTCTTAATGGCACTAATACAACTGTAATTACTGCTAATGTTAGAGTTTTTCTACTGCTGCTATGGCAAATATGAGGGTGGAATAGCCTGACCATTGGTGGGTTAAGGTTTGCAATCTGATCTTCTTTAACACTGACACACTCAGATGCAATTGGCCCATTACTTAATGGGAGGGTACTATTGGGGACTCTGGAGTTATGGAGTTAAAATGCTTGGAGGAGTGGAGTGGATTGCCTTGCGTCACTCCTGGCCTTGGGTCTGTACACCAAACAAACATTCAATCCTGAACTCTTGCTCTACAAGAGTATTGAGAAACCAACAGACTGTTGAGAAACAATTTTTGTTTCTTATCCATTTCCCACACATCTCTAATACAGTGAAAACTGTGTCAAGCTAAGACCAGCATAGACTATATGAAATTGTTTAAGATATTACTACATGATAAACAATTATCATGGAAAGAAAGGCCAACAAACAGCCCTAGTGCAGTGAAAATGCCTCATATAGTATGTGAACCATATTAAAAAAAAAGTCTGATGGCCAGGCATGAGTGCGCTCACCCATGCAAATGGGGGTAAACTGCAGGAATGCTGCAATTTACAATGTGCACTGACAATGCTTCGGTCTGCTCTTAGAGGGATACATAGAAAACAAGAAGTCCACCTAGTGATGAATAATAATTTGTCATTCTTAATTTAAAAAATATATTTTTGCAAACAAGTTGTAATGCACTCCTTTTTTTGTAATGCATTCCTTTTAATGCACTCCTTTAGTGGGCAACTATGACAATAGCAGGGAAGAGAGGGGCAATTATGAACCATGTGCTACTAAAACAACTCTCTTCACCCCATGAAGTACTAGTCCATCTCCTGTTAAGCTGTGACTCTTCATTAAGGCAGGCGTGTGATTAAAAATCAGAAAAGTAAAAGATAAGACGTAGTCTAACAAATACTTTTCTGAGATCATAAAATAGAGAATTATCATTTTCAAACACTGAATAAACAATAACCAAATACTTTGAAATCCCCACAATACACCATTTCCCTGCACTGTGGAAGAGTGATTGATCAAATGGTTGCACAATTACTTCTAAGACTACAGTAAGCTTTTTTTTCAGGGTAACATAATATCATTCAATCAACTTCCACTTACCTTGATGTGCAATGATAGGGGATCGCGGACCACTAACTGCAAAGTCGCCGTCAGACGAAAGTGAGATACTGGAGTCCTCGATCTCCGGGGACTCGCGAGGAGTAGCCATGTTTTGTGCGCGCTCCGATTGGCTGCAGTGAGGGCGTTTATTTGTTCACCTCATCCAACCAGAGAAAGCGAGCAGTCCAAGTCAAGTTGTAAAAACAGGAAAATGAAAACCGTACGTCTACCAAATGTGACTTGTAATAGTGAATAACATGCATAAGTGTAATTACAGCATTTCATACTATGTCCCTTTACTTACCGGATGTGCATTAACTTGATATATGCAACTCATTATATATGATCACAGATTCATTGTGAAGGCCTATTTAAGTGGTCAGTCTACACACCTCTCTGTAGCCTACAATATTGTTGCTGGTACTATTGGTCGTGACAGTGCTCCGCGTGTCATTTGTTTCCATCCACCACCCCCAGCCACTGCCTCCACCGGCTTCGGTTCTGCTCTGTCTATCTGTCTGTCGATCAGGGGTTGATGGCTGTATTGGCTCTCTGCCATGTACCATGTGTTGTAGTCGTTTATAACTCCCAGACAGGGATCTCTAAAAAGAGCAGTCATGCAAATACACCAAGCCTAACTGTATAAGCATTTTATATTCAATAAATGGTTAATCTAAGACGTAATTGTTGCTGACTGAACTATAGTTTTGATCTTGTTAACCCCTGCTGGAAATTCCATCAACAGTTTCTTTCCTTTCAATCAGTTTGACACTGACCAGCCACAGCAATGAAAGAGGATCTAGTACAGAATCACTACAAAGTTGTTTTATTGAGAAATCAACGGAAGCTTGTACTTGTGTTTTTAAAAAAAATGGAATAAATGAAAAAAAATTAACGAGAGAAACATTTCACACACATTTGTCTGTCTTCATTGGGAGAGGGGAGAGGAGGGAAGGGTCAGTCTTGGCTCAGTTTAAAATCTTCCAGAACGTTCCCGGTCCCTTGACCTTCGTCTCTCGCGGTCTCGTCCACCCCCACCCCCTCCACCACCACCACCACCACCACCGCCGCCGCCACCGCCGCCACCACCACCACCACGGCCACGGTCTCGGGAACGAGAGCGACGTTCCCTGGATCGCGAACGAGAGCGGTGCCTTCTGAAAAGGGAAATGGACAATTGACTAAACATGTAGCACCAGCAAAATGTTTGACTAGTACAAAAACATACTTTTCTTTAATGAATTTTTTTAACAAGGTGCTCGTAGAATAAAAAAATAAAAAAGGGATCCCTGAAAATTCCTTACCCTTTCCTGCGACGTCCATACAGCTCCCTACGGAGTTCCCGGGATATGGGTTTCAGGTGCATGAAGTTGCAGAAGCCACCTCGAGTGCACTCTCTGTAGAAAGAAGGAATGTATGGGGTTCAGGGCAAAAATTGAACACCTGCGACCAGGCAAATCTATCCAGCTACTTTGGCAGGTAGCCAACAATGGTTTGGGAATACTATGCTTCAAATCAGTTGTGAGCTGCAATTATGGCCACCGTTGATCCAAAATGTATAATAACTCTGCTGGCACTGATGAAGTCCGTGACAGCACGAGAGAGGAACTTCTACACACGAAAGCGTGAGATAGAAAACATGCACACAAATCACTGAGTGAGATGCATGCTGGAGAAAGGCAAGACTGTTCTCCCCACTCAACAAAAGGTGGCAAACCCTGGGCCTGGTGCATATATGATGAATACAGTAGTGGAATACAGTGATTAAACAATACAGGTGCATTGACTACACACACTTTCAAACTGACAGGGAATATGGGTGAGAGGAGAGGGTAGCAAAGACAAGAAAGCTACACTGACCCCATCTCATACTGGCGACAGCAGGCTTCCCTGAAGTCAGTGACAGGGGAGAGCTCTGCATGGATGGGCTGACCGTTGAACCAGCGGTTGTTCAGGTCCATGACCGCTTTTTCTGCGTCCTCTTCCCGACGGAACTGCACACAGAGAGGAGAGAGAGACCAGGTTTTTCGGCTGACATTTACTTACAAGATTAACATCGGTCACAAAACTATTCTCTGAGAACCAACGTCGTCTCTTGAGAATTCAACAGGCTGATATTTGGGGACTCGATACTTGCCTTCACGTAGACGTTCCCAACCAAGTGGTCACCCAAGTTATCACAGACGTTCATCTCCTCCACCTCGCCGTACTTCTCCTCCATCTCTGCGAAGACCTCCTGTTGGAAGGAAAAGGGAAAGAGGAAATTGGAGGATAGCTTTGCTCTTATACTGTAATTCTGTACTGTACAATGCCCCAAAGGCATGACTACTTAGCAGCAACAAATTACTTTCTTCTAACCTTGGCAACGAGGCGCACAAATCAGTCCGTTATGTCTTGGGTTGACGGGTGAAATTAATAACCTAATGCACACGAATGACTTTCACAAGCCCAACCATGAAGACACAACAGCCTTTTCCATTATCCAGCTCTTAACTTAATAGTATCCATTGTACAAATCCTGAGCTTTTACATCAGTGAACCTGGGTCAACATTGGCACTGAAAAATTGTCCCTGTTGTGAAAATGTGACCTTGCCATCTCTTCCAGAGACGAAGTCAATGAGAACAAATGGCATATTTGGCGGAGCGATAGCATGGTGGTAACATGGTAGCAAGGTGGGTATAGACGGTTTTTGGGATTTGTCATTTACGTTACATTTACGGCATTTAGCAGAAGTGGCAGAACCCAAGGTTACTTACCTCAAAGAACTCATCATAGTGCTCTTGCATCTCCACATCACTGACAGCACCTAAAAACAGGAGCAACAAGTGAGAACACTGCTAGATGGGTATGGCCTGATTTACTAAGCATTGTGCAGTGAAGGGGATATAAAACCTAGCCTACATAAAGCTACACCATGCTTATAATTAGAGTCTGGGGCACTTTCTGAACTTTCCTAGGGGCGGACATTGTTGTTGCAACGTTGGTAAATGTAGGTACGCCAGATACAGTACAATATTAACAGTTGATGACGCAGGGTCCTGCATGTGAGGGGGAACTTACAGCGTAAACCATCGGCAGACTGGGCACTGTTTTGAGGGTTACGGTAAATGTTCAAGAGGGCAATGGTCTGAAATACAAAACGTACATTTTTATGATACAAATCAAGCAGAAACAGAGGGAGGGGAAAAAGGTAAAATTAGATAACCAGTTTGACTTCACAATCATGTTCCTCACTACAGGTCCTGAGGGGCACACATTTAGGTGCAGTGAGCGTCTTTGGTGAGCTGCAAGCTGTTCTGCAGCATTCACTCCCTCCACGACCTGAACTACGAAACTCAAGCCAACAGAAATAGTGCATTGATTGTGTGATTCTAAACCAAGAGACGCACACAAAGCTGAAACAGAAGGTAACAGTCTCCTCCAGGGCGTCACAGGAAGCTGCAAGCACAAGGTTCTCAGAACTAGTCAACATTAAGCTACTAGAGAGTACAGAAGCACCAACAGTGCCATTAACATCTTTGGGACTGGCATCTGGTTCAATCAAATCCAATCATTTTACCCAATGAAATACTATTAGTTTGTAAATTTGGTCAGTGGACAAAAGCCATTTATTTCTCTACATACTCTCATGGTCATCTCTGGAATATGTAGGGAGGATTTTGGCTAGTTCGGAGATCCTTGTTTGGAAACAGAAGTAAGAGTCAGCATCGTGCCACAGTTCCGACTGAGTCCACAGCCACACATACCTACCTGTGTGAGAGGCTATGCGTCAGCTCTGCTAGACAGGGCTCAACACTTGGTACTGCTCAGCCCACACAGGGAGGATTACACTAAAGTCTGAAAACAAACACCTCAGACAGGCATTACCCATTTAGGTCAGTTACCTGTAACAATAGTGATTCATCTGTTTAATAAAGGGTGCGTGTGTTTTGATCATGGGCAATGATAGGATGAGTGACTGAGAAGTCATATTTGAGGGCTGAGAAGTAAGTGTTCTACAGGTAGGGGACACAGGAACATCACAATATGCTCTTGGTTGTAAGAGAATGGTAAGGGTATTTTGATGGGGATTGGTAGTATTCCTTGGACAATTTGGTTGGGGAGGAGCAGTTATGGCAAGTATAAAAGAGGTACTGTAATGTTGGGCTCCCTGCTAACAGTGCTGAGGCAGTTCCTCACAGCTTGGCTGCTACGTGACCTATATATTTTTTAAATAATGGGGGGGAGGAGGGATTTCTAAACCCCTGAGGCTAACAGATCTTTAGACTTACAGTGAGAGGCGTCGGCCGTCTGTGCACTGTTTTGGGGGTTACGGTAGATGTTTTGAATCAAGATGGTCTGCAGAGGGAAGAATAAAAAGATAAATGATCAAATAAAATTCCCTAAGAATTTAGTTCACTGATCATCGAAGGTCTCTATGCCTTATGATACGACACTATGGAAGTGCAATGTCTCCAGGACCAATTAGGCCTAAATGCTTTTCAGTACGGGGAGAGGGTGGGCATCCAATCAGATGTAAGCGTGTAGGGTCTGTGGCTTCATATGGTTCACCATAGGTCAAGCTCAATTGTATCTACCCTCCCTAAACACTCCAGATTGAGTAAGCAGTTCAATGTAACAAAGAGAGGGAAATTAAGATCCCAGCATGTTTTTCGAAGAGCAAGAGCCAGGCAACTTAACACACTAAATAAGGGAGGAGTTTGGTGCATATTGTGAATGTGCCTGTATGTCCTACTTGGAAAAGACTTGGGATTCAACTGCATTCTATACACAAACCACTGAACTAAACAGCCCAACCCTATATTCATTACATAAAAATGCAACTTCTCTGAAATGGAACAGAACACATGGTTATCAAATCGTATCAGCCAAACTTGTAATCTGAAATGCAAAACATACACAGGGTTGTTAGTGTAGAGCAAACATTTTTGCTAACATGCATCGTTTCTAATTCTACATAGGCCAATATTCGTTCACATTAAATTGTGCCATACTGAAGTTCGCATGGAACATGGATTAGCCTAGTGTCGTATAAGCAAACGTTAAAGATGATCTAATTACGCACAGGGAGTAGAGTAACTGTGAAGTCATTTATGCATTAAAAACAGGCTATACCTATGCATCAATTGTGAGTACACGTACCTGGCTGAAAGTTGGTTTATTGTGCAACCTTGAGCAACGGTCTCCATGTCTGCACGCTCCAATTTTAAAGTAGAATGAACAATTGACCCTGTAAGAAAAATATGGTAGAGAGAGTAATTAGCAGGCTCTCAATAAAACCTATATACCGATAGTAGAGCTGGAGCTAGTAGGAAGAATTGGAAAGAAATGTACGCTTGGCCCGCCACATGCCACATTTTTAAACCAAACCACTTCCCCATTCAAGCGGTAGCGGGAATCAAGCTACAGCCAAGCAAGCGCGAGCTAGCACAACAAAGTCTCCAAGGAAAGCCATTGATGGTGTGGTCGTATTTGGCAAAAATGATAACGAGTTGACTCGGGACATGAACGTTTTCACATAAATGTTCTGTTAATTTAACTACTGAATGAAAATCCCATGAAATACAAAGTAAAACTTACTTGTCTTTCTCTGTGCCGAAAATGGATGCCAGATACTCCGCCATTTTCGGTTCGTCAACAAATTGTGCTCACCGTCATAGACTCATGTCACGTGTCGCTTTTCGAGAAGAGGTGTTCTTCGTCATAGATTCGATTTGCTCACGGTGGCGCTGTTGCACCAATACCATGAGATGATATTTAACAAAGAATGTGGTATTGACCTAAGAGTGTACAACCAGAAATAGTAGTATACTTGCTGCATCCAAGAGACGGGACTTATTGAGTATTTTGAGGTAACACTGCTAACACTGGCCAAAATCTCATCAATGCAAGATCCATTGTACAAGTAGCCTATTGTAGCCTTTTCATCAGCTCAGCATGATAGGGACTTTTGGAGGGGAAAGATTAATGAATTTTACTAACTATGTATGGTAGTGATTTTTTATTTTATTGTATTCTTTTTGCATTTGATCACATTACCCTTGTCCCAGAGGAAGATGCGTAATTGTAAATTGTAAACTGCAAGGAATCTGACCATCTCTGCGTAACCCAAGGAGGAGAATCGTGTTTTATTGATAACCAGAGCCACTTTGAGGTGACAGTGATGCATTCATTTGTTGGGTGTGGAGAAAGTTAGACTCAGATGTGAAAGACATTTCAGAGACATAGGACGAACAGTGATACGGTACAGAGCTTCTATTGGCTGTGTGTTTCACTCACTCACTCACACACACACACACACACACACACACACACACACACACACACACACACACACACACACACACACACACACACACACACACACATACTCCTGCTCTCAACTGTTGATGGAAGTGTACCCATGGGCTGGGAGCTACCATGAGGCCCAATGACTATTGGACCAACCTGCCTCTCTCCATCCTGGTCATGCTTCTCCTCCCTTGGGACGTCCGTGGTGAGTCAGACGGTAGTCTCAGGGAAAAAAACACTACTTTTGCCTTTAGTAATGTCACAGAGCAGTGCACAATTACATGCCATTGAGTTTTTACTTAAAGAGCAATTGTTATTGACATCAGTGACAGTTTTATGGTTCATTTTCAACTGTCACTGTGTGTGTGTGTGTGTGTGTGTGTGTGTGTGTGTGTGTGTGTGTGTGTGTGTGTATAGTAGAGTTTGGCAGATATATCGTGATATTGTGATATTGTTGTCTTACAGAAAATAGTCTGTAAAAGTGATTGAAACTCCAGAAATGTGCATAACTACAAGTGCAGTGTCTTGTTTCTTGCAAGGCAAAGCACATCTAGCGGTGAAAACATGTCTCTTTGTTTCACCTGACTATTCACAACATCAGCCATACACTCTACACGTTGCAGTTCAGTCATTTTTGCTCACGCTGGCATGTCTCCGCTTCAGTAATTAAAGATCTTGAATATCGTAAATAAGAAAATGTGGATATTGGTCTGTTGATAGTGGAAAATATGAGATACGGTACTATGTTAGGAAAAGATAAAGGGGCTAAAAATAATAGCATGGGGAGGAAAATTTGTTGTTTCCAACTTTTTTATGTTCTGCTTTTCTTACTTAGAATATTTAGTTTCCTTTTTACAAATTACTTCTGCCTGTCAATATGGTTCCACTGAAGGATAGTATTTTTGGCTTACTTTTGCCCCACTGAAATAGTTAACATAGGATTATAGACTTCATGAGAGTGTCTTGTTTTTGCCACTCACTGCCAATCAGTGATAGTGGCTTTATATTGGGCCTGTCAATCATACAATGTGTCAGAGCACCTTTTACATAGAAAAGGTCTCTTAAATAACCCTGTGGCTTTCCTGTGTGGTCAGGGCATAATATCATATGGTATATTTTATGGAATGTCTGTAAAACCCCTTACCTACTGTATCAGTAATATTACTGGTCAGATATCATGCTTCGGACAGTTGCCCACCATCAGACCATTGGTATTTCAGCTCCTTTTGTGATTTTAAATATGAAAGTTTTCAAAGTTCCCCATTTGTTGTATAAGAAGGGATCATGTGATGTGAGTTTCACTTCCACTTAATTTTGAAAGCCCAAAGAAGACCCCTTAATTTAATTTGCTTGTCAGACACCTTCTTTATTAATTTAAGTACAGATTAAGGGTTACAGTGAGTTTGCCTTTAATTATACCTTAATTGCAGTAAGATCTTATTTTCAGTAAGATCAGTAAGATCCCTTAATTATCTGTTCAAGTAAACATTAATGGTTGTAGAACTTCAACTAATACCTTAGTTTGATATAAAGTGTAGTTAAGATAGGATGCTGCAGGGCAGGTGGGCCTCATGGAAATTGTAATCACACTTCTTCAGGAGGTGAAACGTGCATGCTCTCAGTCTCTCTATGTGTGTAATCCCCCTTTTCTTGGTATTACTTCACTGATACCAAAGGGAAATTCAGTCACCTGTCAGTCATTTAGTCATCAGACTGAAACACCTTATCACAGGTTTCTACTAAACATTTGAGGCATATCCTCTCATTGATTTATGCAGCCAAATTGTTCAAGGCATTTCTTCTCATATGACTTATAACCATTTACAATTATATATTTTCCCTTAAAAGGTGCAATATGTAGCTTTTTCCCCTTGAAAATTTCAGGAAATAACCATGCAGAATCATTACTGATGATGCATTGGCAGTTTGTGACAGTGCCAAAACCTTGCTGTGGGCGTGTAACCTGCAACATATGTGTGTGGGTCATTGGCTACCTACTGCTTGGAAGCTGCAAGCATTTCTCAGTGCCTTCATGTGCAATGAAAAGTTTGTAATGATGTTTTCCGAGTAAACGTCCTGTTTGACATTACAGCCTTGTCTGAGTTTTGTTTAGGGAATGAGAGGATTTGTTTGAAACCAAATTTTAGCAAATGTGAGTGTCTCTGCTGGCTGGCTAATTTCCGTGTTCATGTTTCCGCAAACATTTCTGAACTAAATAACTAAATACTCTGAAGATTCTGATTCTTGGTCTTTCATGTGTTAACAGCGCATGGCTATACCAATGTCACAACAAAGATCGCCCACACCCAACCTCCAACCCCAGCCTAGAGTGAGCATCCACTCCCATCAATCCCTGCCCACTCCTGGGCCAGAGAGTATCTATGACAACGCACTTGCCCGGAGACCACCCCGCAAATATCCAGTTACCATCCAAGCTGCAGCCAATCAGGTAGCTGTCCCAGCCGACGGTGACCATGTCTACAGCAACAGGAAGGAAAAAGAGGAAGAGAGTCCTCTCCTGTATGCTGCACTCAACCACCAGGTCCTGCCTGCAGCCTCTGTCCACCGCTCGCGACCTCAGGAGGAGTGTTCAGAGTATGCAGCCATCCGTGTGTCCTGAGCCTTGGAACCAGTCAGGCAAAACTCCGGTCCTTGCGTGCGCCAGTACAAGGGATATTTGTTTCTCCTTGACACTTAATTGATTGATGTCACTATTAGCCAAAGAGTGTATACACATGTTGTCCCAGGTCTATATCTATCTTTGATAAAAGACAAGAGTGAGACCAGTACCTTGTGCAACCCTAAAACAGCTTGTTAATGACGAACAAATTCAGGGCATAATATGGCTGCTTTTAACCACCTTCATCTGTTTGTGGTTCATTTGACTGAAATAATGTCTTTCTTTTATAATGTTTCCACAAATGTTTTTTTTCTGTAAAAGTGTGTAACCGTTGCGAGAATCAGTTCACTGTGAATGTTACTGTGATTTTGTGTCTTTAATTGTGATTGTGTAAATTTGGCTGTGATTATGTATATTTAACCAATATGTTTGAATGGCTTTTACTTTAATGTCATATTTCACAGCATTAATTCCATTATCCAGTACGTTTTATTGTAAATCGATCAACCTGTTTACCCCAGAACTCCCTCTGACTAATGAAAATCCCCCTGGTTGAGTTGAGGTGTTAATGTTATACAGATACTGTTATGCTGTTTCGTCTCTTGTGCCGGGATGTAATTAGGAGTGTTTCTTGTGGGGCACAAACCAAAAACCCACATGTGGTCCTGTGTGAAACTGAGAGAAGTTAATTTAAGTGTGTGTGTGTGTGTGTGTGTATGTGTGTTGTGTGTGTGTGTGTGTAGAGATTTTGCCCAGATGTATGCATGTTGACTACTATACAGTATGTAAGCCTGCTGTTTCTGTATGTGTGTTATATGTTGTGAGCGTAAACAGTGTGTACAGTATGTATATGCATGCGTACAGTACATCTCACTGACTTTTGAATATGATATTATCTTCTATCTATTACAAGGACTATTTTACAGTAATATGTTGCAGATAGCCACATATGAATTTACATATGAATGTATATAGGAATGTTAATATAACCACAGGCTCACTAGTCCACTGGCTACCTGACAGGATGATTGTAAAACCAAACACCTCAGATGACTGGTGTTTACAGTACAAGCAAAATCTTCTCAAAGTTGTAGCCTTGACCTGTATCCTTGGTTCTCTATTTGTTTCAATGATGCTCTCTAATCTCTTTTTCAATCTGAGACCATGGCATCCTTAACCCTTTCATGGTGCTGATACTGCTGTGCCTTGTGCTCTCACTGAATGTGCTTTAAGACAACCTATTTAACAAACCTGGTTGTATTTTATTTAACTGCATTACAACTGTAACCTGAAAGCAATCAGAATATACTGCAGGTTCTCTTACAAACAATGAAACCAATGACCACGTGTTTACCAGACAGGGAAGCATTATATCCCATTTCAGTTCCTCACCAACTCCATGCTCTCTCCTGAATCCAGGAAATCAGATGTTTCAGTTCAGAAACACAGACCACCACATTTGGACTTTGGTTTCATAGCAGCAAGCTAAAATATCAAGATACCTTTTCAGCTTTTAGTCTTCTGAAAAGTCAGTTTTTCTTTTGTCAAGAACTGCACTGAGCAGGCTATTTAGTGTGGTGTTGTATCCACTGTATGGTAGTCATGTTAGTGTAAGAGAATCAATCAACAATCAACTTTTTCAGAACAAAAAGAGAACAATAGTGTTCTTTTGGCACATTCATTATTGTAAGGTAATTATTGTAAGGCTATCTGCTACATTACAACCATCACTAACCGAAACAGCCACAGGAGACATGAAGAGTTCATTTACAGATGATGATTTCATTTACAGCTACAGTGTCATCTAGTGGAGACAGATCCACACGCCATGCAGATTCCAATGTCATGAGGCACATTTCCTTAGTTGTTATCTTGTTTTGGTCTAATATTAACTGCATAACATTATATATAATATAATATTGTGTGTTATGGATGGGCCCATTCCAAACATAGTCCTCTATTCTCATGCATGAGACAATTACCCTGCTGATCCAAGATCAACAATCTGTCTCAGGCCAAGAGACATGGGGGTAATGACTAAAAAAACTCTGTTTTTGGTCCAGTAGAAAGTAGAATTATGTGGTGCAGCCATGAGCAACAGAGGGTTTCCGCTAGATAAGCAGCAGGTCTTAATTCTATTTGTTTTTCTAACATTAAAAACATTCATAACCATTCTTATAATAATTCTACGAGAGAAAAAGGAGTTTATAAGGAAGACGTTTTTTTTCCTACTTTACAGTCATTGTGATTGCCGTTCGACATAATAACATTGAAGAATACAAAAATAGTGAATGTGTCAGATAAGAGATAACACACAGAGTTGGGCCAATGAAGCCTTCACAAAAATATCAGACATTCCTATGGGCCAGTACAGCTGAGATTAGGCCACATGCTATACACTGTACAGTATTTAGGTGTTCAAGGAAACAGACTTGACCAAGAGCAGCATACTGAGCATCCTCTGGTTTAGAGAGCTAACTCAGAACCGAAGGCCGTATCAGTGGTAAGTGGTAAGGGCACGGTTTCCCCTGACTCATGTCTGATTCAAGCACCTGAAACCTACGTGTGAGACTGGGTGTGTGTTTGTTTTGAGTTATTTCAGTGTGGCAAAATAGTCTGGAAAGAATGTTAGTCATAGAATATTTGAGGGTACGCACATCAATAAACCTGTGCTATTCAGGCGGTCCAAGAGAACTAACAGTACTGGGTCCAGACTGGGTACAGGAAGGGCAGCTTAAGTGGGGCACTCTATGCTGTATTGGGAAATTCAGCTCCCATTCTCACTTTTATCCTCACCATCTGTTTCCATCTGGGACTCCTGTGGTTATATCCTGAAGAAAAATCAAGAAAAATAATTAATAAATCTTCAGGATATAAATCTTCAGGAAATCAATCTTGAAGAAAAACACACATGCAGACGCAAACATTCACACAAGCACACACACTTCAAAAAGCACATTTCCGATATTGTATCTGGCACCCAATGAAAGAAGGTCTGGTCTGAAGGTCTGGAAGGTCTACTGTACACATATGGTCTGTAGGACGTATGGGAAAAATAAATACTTCTGCAGTTAGGTCCTAACAGATCATGGTGCAAAGATGGGAGGGTCAATAATGATAAAGTACACATAAACACATTATGACATACATCATAAACACACATCAATTTGATTAAAAATCAAGTATATCATATCTAATAGGCAATAATCAATATGAAAAACAAACACTGCCAGAAAATAAAGGCCAGGTTTTATTTTACAGACAGCTCATGTGATAAACCAGAACATATACTATTCATCAGTAATCCTGAATCAAGCACCATCTCTTGATACTTTACAGCTAACTATATAACAATAATATATGCCATTTAGCTGACGCTTTTATCCAAAGTGACTTACATTGCAGTGAGTGCATACATTTCAGTATATATGGTCCCAGCAGGAAACAAACCCACAACCTAAGCGTTGTTAGCGCCATGCTCTACCAACTGAGCCACAGAGGACCACTAGGACCTAACTGTGGCCCTAGTGCTACTGCTAACATTGAAGTAGAGAGGATTACACGTGTCAGAAGGAAATAAGATACTCAAATAAACAGAAACATCTAATTAACACAATGCCATTGCCTAGTCTAGACCAGAGTATGCTGATCTAGGATTAGGCAAACATACTGTAATTAATTACTGTATGGAATGTTATACTGTATGGAACATGAACAATTATGTGTTACAATCTGAGTATTTCACATATCTGTGACCACCAGGTCAACATGTATGATTTTTGAGTCATGCAATACAGACACTTACACAACATCGATCAACATCCGCTCTCTCTACTCTAGCACGTGCATGCGCACACACACACACACACACACACACACACACACACACACACACACACACACACACACACACACACACACACACACACACACACACACACACACACACACACACACACACAGTTGAGTTTAGAGCAGAGGTGGCACCATAGAAGAGATTTGTAAAGAGTAGCCCCACACAAAGGATTCGTAATAGCATCCCAGCACTCTGCCAGCCCCTTGGTGTACCACAATCCACACAGCAGCATAACATAATCAAAATAACAATCCCACTCCACTCATACCAGCCTGTTCTCTGATTCCACTTAACTGTTAAAGGCCATTTCATATTACACAGTGGGTGCTTTGTAAAGGTTTTGTGAAGTTATACTATACAAACACACTTATAAAATGTTTAATGATATGGCCATACATCCTAGAAATAGCCATATTTTGAAAAGTGTCATATCTATTGTTAATAGAAACATTGCTTTAGTCTTATTTATGTTGTAGGATGGAGGTTCATGTCCGGATCACCCATTGGGACTTGGGACACAGGGAGACATTCTGTTCCTCTTCAAAGACTTGGAGCGCATGGTGGTGAGCAGCTAGGTCAGGCTGGAACTCTGGCCTTGCATCAAGGGAGATTTCCACCATTTCCACCATCCAGGTCAAAGATCAATCTGAATGGACAGGCAGAGAGGGAGAGATAGAGACAGAAAGAAAGAGAGAGAGAGCGAGACAGACAGAGAGCGTCAGACAGGTGGCATAGACAGTAATCCACAGTGGAGAGCTGTTCAAGGGTCACCACTCATGATTAGATTTTCCATGCAGCCTAGCATGCCACTTTATTCATCCTGCCAACCGCACACCCAAACACAAAGCCACATCCCCGACCAGTATCACACCCTTTTCCTGACGCCAAAAGATTTCATCATTGTCAAACAAACAAACTGATTCCGAGCATCAAGTGGAGACAGATCTGAATCTGCCACTGGGCGAAATATCTAAACCTTTGCCTCTAAAATAAGATGACATCATTGCCACATTCGCAGTTTCTTTACTTTTCTTAAGGGTGGGCATGACCAAGCATTGTCTTATTATTCTTTGTGTAAGTAATAACATCCTATGTTTCTAGCAAAAATAACATTAAAGGATACTGACCCTGTCACTCAATCGAGATCGGGTCTCTCTCTCTCTCACACACACACACAAAACACACATAATTCAACACTGTTCCAGTAACACAGGGAGAACCACAAGCACACACCCAGAACTGAAAGACTGTGTGTACAGTGTGAAATATTCGTTGGTGGCTTTCTTGAGGACTCTAGAGGACCAATAAAGGGGAATCAGTGTTGTCCTACTATCACAGGTTTGGAAAAAAACCCAACAATGAATGATGTACTCTTAGCTACCAGCAAGTTAATTTGACATATTGTAGCTAAACAACGGTTTCCCTTCCTTTCTTAAACACTTTCTCTACATCTCTGGCCCTCTTTCAAACAATTACAGTGCTGCCCTCACGGTGAGGTACAAGGACCCTGTAAGGGTCGAGCATGTTTGTGTGCCGGACAGGATATAGTTACTCCCCACACTTCCTGCGATGCCACAGATTAAGAGTTCCCCTGCAGAACTATCCTTTCATCAAAACTCAAAGTTCTTATCTGAGCCACACTTCCTGTACCCGGCCAAGGCTCTTATCCCTGTTAAATAATCTCTAACATTATGACAATGACTCATTATGACAAATTCCAGTGATAGAGGGTGCGTTAATAAAAGTGCTTTCCGATGTTTACTTGACCAGTCTAAAGGTAGAGTTTAAATCTTATTTTCTGCTATGGATTTGAGAGTGTGCAAACAAAGGAATGAAAAGGGATAGTCCAATAGTCAGTTATAACTAATGAAATCATTCTGTACACAAGATAAATGACCGAAGCAGTTCATTTTGCTCATTCCATTTGCAAGCATATACAGTATGTCATTTCAGCCACGAACAGCATTTCACATGAAAATGAATCAAATCAGAACCACAGCTGCCCCCCCAAATACAAATCAACCTCACATTAATGTCAAAACCATCTTTTGACCCCAAAAAATGATTAGTACTGCCACTCTGCACAACGTCAGCCTGGGCAGTGATGTGTAAGGGTCAGACTACAGTCTGAAAGACACGTTGTTATGGGGTTCTCTCCCCCTCATTCTGGCCCCTTGTGTGAATCTGGCTCCAAGTACAGGATTAGAGAAGGCCCTTTCTATTGAGAGCTAGCACTGCACTGGACAACTAGCACAATCATTTATTATTCTACAGAGAGGACAGGAGAGGAGACGAAGAGGAGAGGAGAAGAGAAGAGAGGACAGGAGAGGAGAGGAGAGGAGGAGAGGAGAGGAGAGGAGATTTAAAAAATAACAATGACAGACTAGGCTAGACTTTAAGGGCAATAGCTCTTGCTGTGCACACACATTGAGTCACAGTGGTTCACATTCCTTAAATATTTTCTATTTATGAATCTAAATGTTTCTCAAAGTAATTTCAAGTAAAACAACTGCAAAGTACACAACCCACAGAGAATTAAGGCAGTAACTCTTGACAAACTATTAGACCATTGTACCACGATAGCTCAACCACCGAAAGTGGTGTTCGAACCATCCAAGTTTGCCATCATATTTATGGGACATGAGACAAACAAAAATGAGAGGTCTTGAATCTACATCATGATTTAGAGAACAGGCAAATAATAACATTATAGTGTCTACTGTCCTGGACATTGCTTTAGGAGGCCTGTGCATCATTGTCAAAGAAAAGCAGAGATGGGAAAAGCTGAGTTTTCACCAGTTTTGAGTAGGAGAGTGCCAATGAACTCCATCCTCAACACCTCCACCCAAACTGGCAGAGGTGAGGTATTCCTCTTCTGTCCTAGAGAAAACAGCAACAATGAAAAATAACACAGGTCTGGAAGTCCTGATTAACCAGAAGGTCAGAGCTATTGAGTTGGCTACTTTTATTCAGCTAAAGAAACAAGCACGAGACGTTGCTTTGTTTGTCTCGTTAACAACAGAGACATCGTAGAGTCATCGACTTCAGGTATTGGACCAAGTCCTCACGATTCATTATAACTTGGATGTACCAATCCCAGATTGCCCCTTTAATGAGTAAATTTCTAACCCTCCATACTTCAACACACTACACCTTTCTGAGGTGGACATGAGTCAATGTAACCAAAACCCACAAACTACAATCGTTCATCTGCACAAGCTCATCTGCAAAGCATTTCCTGGAAAATCAGCATACCTCTTCAAACTTGTCTGGTCGTGTTTGAACACAACACCTCCTTCAGAATATGGGGTTGAAATACTCCTCCCACCGTCCATCACTACCACCATTTAATATGCAACTAAAGCAATAAAATTAATCCAGATTGATCTCACATCCATGTGTCCTAATTACTCTGTGATGAGTGTCAGGGTTTCTAAGGAGGAAACCGACCACAGGATTTCACAATCCTGACAAGTTCTACAGAACAACCTCAGTGTTTTCTTCTTTGGCAAACTAAAAAGCAAGCATTGACAACACCTGCTGTCACTAGCATGATTTGTTTTGTTTCCTCATATCTTCCTGGGGACTGATGAGTGTTATTTGGGAGTGACACTGTATGGGCAGAGTTCCACATGTCATAGCATACTGTCACCAGACTGTTTCCCCTTCACGGTTGCCTCTGATGCTGACCGTCGTGTGAAGGCCATGGGGAAAGGTGTTAACAGAGTAATGGGGGGTGATGACACGGGATGGACAGAAGTGTCGGCTCCGGATGTGCTTTTGTAACTTAAAATAGTGCACCGCTAAACTGTGTGGACACAACACAACCACCACACCTTGTTCTTAAGAATCGTGAAATAGATCCTGAGTCCACAAGGTCTTACATACACACAGACCAAGATATGATAATTATACTTTCCTAAACAGTTTCCCCTTACAGTTCAAGTGATTGACCCGAACTACTCTTCACATGATTAACAGTGGGAATATACTATATGGTGAGTGAGAGTTACCGTAAAACCTTAGGGCTGAGCGTTCCATTATCTGTTTATATATCCAAAATGTCTCTCTGGACAACTTGGAACAACAACAGTTGGTGATGATCAGTGCTATGACAAGCACTCATAACTTGGCCAATGCCAGGTCACGTTATGGCTCTTAGTAGCTACAGCATCTGCTATGAAGAGGCCTGTTCCCATGACTCTAAGGGACAGTGATATTTATAGCCTGAACATCATCCATAGCAAAACAACAATCCATAGTGATGTGTAGATGACACAAAAGTAGCACTCACCGTCGCGACACAGGAAACACTTGCAGAGGCACACACACAGACACAGGAGGAGCAGCGTGGCCACACAGGATACTGAGATGAGAATAGAGAGGGCTGGTCCAACTGCAACCCACACCCACCCACCCACCCACCCACACACACACACCCACCCACACACACACACACACACACACACACACACACACACACACACACACACACACACACACACACACACACACACACACACACACACACACACACACACACACACACACACACACACACACACACAGTTGAGTTTAGTGCAGAGGTGCAGGGTTTAGAGTAATCAAATGTTACAGGCTTTAATGATAGTGCTTCATAATGACCATATAACTGACACAAGCCTTAAAACAACAGAGCAAAATATATGTGGCATCTGGAAAATGGGTCCTGTGTGATTTCAAGTGTGATGTATTTCTTCATGTTTTGGTATTTAAGTTCCAGGAAACAACCAGGGTTGTTACAATTAATCTGCCTTCAGACCAGCCATAATTGCATGTCACTAAAATAGTGCAGAATCCACTGGGTGGAGATCCAACACCGATACCACATTGATCCAACACCACATGGACACAATAACGACAGTGTGTTTGAGAGAGTATTACAATTCAGGGTTTCAACACACAACAGTGCTGAACTACATTGCAAGAGTTGTTGCGGTGGATTCTTCCTCATAAGGACAATACATCTGTATGGGAATGTCTGAGCCCCTCACCGTTGGTGTTCATGGACACTGAGATGGGCGTCTCCAGGCCTCGGTGGTGCACCATGCATTTGACAGACAGGTCATGGAGTAGCCCTGATTGGAGGAGCAGGGTGCTGGTGACCAATGTGGTGCCGTCGCCTAGCTCGTAAGACGAGGTCACAGGCGGCCCCAGTGTACGGTTGTCCCCCTCCACGCTCCACACCATCTCTGCTGGCGGGCGGGACTGGGCCGTGCAATTGGCCTCGATGACCCCCAGAGAGGTCATCACGTAGCTCACCTCTGGTTTGGGCAGCACTAAGGGAGAGAAATAGACCATGGGCAAGAGACGATAATTGTTAGATTAGACCTGTGTAGTACAGTATTATACTGTGTAGTGCAATGCTATATACAGTGAGGCCATTTTTGTTAAGAATGACAGAAATCACAATAGGCACTACTAAGTTCCGGGTGCTGAATTTGACTATTAATATGCGGCCTACTATTATTTTATGTCCTGTGCTACCATCAGATTTTGTTTGGTGTTGTCTGTTGTTTTATTGTGTCTGAGACTGTGTTGGTTGGCATTGACTGACCCCTATGATCCCAGACAACAGACAACGTGTTTGTTCCTCTGTCTTCATGGCATGACTGACACAGAGAGACAGCATAGCATCTAAACCCTCCGTCACTGTTGGACACTATGACACATCCCCCATCCTCAGACGACCCAACATGGAAACAAGACCCAGCAACAGACAGGGAGGCAGAGGAAAAATAACTTTTATGTAGTGTGTGTTGTAGTGGGCTTTGGTGCCTGAGCCACCGCTGTTTTCAGAGTGGACAAAAGCAGGGCTGTTAGGCTGAGATGGGAGCAGAGGGAGACACACACAGACACACACACACAGAGGCCCTGTGTCTGGGGAAACAGTGACCCACTCATCCCCCAGCCCAAATTAATCACCTCTTTCCTCTCTACAGCCAGCCCTCGCTCTGTCAACTTTATCACTCCCAACACTCACACTGGAAAAAACATTGCCAGTAACACAGCACCAAAGAGCATTTTTTTAAACTGGAGAGAGATAAAGTACAAATGTTGTGACGTTCAAATGACATAAATATTGTCTCCAACCCTATTGTCTCAGAATGTTGTCTCCAATCCTGCATAAGTAAAGGTTGAATGATAAAATATAATAATAATAATATGCAATACTGCAATTTGCGAACACATTGCAGTTCAGAGGGTGAGGTGTACTGACAGTACACTAAAGGATGGCTTTATGTTCTAAAAGAGACAAGGGTTAAGGAACTGCACAAAGGACTGTCTCCATAGCTGGCCTAAAAACAGCAGCATTCTGACCTTCTCTGGCCCCCCTTATTGGCCACAGGGACATGAGGTTTGTTTACATAAAGCTCTTCTCCTTCCTGTACGATATCACACACAGACACACACACATTTTCTCCCATTAACACAAACGGCACTGCTAAAAATCGGTACTCAGCGTGGCAGCGTCCACTGTCTATGACATCTAGTGCAAGTCATGAATATATACCAATATCCCTCTCAGTCTATGTTTGTCCCTCAGTGAGCACATTCCCTGGAGCACATGCCCCCCTTTTTTTTTAGGCTGCAATGGTTGGGAAGTGACATGCTGGTATTAGTAGCACCTTATAATTTTGGGCCACACCCTTCAGAATGAGGATTGAGATTTGCCATCATGACTCACCAAATACACTACCAAAGCTGTAATTTCACTTCAATGGTGGTACTAACCATCCAAAAGGCCCACAATCCCTCACCTACCATACACAGAGAGGCAGGCTGTGGCGCTTTTGGTGCCCTCTGGGTAAGTGTGGAACTCGCAGGTGTAGCAGCCTTCGTCATCCGTCCTCACCGGCTGGATGGATAGCTGGGTGTCACCCAGGGAGTGGCTCAGGCTCACGCGGCCCCGGAAAGACTCCTCCACGGAGGGGTGGCCTCGCTTGGCATAGGAGGCCACACTGGTAGTGTCCCCCTGTTCCGCTGTCTTCATCCACATGACCTGCCGTACCCTCTCTGGGAGGCCGTACCAGCAGGACAGGGTGGCTAGCTTCCCGCTCACCGCAGTCTTGTTCCCATCGAGGCCCACTTTCACTGGCATAACATAGAGAGACACAACATGAGGGGGGTTTGCATGACATGGCAAGAGTTGCATTCAAACTGAAAGTGGAGCTCTGTAAGCACGCTATCAAATGGGTGGACATGGTCCTAGAAAGCCCATTTGTATGCAGGCTTTAATGTCAGCAAGGCAATTACAAATAGTATCCTTGTAAAGTAAGGTTGCTGGATGTGTTGAAGCAGTTCTACCACAGTGGGGTACAGGGCTATTCTTGTTCTGGCAGTAAGAGGATTTTTCAGAGAGGGCTGGGTGGGAGTTGGCTTCACCTCTCTGCCCTTGGAATCTGACCTCAGCCCACTTCCTGTTTCCACACCACTGAAGCATCGTGGGACTGGAGGGGCCAAATTAGCACTTTGATCCTTATAACTGTACACATTGCACAATCAGCAGTGACATAAACTGTGTTGAAGAAAACTCTGGAACTGGACTTATAAATAAACACATTAGCTTTTTTTTCTCTTTTGTTTTCAAGAAAAAAAGAAAGAAAAAGGTTGAGATATGTGTAGTGGAACTGAGGTTTTAGTCTATGAGAAAGGCAACCTGGTGTTGGGGAGAGAGCTTTGTATTCAGATAAGCAGTCATGTAGAGAAGATGCCATTCAAAAGAGTTGGGCCATAGCCCTGAGCCCTATAGCTGGAAGTCCTTGCTAGGGCTAGACTCACCTGTGATGCTGAGGCAAGTCATCCCCTCCTGTGCTCCGCTGGGGTAAACATCGAAGATACAGCGGTAGCAGCCTTCATCATTTCCCTTTGCCCTCTTGATGGTGACAGCACTGATGTCATTGTGGGAGGCGGTCAGCTCTACATCATCGCGGCGGGAGGTGACTTTGACCGGCTCGCCCGGTTCGTATGCCAGGAGGACCTGGTCGTTTTTGTTCAGCCAGCGGACCTGCTTCACTGTGTCGCCCCTCTCCGTGGTTACATTACAGCTCAACGTGAAGGGGAGGCCTGCGATGGCGTTCAGACTGGAGGGAGCGATGACTTCACCTGACACATGACAAACACGTCAACCAATATGTTTTTTCTTGAAACTCAACACAAACTCAGCAAACTCATCAGAACACAAAACATGACCAATTTATGTGGTCAACTGCATAGGAACTGCTCTTTCACAGTAGGAATGTTTTTTCTACTTGACTACTAAAACTTGTCAGTCTTTGTAGTGAAGCATGCTGAGGGTAGGCTACCTTTTATCCTGGATACCACAATCACGAATACCCAGAGGTGTAGGCACAAAGGCAGGACAGATCCACACATCTTAGTCTGCAGGAGTGTCACCAAGTCTCACTCTGGGGAATTGCATCCAGCCTGCTATAAGAAAACATGAACACTGTCAGAATATACCAGAGTATGTTGTTAGAAATTACATTTACATTTACAATTATGGCATTTAGCAGAAGCCTTTATCCAAAGCGACTTAAGCAAATACATTTGTTTAAGTAAATTAATCATCTATCCATCAGTCATCATAACAAAAAGTAATCTATGCTAAGACCAGGGGCTATTGGCAGTCACAATGCTAGAAGAAGGAAGATTTTTTTTGTTGGTTTAATTCATTTACAGGAGAGAAACTTGTACAGGGGGTAGTGGGGATGAAGAGGTCTTTAGGAGGGACAGTTAAGATGTAGCCTGAAGAGATGGGTCTTCAATCTATGGTGGAAGATAGGTAGTGACTCTGCAGTCATGACAGCAGTGGGAAGCTCATTCCACCAGCAGGACGCCAGGACAGTGAAAAGCCGTGACCGAGTAGCGCGGCTGCTACATCCACGTAGAGGCGGCGGTGCCAGGCGGCCAGCCGAGGTGGAAAAGCGGAGTGATCGGGCAGGGTTTTGGGGGCTGACCATTGTTTGCAAGTAGGGAGGGGCTGTTCCCTTTACCGCCCGGTAGGCAAGCACCAGGGTGGAGCCAGTGAAGGGTGCGAAGGAGGGGGGTGACATGGGAGAATTTGGGGAGATTGAACACCAGACGGGCGGCAGTATTCTGGATGAGCTGCAGAAGCCTGATGGCGGAGGCGGGGAGCCCGGCCAAGAGTGCGTTGCAGTAGTCATGGTGAGAGATCACAAGTGTTTGGACCAAAAGTTCTGCTGCTTCCCTGGTGAGGAATGGACGTATCCTTCTGATGTTGTAGAGGAAGAATCTACAGGAGCATGCTGTCGCTGTGATGTTTGCCACACAGGATAAGTGGTTGTCAAGGATCACCCCAAGGTTCTTGGCTGTCTGGGAGGAGGTCATAGAAGAGTTCTCTACTGTGATGGAAAAGTCTTAGAGAGGGCAGGTTTTCCCCAGGAGGAAGAGCAGCTCAGTCTTGTTAAGGTTGAGCTTGAGGTGGTGGGCTGACATCCAAATGGAAATGTCGGCAAGACACGCAGAGACACAGAGAGTGTTGCCACCTGTGAGTCAGAAGGGGGGAAAGAGTTGAGTATCATCTACATAGCAGTAGGAGGAGATACCATGTGAGGAAATTACAGAGCCAACAGACTTGGTAAAGAGGAAGAAGAGTAAGGGCCCTAGGACAGAGCCCTGGGGGCCCCAGTGGTGAGGGCTCGGGGAGCGGACACCTATCCTCTCCACATCACCTGGTAAGAGGGATCAGCCAGGTAGGATGCAAACCAGGAGAGTGCAGAGCCAGAAATGCCCAATTCTGAGAGGGTGTAGAGAAGGATCGGGTGCTTTACTGTGTCAAATGCAGCAGACAGGTCCAGAAGAATGAGAACAGAGGAGAGGGAGGAAGCTCGAGCAGAATGGAGGGCCTCCGTGACAGAGAGGAGAGCAGTCTCAGTAGAGTGCCCAGCCTTAAAGCTGGATTGGTGAGGGTCAAGGAAATCATCCAATGAAATACTTACTGTGCCAACCCAATAGTTTAGAATAGGGAATGACCTGCAGTCAGTTACTTACTTACTTACCCTGTCAGTTATACAGTGTCTGAGACTTGTTGTCTTGTTCAAGGTCAGTGTTGTGGTGGCCTCATCCTACTGTCAGACAGTCACCTGGAGCTGATCCCAGATGCCAGAAGGTGACACATCAGTGACACAACTCTCAGCACTGTGTGAACCTCTATTCCGCATTATAAGCCTTAACTTGACATTACTACCTTCTACTCAGTGGCTAAGAACGAAACTAGAGAATGCTACAGTAGTGTAGCATGTATGAATGGGAGCCACAGTTCAGTAGCAATGCAGGTCTGCGTTGCTAAGTGACATGACCCTCTGACATAAAAAGTGCTGTTGGTGCTAGAGCCTGTTGCCATGGGATTCCAATTTAACAACAACAAAAGCTGCTTATTTATGTCCCAGCTAGGGTCTGCCACGTTATCATGCCCCCCCCCCCCCTCCCTCCACACACACACACATATATACTGTATACTGAGACCTTAATGAGCTGGCAAGCATAAGGCCTGCTGCTTTGATGTCTAGACAGCAATATCCCCCGGTTTACACACAAAAGCTACTTTTATGTGCAATCAAACCAGAAGCAAAGAGATAAAAAACACTAACAGAGAAAAAGTCAAATGACAAAAAGGGACTAGTAATCATAACCATAATAACTAGCCATCATAGAGCATTGGATGCATGCCATTAGGAGATAAAGACTACTGTCATCACAGTTTGAAGAGCGGGCTAAGAATGATGCCAACCAAGCCCAGCGGTTCAGTGGCTATAAAAAACACGTGTGGTGAGCTCCTGTGTCTGCCTTGCCGGGAAATCCACTTGTTTAAGAGAGCCAGTGGGAGGTTATGACCCTGCAAGAAGAAACTGGCTTCTAGGCAGATGTTGCTCCCAGGAGACGCTCTGGGATCAGTTGACATCCTCGTTTATCCTAATCCCTGATCCCCTCAGCAGTGGATGTAAAAAAGCTAAACTGACCTTAGATCAGTGCTTCAGAGCCCCAACTTACATTCAGAAACAGAAACTGATATCAGCCACACGCCCAACCAGACCTTAACCTCATCTGGATTAAAAAGTGCCGTCTGTTGGTTTAAACTTTAAATAGTTCCTCTCTTTCCTCACTACACAAGTAAAACAAAAAAGACTTTCAGACGTCTTATAGTAAACAGAACACATGGTATTAGCCTACTGTCTGTATAAGATATGGTGTCACATATTGAATGAAATCCCCTCTCAATTAATCTACCTCACAGAATCTCTATTCATCAATCAAACTTCTGGAGACTCTAGTTTCACTGATCAGAGCACAGGAATTATTATGGGCTGCTCATGTTTAATTCCTATCACAGAGGGTTGCATGGCACAGCCAATAAACCTACAAACACATCAGTAAACCTGGCCATTCACAAACCTAACACCACACAAAGAAATGATCACAAACAGGGGGAAATGGGCCACTTAGATCCTCAACAGCAAATCTAAGTGCAGCTGTGTGCAATAACATATTTAACGACTGTTGGCTTTGTCCTCAGAAACAGGCATGTTTAGTCTCACTAAAGTCCAATCAATGAATTTAAAGCAACTATCAGTGATTTCTGCATGCATGGTCACCAACAAAATGTTGGGGATGTATTTTAACATGCAAATAGCACTAGATTACCTTTCTGTTGTGCCCAAGGAATTACATCCCATAAGAGCAGCATTACTTTTTCAAAACATGATTTCAAGCTATAGTGCATCATTTGCTGACAAAATATCCTAGGTCAGCAAAAACATAGCCAATACAGTAGAAGTTAACTGAGGTAAAACAATTGTTCTGTTTTACTTTCACAAATGTATTAAGGAGTAATTAATCACAATCTTAGTTAGTATTTCATTTTTTGAAATTACAAAAAAAAAAAACACTTCATACCTTCTTTAATCGATTTTGTTGTATACAGTATAAATTCATGTTTCATTTCACAAGTAAAACATGAATATCTTGATTGCTTGTTTAATTGCTTCTTCAACCATTAGATAATAATGCAATATCGGTTTTTCAAAGTAGCCATATAACTTACCTGTTGTGGATGTAGTTTTGTAAATCATTGAATTATTTATATCCTCAGTAAGTCTACAATCCAAAATATAACCTGCAACTCTATCAAATCCATGTTCCTAAACGGTTGTATCAGCCGGGTATGATGTGTGTGCCTCTATATGAATGCCGTAAAAAAAATGTACGACGCAACATCGTGGGCTGAGCGCTCTGTTGAGTGTCTGCTGGGAATCCATCAAAAGATTCTCGACATACCGGCTCTCTCCGAAATGGCATTACAGCGACCTCTAGTGGCTTTCTTTTCTTTTAATTATGCATTTTCTTTTTTGGGGATCAATCAAAGCAGTAACAACAAAATCATAAAATACAATAACAACAAAAGCCATACATTCACCATGCAGGAAGTGCATAAAGGAAATAAAAAGAAAAGAAAAAGAGAACAGTTGAACAAAGCACATAAATACATTTACATTAGTTGCGCACCTATCTCCTGTTCCATAAGAGCTATAGGCAGGACATTCGGTACATATTTGCATTATATATACATATACATTTATGTATGTTATTTTTTCTGTTTTATATTTTTATATATAGTCGTTACTTTATTGTGTATATATATATATATATATATATATATATATATATATATATATAATATGTTATATATAACACAGAAAAAATAACATACAGGCACATCCACAATGTACCATATAAAGTCAAGATTTTTTTGTTGTTGACACAAACACACCCACCATATACACAATATATATACACATATTTGTTTGGACACAAACTTGCCAAGAGTGTGCAAAGCGGTCATCAAAGCAAAAGGTGGCTACTTTGAAGAATCTAAAATATAAAACTATTCTGATTTGTTTAACACTTTTTTGTTTACTACATAATTCCATATGTGTTCCTTCATAGTTTTGATGTCTTCAGTATTAATCTACAATGTAGAAAATAATAAAAAATAAAGAAAAACCATTGAATGAGAAGGTGCGTCCAAACTTTTGACTGGTACTGTATATATATGCAAAATATGAACACATTTTACAAAAGGCAAATATTGTACAACACTTGGGCAATTGCAACTATGGATCTGTAATGACTGGAGTACTCAGACAAAGGACTCAAATGCACCTCAGACACAAACTCAAACTCAGAGACAAAAAAAGGCAGTCAATCCAGGAAGGTGGTAGGCATAAAGGCAAATTCTAAAAACAAACAAACAAAAAACAGGAAGACTTATCACAAGGAAAAATCACCAGATGAGAGGTTACAGGATCAGTCTGTGTGACTCCACCATCAGAGTTATTCAGCTCCAGTTCATTTCAAGTTTTCTGAGAAAGACCAAAGACGGACAAAACAAAATGTTCATATTTGACTAAAATTTGCAATTTCCAGCAACAACTTTGATGCATTAAAATGCTTAGAAGAATTTCAAATTCCAATATGTTATTGGTCACACTGCAGCAAATGTTGTGGAAATTCACATAACGTAATAAAGTGTATGAATGCTTTCACTATAAGCAATACTTTAATATAAACTACAAGGATAGTCTCATGTTAACCCAAACCATGAATAAAGCCTCTGAAGACCTCTAAATTCACCTTTATATTATTATATAAATGATTTGATCTCACCTTTTACAGGACAGGCCATCTGGTCTTTCAGGGGAGTTTCTGTATGAAATAATATAATTGTATGCATATGTATACATGTATGTATAAAAGTATGGTTTTATCTATACTAGTTTGTGAATAAACAATCCTTCGATAACAGACAAAGCAGTTATCAGTTAAAGACAGAATGAGGACAGACTTACTTTGGAGGTATCCTTTCTCTGACTACTGAGCCTGGGGTGTTTACCCTGGAAAAAAGAATTACTCTTAATTCTCATCTCTTTTCAAAACTCTTCTTTTTATATGCCCTGTCAGCTCTGTAAGCTCTTTATCACTTTGTTTAATTACAAACTGTAAAATAAATACTCACATGGTTTTCAAATGCCTGGAGCTTGGCATGACACTGAAAGGAATAAAAATGTTATAATTGAGTGACAGAGCAACGTCTGTTATAACAGTTTACATATCGTATACTTGTCAGAAAGAATGACAGATCCTGAGTCATAACCAACCATCTGCTACAGGATGAGTGAGTTCCTTCCATGTCCATTAGTGGCATCTTTTTTGGAGTCTTTGCTGAGCCTTCAGGGTCATCCTGTGCTGAGAGTTCTCTGGGTATGAAATAGAGATCAACTGGTAAAGTCACCTGACAGTAAACACTGTACACTGTACATGTAGACAAAATACTTGTTCAGTTTTACAATCAAGGTAATGCTTTGCTTTTAGAAAAGCTTTACCTGCAGTTAGCACCTCTCTTCTTTAGCTGCCACACTAGTAGTGCCAACAGCAGTGCCATTCCACAGAATAAAGCAATGAGACACACTGGAACCACTGCAATCACTGTCAGTGGGAGAAATGCCAAAAACAGATGATCAAATTCACATGAATATTAGTAATGTCTGCAACACTGTTATGCTCCCACTGTGATTCAGTGAGATATACACACAGACAACGTTCTGATCAAGATCGGACCTGATGAAGATACCAGTGGGATCAAAAGGTGGTCTGTTTGTTTCTCAGTAAATCACAGTGGGAGCACATCTCATTAGTTGCGGACATTACTAATTTCTCTGAATTTCTTACCGCCTCTAAATGTTAATGTGTCTTTGAATTTATGCATGACTGTATATAAACCATAACCCTTTCTCACCGGCCAATGGGGCTGGTTCACTAGCTGGAACCTCCCCAGATACATTCTTGGTTGCATCAGAAGAGGACAGCGACACCACACAGAAAACCGTTGTGTGTTTGTCAGGTAGACTGGACACCGTGGCAGTAGTGGTGACAGTGACAGTTCCGTTGGGATGGGAGACACTGACCGTGATGGAGTTCTCCAGAGGAAGATGCTCCTTGACATTCAGGACTACTATTGGAGCAGGTTGCCCAGTAGCAGAGCAGGACACATTTGTGAAGGCAGCTTGACTGTTTGTTTTTGTTATGTGGATTGTGGGATCATGCAGCTCTATGACATAATAAGACACAAATCACAATTATGAGACACCACAGTGCATCCGATCATGAACACTTAAATTAAGTTTAGTCAAATAGATGGACGGAGTCTTAGAGTAACAGTACTCCTCTTAAACCCTATTCATTTACAGTGAAAACAGATTTTACCATAGACTTTGAGGCAAGTGTTGCCAGGGATGGCTCCACCTGGGTAGGCGCTAAACAGACACCTGTAGCAGGATTCATCGCCTCTTGACACGCTCCTGATGATGATGGAGCTGTCCTGCAGGCCTGTATTCTTAAACTCCATGTGCCCCTGAAAAGGTGAATTGACTGTCGAACCGAAGCGCTCGTTGTAGGTGGCCATATTCTTGATAGCCTCAGTTGTTACTTTCTGCCATGTGACTTGGAGCACATCTTTATGTTGCAGGAGCTTGCAGCTTAAGACCACATCATCTCCCAGGTTCGCGGTAACATCTCGGCGTGTTCTAACCAGTTCTGAGAGCCCTGCATGAAGGCAATGGCAAAGATATAGACATGTATCAGAGATGCTTTAGAACTACCCTCTTGTCACTGACCAGGTTTTGAGCCCACATCTGGGTCTACATCTGAGTATGCTCTCCTGATCTGCTCTGCTGCACTCTCCAGTGACTGAAGCCCTCTCTGAATCTTTGCAACTACAGTAGAAAAAACGTGCAAATTATGTTTCCTTTCATATCAGTCATAACTGTGAGAGTAAATGTCAACATTACAGTAGCCTTTCTTTTCTAAACACTTTTGATTAGTTTACCTATCACTATTTATTATTACCCTCCATTTTTACATACCTGTCACTCTTTTGTCATGTTTCTGATAAGAGCTGAGGTGCAAGGAAGGAATCCCTAGGACTTTGCTGATTTTTTGTTTTCAGGGCAGCATAACCTAGTCCTAGCTATCCTATCCATCCTCACATTGATGTCAAACGCCACATTTCCCTTGGAGCACTCGTTCAGCCTTGTGGAAGTGTATAGACTTCTCCTAAATGCCTCACGTTCACAGTGTGTACACTCTATCATGACAGAACTTCAGAATCCCTGGTTGGCGGGGTCTATAATAATCTTTAACCCAGTACTCAGACACTGAGAACAGATTAGATTATTTATAAATTCATTTATTTTTATCAAGTGAAATAAAAGCCACTGCTGGCTAGCTGGCTGTCTGCTGTCTGGTTCTTCACTGGCGCTGCTGGCTGTCATCTTTGTTTGCAGAAGCTTGTGTCTTGACGCGCTGCAACTTGCTACCTCTTCAACTTCGATCGGCAGATCAGGTCTGTAAAACTTTTCTAGCATTCACTAATTGAGAGAGCCTTTTCCTGCTCGAGTTCTGACGGAATTTTGTCATTGTGTGTGGTGTTGAACTGTTTTGCCAATGTAATTTATTTGCTTTGCTTTCGCCGGGGATAATTTCAAACAAGGAAGTATTTGCGTGTCACATGATGCGATCTAACCAATCACGTTACCTGAAATGGGCTTTAAACGCCAGTAACCAATCGGATTTCAGGAACTGACTTATGTTTCGTCACAAATCATTACGTGTACAGAGGAAATGACCAATAGCTAACACTGTGCTCTAGAAAACAAGCTTTCAAACGATATATGATTCAATATGGAGAGTTTTTAGAGCGGTCAAACTTTAACATGGAAAATGCTAACAAAGATGAAATTTACGCGATCTGCAGTTGACGGACTTGGTATAAAATAGACAAATAATAATGTTTATATATATTATTCAAGATTGTTTTGCACATTTTATGAAAGTATGGTAATAATAGTTGCAAAATAACTTGAAATCTGAAAATTGACAGATAGAAGCAAAATCATCATTTTGGACGGTGGTTCCTGGCCCTAAGCTCAGAGTGATTTATTTCAGTTTATAAGGAACCCCCCCCCCCCACACACACACACACAATTTCATATACATACACAGACCTTTTCTCCCTCCTCGTAACCTTTAAAACATCTCCACTACTCTCCCCTCACAAATCAACCACTGGCCATCCTGGTCTTAATTCTCTCTCTACCTTTCCTTTGTGGAATTAGGAATCTTTATTTTCTATAGAAATGTACCATACACCCTATATTCAATATTGGAAGTCCAAAGTAGGAGACAAGCCGTCTCTTTTCGGAATCCTTTTATATCTGTTTTGTAAACACATGCAAACCCTACCCGATCTTTTTATTTGTTTTGTAGGCTATCGTGTTTTGTTTTGTTTTAAATATATTGTATTGTGTATTGAGAGGAGGTGCAGGGAATAGGGAGGTGCAGTCAAACAGTGGTTATGTGATAAGTAACCTCGCCTGAGATGTTAACACTTGACTTGCATTAGCTCCCAAGGCTAATGCCTAAACTGTTGCTTACTGGCCTAAAGCCGTCTTATGACACCCAGGAGACCCAGGTTAAAATCCTGATGGTTACACACACTTGACACTTGCATTGGGTTGACATTCAAACACCAATGAAACACCAGTATGTGTGTTTAGATCTGTAAATAACAGGCTAGTACCAACAATGTTGTGTCAATTTGAAATAATAGCTGGCACTAGCAGTATATTGTGAATAAAAACTGAATTATCTTACCTCTTTGAAAGATTACCAGCAGAATTAACAGGTAATATTGTGCAGGAGACATGGTATCGTTTGAAATGTATCGCATATGTTGAGGAAAGGCGGGGTTTTATTTTTTTCAAACCGGTTGCTCCTTGTTAAGTCCACACATTTGTGCGTGTGGTGTAGTTTGTCAGTTTGTTTTTCCCTCTCTCCCAGGCATTGGTTCATCTTCGACCAATGGGTTCATCCATCAACCTATTAGACCATCGTCCGTCTCCGTTTAAAACTCCCGCGCACTGAGGCGCCACCTCTTGTATTTTGGGTTTAGGGTCGGCGGGCAAGATTTAGTTAGATAGCAGATTTTTCGTATTTAGAACAGATAGGATTAGAATATTAGCTTTGGGGTTATTTTTGTTTTCATTTATTTGGCGCCGTCAGGCGTCCTCCCCTTAGTTCCCTCTCTATGTTTTCCCCGTGTTGTCTGGTTGTTTGTTGTATGTATTAATAATAAATCTGTCTTGTTTGCATTTTACTCAGTCGTTGTGTGTGTTGCACTACCACAGTTGCAGTTCTCAGCAGCATATACAGACACTGTATGTTACGTTTCTCTCTGCTGCTAAGCTTCCACACTTAAAATACACGTTTAGACTTTGGACTTTCTATTGTCAGCAGCTTCTCACTGCACCCTCTGGATAGGTCGTTATAGAGAAAATGTTTTCTCAATACTCTTTTTGATTAAATTACTCTCATAGATTAATCTAATAGCCTTTAGAAACCAATGTTTGGATACATCAGTCCTTCAATTCTCTGTATATACCTTTAAAAAGGTATGTTGATCCAGACCTTGATGTGAATACTACTCTGGTATTGTGTCATAAACCAGAAAGAAAAACACACTAAAGTATAGTGGTTTCCCAATTAGCAACCTGTTGAATGTTCCACATTTTGAGAAGCTCTGCCATCAGTTGTTAGAAGGGGAGGCATGGCAGAATAATCAGTATTCAAATGACAATTCTTTACTTTGAGTGAGCACATGACTGTTTGATCCAACCAGAGCTTTGTGTTGGGAGCTCCTCCTCTCTTGAACAGTAACCTTGATTCTAACAAGATAAGGCTGCCCTCTGAACTGTGCTGAGTCTAGATTTGAAAAATGCACCCACAGCAGCTCAATTAACTGAGTGTATCAAGGAGATGCATCGTTTTTCAATACAGTGTAGTTTTATTTCAATCAATAATAAAGCAGTAAGTACCGGTTAAGTTGAAGTAGTCTTACAATCTTTGACAATCAGAAAATTAGACAGACCAGGCAGCAAAGTAATTTGATAAACTGTATCAAACCAGTGATCAGCAGACCAAACACAATAGGCAGCATGAATTGGATACAAATAAATACATCAATAAATAAATACAAATATGATACGGAACACATGCAAATTAGAGTACAAGAGGTATCAAACAGATATTTTGAGGGTGCAAATACGTGCATCAATAGTATTGACATAACAGATGAGGAAACTTTCTGTCTGTATTATCATATATTTTTTAAATGAAATCATAGGACATTACTATCAAAAGTGCAACAAGTGCTATCACTTAGACATTAACTGAGGAGCAATATATATGAAAAGGATTTTCTGTTGCATACAAATACTTTATGATTGCTATCTATTTTTGTGACTATCATAAAGCAAACACATCTAAAAATTAAGTGCAATTTCAATACATTTCTATTTCATTCTATTTTAAAGGCCAACTTCTGGATCCCTGCAACTCAAAAAGCCACCCAGTTACAACAATTCATCACCACTTAATGATCTGAGTTCCGTTCGTCATTTTCTGGAATAGTGCATAAGCTTAGGCTATTTGAGTTTGGTCTTTCGTAGAATTTAAGTTATAATACTTTGAAATAAAATACCGTTAACCAGAGCTGTTCATTCAAAGACTTTATTCACTGAGAATATTTAGCCGTTCAGGTTTGCAAAGTTGACCCTGTTATCGCTTCAGTCACCTGCCTTCGCACAGGTTAACCCCTTCTATTCAACATATTTCTGTTTCCTGTCTACATGCACCAATAACATTCAAGATCTATATTTCATCATCAAGGTGTGCGCCGCCTACCTGGCTGGCGTCAGTTAGTCTGGTCAGACCTTGCTGACGCCCAGGCTGATTTCAAAAGCCTTTTGTTCTGGCTGTTTATACCTTTGTTTATTACTTAATTACGCTAACTTTTAATTACTCTATCCTGGTTTCTCCAGCTTTGATCCTTTGTTCTCTTCACCTATAGCAAACCCCTCAATCTGACCTCACCCCTCTTGACTGCATTCTCCAAATATTCTAGGACCTGTTTGCTTGTGATCTCTTCCCTAGGTGTGGGATTACAAACCCTTATATTGTCTTTAAATTTACCATAGGTCCACCAAAAGTAATTCACAATCTAGTCCGCAACAAGACCTTGTTTCAAAGGTATCAAGAAATAATCGTAATGTACTTGTATGGCTTGCAATTACTAATGAAAAGTGTTTAAAGCACACTTTTATAAGTCTCAGTCACAAATGATGGCCCTGAAGTAATAAACCTGTATGCCCCTATGGCGAAAGAAAGGCTTGTAGAATCATGACTCTTTCAAGTTTTCAATTCATCGTTCGCTCGTAGGGGGTCCTGCGTGCTCTGGGCATTGCTGACTGATTTTCGCAAAGACACACCTTGGGCAAAACAAGGCCAGCTTGGTTTAAGATGCGTTGGATCCTGGATATGGCCTTTTAAGAACGTCATAACAAATGTGCAATGGTGCTAATTAGCTTATACAACTGGAAAAAAAACAACTAATTATATAAAATATAACTTCTAAATTCCATGAAAAAATAATGATCTTACCTTATCATAACCAAAACAATCAGAATATATTCTACCATCTCAATACCATCTCATGGATGGTAAATCTTGTATCCATCTATCTACGAATTTGAGAGTGGTTACATTTATTCAGCCCCATCCCTCAGCTGTTACTTCAGATATGTTATTAAAGTGCTATTTGCATGTAGATTTGATCCATTGTTTATGTTTTTGTTGGTACAGTAGCTCACTCTTTATAGGGATGCAGACAGAGTGTGACTTTAAAGTATATTGGGTCACACTTGACATTAAGTTGCCAAATTACTAAGCATCAACAGGACACATTAACACAATGTTACTAGAGTAATCACAGCGTTCCTAAATAGGTAGAGCAACATTCACGTCAAATGTTATCAAAGTTTGCATTTCACAGCTGTAGCCCTGTTTCCCTCTATGTACACCTGCTGACTGCCCATTTGTACTAAATTATGACCTGTCTATTGACATTCTACCCATATCAAACCCAGGTCATTTGCGCACATCTAGACCATGTTAGCTCACTGAGCTAAAGCCTGGGATTTAGCTCTGAGAGCTGACACGAGTCTTCAGGTCTTAGACAAGGTTATTCATCACATGACAAAAGTTCACCGAACCACATGCAATACATTTCACCCTCCTTTGATATCCTCCCCCTTAACTGTGTCATCCCGGTCATGGGATGAATTAGGAATGAATCCTGAGCTGTCTACATGCCTCAAGACAATGTGAGTCTGGTGAGGTAAAGGTTGGCCGTAGCTCCAGGAGCTAACATGGGTCTTTGGGTAGGTTACCCATGCACATGTGCATATTTCACCAAACTACCTCTGCAACATACTGTAAGTAACTGCAATGCTCAACATAAAAAATACAGTACAGGTTCATGCATTAGCGCAGTAAGTAAGACCTTTACACGCTGACCTCAAAAGCATCCTGCTCCTCTGCTGTGGTTGCCAATGTTGCTTGTCTGGTACCTGTCAGGTAGAATATGAGTATGGGTTATTGTAGGTAGGCATAAAAATATATCTTATTTCTCCATAAACATTATTGTGGTCAGGCATGTATTGCACACAGCTTATGCTTTATGCAACTCCATACTGTATGAGCCATACTGTACTTATCACCCAGGCCATGTGTAAACTATGCAGTATGTTCAGCATGCTTTTGGTAGATTATCTCTCGGTGACTCACCCTTTTTCTTTTGAAGTATGACGCCGATGAGGATGACAAGAAAAATGATGAGAATGACTGTGATAGCAATCACAGATGGGGAATGTCTGTTCACTGGAAAGTAAAACATAGAATTCCAGTAAGCATGTGTTTGCATTTCCCAAGAAGAGGAAGTGCGAAATGTAACCCCTCCATTCCATGTACTCTGTGTGCATAACATGTTGATATTGTGTTTCCTCTGTATTATATCAGCCATCTAACTCAATGGGGCAGGAAACTACCTAGAACTCAACACAGCAACTCTCCTGTCCAATGGGAAGTGACTCATGAGGCTTTGGTAAAAATGAAACCTAACCTCGTGAGATCAGATGACAGCGTCACACTAATACCATTACAACATGATGCTGGTTAAAGGGTAAGTTCAATATTTTCCAATACATGTATATACATATTTAACTAACCCTTTAAGTGTGTTCCCTTTATCTACAGTAGACTAATTTGATCAAATTCATAATTTCCATGTTTGTGTGTTTCATTCTCAATGCCTTCTGCCGGTGAAATAATTCCTTAAGCTTTGAAAATCTAATTTAAGAAGCAACAGATAAGTACAAGTGTTGTTTTCAAGCCTGTGTTTCAACTAACACATGGTCTGAGCAGTACATGTACCTTCTTCAACCTCTCCAGAGAGAGTTGGAAGCCGGATCCGCTCTTGTCTCTGTGCCCTCATCCCTTGATTCACAAGACAGTAAACGTATTCCCCCAAATGAGGCGAAAGTCGAAGGGTCAGGCTGCTCGTGGTGGTGAAAGTTTGGTCTTCATTTAAAACAGTCCAGTCATTGGGCTCAATTGAGGGGGATTCCAAAGTAGCTGAGGTGTTCCATCCGATCACTGGGGCCGGTTTACCTGTGGCTGAGCAGTTGACCACAACATCTGCTTCGGGTCCAGTGCTGGGAATTTGTTGCATTGTAGTATTCACATTAGTTATACCTTTGAAATTGTGAAACATAACATTAGCTCATAGTGATGTCATTCTTTGCATTTTAAAAACAAAAGCATAGTGTACAGTGCATAATGAGTAACTGTGTATAATGGCTTAGTCAATTCTCAATGGATTGTATTGATTGGAAGGGCTACCTTGCCATTTGATAGTGTAGCATAGAGACAGGTACAGAAATTAAATAATATGAAATATCTGGAGTAATTGATATACATTTGTGAACGAAGAGTTCATTCCTAAATCTTTAATGCATTACCTTCTACAGTGAGGCAGGTCTGCTTGCGCCTTGATCCACTGGGATAAACATTGAAGGAGCAGATGTAGCACGCTTCGTCCGCCCATGTAACATTCTTCAATGTGATCGAAGTTGAGTTGAGAGATGCCTCCGTGAAAACCACCTTGCCTTGATGCGGGTCAATTATTTGCTTTCCAAACCGCTTGCTGAAGGTGGCCAGGTTCTCCACGGAGTCGTCTTTAAACAACCTCTGCCAAGTGACCTGTAGAACACCTGTCTGATCCTTGAGAGTGCAGGTATATGATGCGTCGGCATTGTAGTCAACACTGGTGTCCCCATTGGCGACGACTTTGACCGAGGAAACTATCGCAAGGAAACCTACGGGTAAATACAAGCATATGAGAAAAATATGTCGACACATACCTGATATCTTGATTAATCATAAAAGGTTATGAGCTACAGAGAATTTGATGAAAGTGTTAGTAACCCAATATATTGTGCTATTATAACATTATAACAATTATTATAATTAGCTTCCTTGGTCAGAAATAAACCGTCCACTGAACTCGCACAATTTACCGTTCGACAGCAAGGATAGAAAAAGAAGAGGACACCTCATTGTTAGCCTTGGAGACAGTGTTTACTTTGCCTCAGCTGATCGCTTTAATACTGGAGTGTTACGTTGTATGTATTATAGATAAAAGAAAGTGAAAGCAGTTACGTCCACATTTATTCCAGTAGTTTGACTCACTTGGACATTTTGTGTTTTGTTTGTCAGTTTGACAATAAGCGAGTTTCGGGGTTTCCCTTCAAGGCCATCCACTCTTTCTCTGTCACTCACAGATCTGTGACCTTTTTTGTCGTCAGGCTTCTCACGTCACGTGTCACAATAAAGTCCGAGTCTGGGAATAATTGAGCAAGAGGTTCCCCTGTGAAGTTCAATAGTGAGTAGAGGGATCAGATTTAGACTTCCAGTAATATGTTTACGGAAGGATAAACCAGCTGGAGAGTCATACAGTACAATGGTCACGTCCAGCCTTGGTCAGTTGGAGTTTTGCTGAGTCTATTTACTGGATGAGCTGTCGTAATGACACTTATCGTAAAATAATTTAGGTCTATGTTTCTGCGATAGCTTCAACTGGACTATGGTCACAGTACTATGGTCACTCCCAGCCTTAGTCAGTGGTTGGAGTTTTGCTGAGTCTATTTACTGGATGAGCTGTCGTAATGATACTTATCATAAAATAATTTCTGTTTATGTTTCATCGATAGCTCCAACTGGCATATTAAGTACTGTGTGTGTGTGTGTGTGTGTGCGTGTGTGTGTGTGCGCGCGCGCGTGTATCTTGGGAAGTACCTGTCTTACATTCTGAGGTTACTGTGGTGACGGTTACTGTAATCTTGGGTTACTGTGGTGACAATGAGTGTAGAATATTTTAATACCATTCACTTGAAGTTTGTATTAGTCAACATTAGTCAACAACATTAGTCAACTTCCTTGTTCTGTAAGTAGGCAGTTTACACAGGAATGATGGGAGTGGCTCAGTGCTCGTGATCATTAGAAATCACCCATCTGTTCAACTAAGAAGAAAACAAGGAAAAAAAACAAAGGACTTTCCAGAATTTCACATGAAAATATTGTTTGCCATGAAGATATGAGAATTCATATCAAAATAGAAATAGACATTTGCATGCAAAAATAGATTTCATGAGAAAAATGTGGGTGATATTTTAATAGAGAGTTGTATTATTAGCAGAATGTTACTCTAGTATAGTAGAAGTATAATTACATTTACATTTATGGCATTTAGTAGACGCCTTTATCCAAGGCGACTAGTAAGTAAGTAGTAAGTGAATCATCTATCCATCAGTCATCATAAGATGAAGTAATCAATGAAGAAGGATTTAAAAAAATAAATTAAAACAAATTGAAGATGGATAATAGTAGTATATACTGTTTGTAAGAAGGCAGGGGAACATTACATTTAATTATAGTGTAATTATATCTAGGTACTGTTCATATTGTTGTTACAAATTAGTTTTTTTCTTTACATCTTTAGTACCAGTGTATAATGCACAATTGTAATCCCAGGGCTGATGGAACTGTGTTTATATTCCATTTAGTTCCTGTTAGCAGGTGATAGTGCGGTGGACCCAAGTGCGGAGAGATACTTAGACGACAGCGTCTACAAATCAAGGGACAATCAAGTACAAATCAAGGGATGTTTTAATCATACGACTGGGGAACGGCATACAAACAAACACTGGGGAAAAAGGGTAAAACAAAGGTGGAGAAAACCAGCTCCATTAACAAAAGTACACACTTAACAAGTGGAATAACTAGAACTAAAGAAACACTAAGCTCGAACTACGACAACAGGGTAAACAACTAGAATAGCGGAACAGACAGGCAGACAGGGTACTCACAGACAGACAGACAGACAGACAGACAGACAGACAGACAGACAGACAGACAGACAGACAGACAGACAGACAGACAGAATCTCCGACAAAGACATGGGGAAACACAGGCTACATATAACAAACAGGGGACAGAATACACAGGTGAAATTAATACAGGTAGATTGAGAGGCCACTGGCCCCATACCGCCAGGGGAGGGCGCCAGAGTCACCAGACAGCAACCTCAGGCATGACAGTTCCAGATGATACCACAAGGGTTCCATCAAGGGGTTCAGTATTTTGGCTCTATACTCCAAAAGTTTGGATTTGAAATCAAACAATTATTATGATTTACTGTATGATGAAGTGCCATCCAATGAATTCGGAGGCATTTGCTTATCCTTGAGCAGACAAGATGTTTCTGTACACTTACACACACACACACACACACACACACACACACACACACACACAAACACTCACTAGCTGCTTGGTGCATGCCAAATAGGAAGTTTACACTTTACATGCGCCAAATTAATAAAATGTTATTAATGCTTCTAAAATGGACCAAGCACAATTCAACATACGTATCTCTACAAATAATGTTTGTTTTTTTATGGGTGGGAGTTGGATCCACCAGCAATTGAACACAAACTGCTGAAGACTGCTTCTGGAATGCAGTACAGTGACATCTAGTGGAGATGCAGACATGATATCAAGGCATTTCTGTACCAAGGTATCCTCAAGAATTTGTGTTTGTGTCAATGAAACCACATTAAGGCATTGTCCTGTGTTTCAGCTGGTTTTTAATGCAGCAAAAATAGGCTTTCAAGGATTTTAACCAACTACCACTAGTTTCTGTATGCTGTACAACTGTACACTCTGCCGCTGTAACTCCATATCACCATCTGCCATAGCAGTGCCAGGGGGTCATGGCAAGGGGTCAAGACGGTCCAGTCGAACAGTTGAGTAGAGTCCATTGGTTCTTTCTAAGAATATGCCGTAGGGCTCAATATCTTGTTGCTCCTACAGAAATAAACAAACTGACTCATCAAACTGACTTTACATTTAGTTGTCCCAATACCTGTAGGAACACTACACAGGTGAAAGGACAACTTAATGTAAAGTGACACAGACTCAACATACAGTGCTTTTGGAAAGTATTCAGACCCCTTCACTTTTTCCACATTTTATTGTCTTAAAGACTCAAATTGAAATTAAATAAAATTAGAATAATTTGCCATCAATCCACTACAATATCTGAAGAATCAACTTTTTCTTACAAACATGCAACAAGCAAACAAGCAATAAAAAAAAGAATAAAAAAAGATCAACCTCAATGGACTCTTTGGAGGGGCCACACACTTCTAGCGTTGTTCTGTGCAAAACAATGATTCACAGAAATAAAACATGGTTTTAAAGACTACATACGTACATACTATGTGGAGCAAATTGTTTGTGAATATCTGTGTGTGTGTGTGTGTGTGTGTGTGTGTGTGTGTGTGTGTGTGTGTGTGTGTGTGTGTGTGTGTGTGTGTATGCCTGACAATGCATGAGAGTGTGTGTTCTTTTTCAGTGGACAAAGTTTTAGGCACTAGTTGTAACAACCTGATCGACTCACCTTGACTAATAGTTGACTTTCCAATTGCATCTCTACATAGAGCATTACATTTCAATTACATACAGTGGTTCAGTACATCAATTGTAGTGCTGCTTTTGAATGCAGTTATAGAATTCCAATGTTTCCAGAAGTATTTGCAATTATTTGAATAGCAAAGCTGACTAATACTCATTAAATAATCTTTTTTTTTTTCACTACCAAGGTGATGAAAATCTCTGACCTGTGATGAAAGTTCCTCAGAATTATGCCAACAGAGACCAGGACAGCCACAGTTGCTGCCAAGCCTATCATCACCGCAACACCACTGCTCTCTGTGTCCTGTGGCAGATTCTGAGATTCTGGAACAGAGAAAAAATATCATGAATGTCTTGGTCACTCTGATCCTGTACATGACTCTACTCTCGTCCCCACATCATCCTATTATTAAAGCATTGCATTGTTGACAGCTGCAGAATTTTAAGATGTAGATCCCAAATAGACCCCTAACTGAATTATGACAGCTGTGAACACTTATCAATGGTCACTTAACTTGGGTTAAGAGCAAAAATCACAAAATAAGACAGCGACATTCACACTACATTAAGGTATGCCTGACAAATGGGTGTAAAATAATGTGTCGTTTGAATTGTCATGCAATATCCACTCATTGTGGTAATTTGTACTGTATGAAGTACAGCCCCATCTGGTCCCTTACCGTAGACAAACATTTGGAGATGCAAGGTATATGATCCTTCCTTAAATGCACACTCACAGGTGTAGTTCCCCTCGTCAGACGGTTTTATGTGGCTGATGTGTAGAAACACGCTGGCATTCGTTGTCTGTAGTGTGACCCTGGAGTCACAAGTGCTGTCTGTATCATTTTGGCCATACCGATATCCTACTTCACACTTACCACCACCACTCATCTCTCTATTAATCTGACAAGTTACAGACAGAATGGAGTGAAGTGTGTGATTTTGGCAGACATGTGTGATATCTGGGTCTGTTCTCAACGTTTTCACTTGAGATTCTACAAACACAGAAGGAAAAAAAGGTTGTGAGTGTGTTTGTGTCATGGGAGAGGTGTTATTGAGTAGAGTGAAGTGAAAAGACATTTTCTTTCCCATTGACTAAGTGCATTAAACTGAAGTGCAATATGCATTAGACAACTGATGCATAGGAAATGGAAATGAATCACAAGAACTATACAGACTATACGACTATAAAGCAAGAGGTTTTAAGAATAAAGCTTATTCTTATGCTACCAATGTTAACATTTAGTTTTACATTGTTCTCTGTGTTTAAGACGACAACAGTTGTCCCTCTTACCTTCAGTGGCTGTGCAGATACCCCACAGAAGGAGAAGCAGAGCAAGACTGAATGCATCTCCACACATACTGACCAACTGCAGAACCAAGAGTTAACCAAATACTGTCTGCACAGGCCGACAGCAGAATGTGACGTTAATCCAACGCTCTATGCTCAGTGTAGAGGCTCAGACCTGGTTACACCCACTGTATATCTGAGATTACAGACCTGCCTACCAAACCAAAACAAGCTCAAGTGATGTTTTTATAGGTTTGACACACTTTCTGACAGATCTAGGACTGATGTGAGCTGAGAGGAGGAAATGGCCCAGTATAAATATGTAGCGCCTACTTGTGCTTTGTTTTACAATGACATCTCAACTCTGACTCTTGAATTTTGACTTGAACTCTGTGATGGCTTTGCAGAGCATCCAGCACACGTCAATAGGTACAGTGCCTTCGGAAAGTATTCAGACCCCTTCACCCTTTCCACTTTTTGTTGTGTTATAGACTCAATTTAAAATGGAGTAAATTAAAATAATTTGCCATCAATCCACACACAATACCCCAGAATGACAAAGTGAAAACAAGTTTTTTGAAATTTCTGTAAATTTATTAAAATTGAAATACAGAAATACCTAATGTACATAAGTATTCAGACCCTTTGCTATGACACTCTTAAAATGAGCTAAAATGCAAAAATGTCATCAACAAATCACTCAATAAGTTGAATTGAGTCCATCGTAATGCAAGGATAATCGTTCATGTAATTTTGGAATTAATGTCTTTGTTTTTATAGGGTCTCTAATTTGTATAGGAATCAAATACTCAAGTGATGTTTTTATAGGTTTGACACACTTTCTGACAGATCTAGGACTGATGTGAGCTGAGAGGAGGAAATGGCCCAGTATAAATATGTAGCGCCTACTTGTGCTTTGTTTCACAATGACATCTCAACTCTGGCTCTTGAATTTTGACTTGAACTCTGTGATGGCTTTGCAGAGCATCCAGCACACGTCAATAGGTACAGTGCCTTCGGAAAGTATTCAGACCCCTAAATCGAGTCTATAACACAACAAAATGTGGAAAAAGTGAAGGGGTCTGAATACTTTCCGAAGACACTTTCCGAAGGCACTAGCTAAATTCAATCACCACCTCAAGACTGAGGGGTGCTGTATTTCTAGCATCATGTTATCAAGTGGTTAGCTCAGCTCCCCCAGTTGCATTAGAGGAAATGGCACCTCCTCACTATGTGTTCCTCTGTAGCTTGTAACTTAGTCAAATGCCGGTTACAAAGCTGTCAGAAGTGGAAACTAGAGAAATAGTCACAACGAGGTGTTGTATACATAGGCATATAGGAATATATAGGTACATAGGCATTGCATGTGTGCGCTGAGGGTCACAAGCAACAAAAAAACTTAGATGGCATGATGGCTGTGACAGACAGACATGGATGATTTAGTGTCTATTTATGAAGTGACATTTATTGTCTTTCAATCACAAATTAATAGATAACATTTAACATAATTCAGAACATTATATTCACAGATGAACAGAACAGTGCAAGTTGCAAAGTATACACATATAATGAGAAGAGTTTCAGTGTCCAAAGGGATGGGGTGGATTTTGACTCGTTTCTTATATTTCTGCATCATTCCTGACTTCACCATGGTTGGTTCGTTTGTCTTGGGCTCCTCAGTATTGTAGAGTGTTCAGTCACAGTGGCCTCTCCTCAGTGTACTCCATGTAGAAGGCAGAGAACCCCAAGGCTGTGAGTGCTGTCACCAGGGCAGTCAGAACCTTCTGGATCCACAGGCAGCAGTCCAACTTCTGTTCCAGTCTGAAGCTGCTGGCCATCACCTGCATAAGCTAAGGGAGACAGAGTATGTCTGGTGAAGCCAATGACCCTTTTCACACTGAACACAGCCTTCAGACTGTATATGCAAAAGAAATGTCCTCTTGGTAGTTGAGCTGTATCAAGAACACATCTTCCTCTGAGTTTTGAATCATTTTCTCAAAGGTTCTTTTCAAAACATATCTTTGACTGTAGCGAGCGTAGTTAACATATTAGTGATGCTGTTTGTCATGAAAGACACCATGAAAACATCAAACTATTGCAGACCAATAGTGTCACTTCCTGAAAATGGTGCACACTTCAACTTGTGAGCTCGAAACCACAATATTTAAACCATCTGAACCTTTCTATTTTTCCTTCACTAGCATCTCAAACCAAACAGGATGGGCAAACATGAGTTCAAGCCTACTTATAGCGAGCTGCTCTCTTTAGCCCAATTCAGCAACGGCCTGAGGTTAGAACTCACTGTGGTGTGCGTGTCTTGGTGGCCGTTGGTCCCCAGTCTGAAAGAGCTGTTAATCATGGGACTGAGGGCAGGCTTGAGGCCCTCCAAGATGTGACATCGCAACCTGAAGGAAAATAAAACATTCACGAAATGAATTCAAGGTATCATTGACATTCAACCAAACTGACAATGAGCAACTGAAAACGTTTTTTTTTAATCTACATTCTGTGTTTACAGTTCATGTGTACGGATGCCTGATGACTCTTCATCCATCATAATGCAGTGGATGATATTTGTTTACCTGTGCTCCACTACTTTAGCCTTTGGGATGTCCTTCCAGAACAGAGATAGATCTGTTCACCCTGTACCTATCTGGGGCTGTGGTCCGCACCTGAGGTCACAGATATGAGGTTGCTCTCAGACAAGAACATCCAGCAATCCAGTGTAGGTCGATGTGCTACTAGATGCTGGTCCAGTGGCAGCAATGCTTTTTAACTCCTAATCATAATGATTCATTCAATCTGATCATGCAGCAGGTTTTTTTTTTCTGGGGGGCAATTCTGTGCAGCTACCTTCCATCTTTGTCAAACTAGTCTTGTACATAGTTTCAGTAGCATACATGCATAGACGCAGGGATGTATGATATAAATGCAAAGTACAGGACCAACCTTGTAGGCCACTTGGTTTTTGGTAACATTGTTGAGGATGATTAGCCATCTTTTTTCACTCTCTCTGCAGCCAAAGCAAAACTCCTCCGCAGGACTGTAAAAGTGAAAGTGAGAAAAGAAGAGCTACTGCAGATATAACCACCGGCTCATAACCAACCCCAATAGAGTGTGGGTGGGCTGGTGGTTGGTAATCATGTGACTGTGGTACAGTATGGACACCATGAGCATTTACTTGGCACAGATAGCATGAACATACACCTAATCTATCGTGAAAAACACCCCAAACAAAGCTTGGGCCAAAGTTAACCTGATATGGAGTAAAGTGCCTTTGAATGTGGTTGTGGGCCTCTGTGCTGCTTTGGCTCTGCCGGCTGCATCCGTGGCCACATTCTCTGCAAAGTAGACCTGCCACATACATACAGACTGGTTGGACGGATACAGATAGTTGGAGAATAACAATTCTATAGCTGTCGTTGATATCATTATTACTACATTCATGAGATGTGAGGGCACAATCATTTTTCAGTATCAAAATCTAAGGGTTGTGATATGGGAATAAGCTGTACTTGAAGGGGTCCTGTTAAAAAAATAAAATAATCATGTTTATCAAGGCCTACGATACTGTTTGTCATGTGCATGCACGTTGCCAGCCCAAGGGCATAAATAGATGTTCTAGAATTTGCAGATTTGTGACTGTGGAGTGGAAGATTGCAGGTCCATACTGTAGCTTTGGGTATTAGAATTCTCAAACCGGTATACCTTCCCTCCAAAATACTCCAGTATACGGTAATACCTTTTAGTGGACTTTCAACATGACTCAAACTTATTGCAAAAAAACAATATAGCTAAAATACCTGATTTACTTGGTAATACCTTATACCTGTTCGACTCTACCATACTGTGCATTTGTGGGTGGTACGGTGGCAGAGTGGTACGTACAGTTCCTCCCATGTGAGGTGGGAGATGCTCTTGGTCGATGTATGTCTGGACGTCACTCTTGGAGACACACTTGACCTTGCTGATGGCGTCTGGACCCAGCCAGGTCTTAACTATCTTCCATGCCACTAAAGGGGTGTGCAATAGTTATAATAGCTGTGATACAGGCTTGTGCTAGTACAAGCAGTTACAGAGATGTGCTGACGCAGTCACCACAGCAGGTGCAACCACAGCATGACCTACTTTGGGGAACTCACCATTCATGATCCATGGCATCTCATACATGATCATTTTAGCTGCAATTAAATTGAATGAGACAAAACTGATCATTACTTATCATACTGTACTCTGTAGATGATTAGTAATTACATTACAGTTACATTACAGTTTCATTATGTCCACCTTGTTTTCTGAGGGAGCACATGAAATGCATAAACAGTTAATAACTGAACACACATTACAGTACAGTTACTGTAGATACTTACAGATCAGTTTTGGGCAATACACTTGGAAGCAATTAATCATATACAAAATCCATGTCCTGTATTAGAGATGGGAGATTTTCATTGTTCATCATCAAATGAGAGGGAACTTGTTTTGTAATATTGCAGCTGTACATCTTCCCTGACCAGAGTTAGAGCCCCAAGCTAAGATATGACCCAGATAGGGTCATGGAGGATACTTTGTCTCAATGTACTAAACACACTGCTTCTTTTTGTTCAATCTTACAGTATGACTTGGAATACTTCTAAGAAACATTATAGAGCAAAATAACAGAATACATATGAAATGCAGTATCTAGTACATCAGAGCTGGTCAAGCATACTACCCTTGTCATATTGAACACTAAAGTATACAGTATAGAATTAATGTACACATACACTACCAGGGTTGGGGCCAATTCCATACATTTCGGGAGTGAATTGAATTCCAATTCGGTAATCAAATTATTTTCCAATGACTCTTTAATGCATTGAACAAATCTGAGTATCTGTGTATAGTGCATGTTCCAATAGGCAGCAACTCAACTGTGTGTGTTCTTTACATTTTTCTGTAAATTGAAAATAAAAAGCTTTGGAATTTAGAATTGAATTGGAGTTTCAAAACACTTCCTGAATTGATGGAATTTACTACACATTTATGCTTTTTTATTCAAAGTGCACTGTAACTATGTGTCTGACTTATACACAATACATCCTGCATATCATTATATCATTATATCATTATGTTCATATTGTTACGGTTCCCCCTCCTAACCATCCCTCTGGCGCCACCTTGAGGCCCCGGCGATCATCGCTGGAGTGTCCAGCTCCCAGTCGACAGCGCACCTGTTCCCTGTCTCCCCTCAGCACACCTGCGAACCATCTGCAATCACCGCCCTATAAGGACCCTGCCTGAACTCCACTCCAGTGCCAGAACGTACTGTGATTCTACGGTAACATTTGTGAATCAAGACCTACAGACGCTTCAGCCCTCCGGTGTATTCTGCAAATTCCTTGGGTTTTGTCTTACTCCGCGTAACCCAACTTGTTTCTCTTGTGCCCCCATCCAGATACCTCGTCCTCCCTGGTTTTCCCCTCGTCGACCCTTCTACGGACCTAGCCCCCTTACCTATTATCGGACCTCCCTGCCTCCCGACCATCTGCCTGTCCGACTACCCGTCTGCCTGCCCGACCATCTGCCTGTCCGACTACCCGTCTGCCTGCCTGCAGTCTACCTGCCCGACCCCCCTGCCTGTTTGACTGCCCGCTCTCCTGCCGACCCCTCGACCGAACCTCGACTACTCTCTTCGGATTCTCCACTTGTCCCCGTTCATTACTACCATCATTAAATACGCCTTCGGGCTTCATCTACCCGCTCTGTGTAACGTCGTTTGGTTCCTCAGACTTTCTGTGTAACACATATAGTCTCTCTCCAAAAACTATGTTCACTAATTCCAAGGAATCTATGATGATCTAACTTGACCCTTGACCTACATGTACTGCCTGAGTGCTGAAACATGTCATGTGGTTCCCCACAGCCATCAGCTGATTTAAGAACAGTCTTAATGCGGTTTAACCCTTTCGGGACCTCAAACGCGCGGCCGCGTTTTCAGGGGTTTCCAAAATGTTTTGATCAATATCTCCGTGATAATACGGCGTAGAAACATGGTTTAAATATCCCCTGAATCGGTAGACTCAGTTTTCGATTCCGCCCTCCTGTGACATGCCCTTTCACTCACAGACGGAGCTATGAGCCTCGGAACAGCTTGGTACACGCCCTCCCTGCGTAATTGGTGAATTTGGTAGCAGACTAGCTTGAGTCGCTCAGACACTGCCTTTTAGGGTCGGTGATTGGTCGATTCGCACGTACATCTTATTCGCTACACGTGTTGGCATTGTCGGTATTGACAAACATTTCTGTGACAGAGACAGATAGCAGAGAAGATGTGTTTACGTGGATCCATTAGAAGTCCTTTTTTATATTCTGTCTAGTACTTTATTCATATTGTATACCATTTCTGTGTAGCTCAGGACTTCATAAATGAATTTCAAGCACCAAAACAATTCATCCACATGGCTAAAGGTATGTTTTCACATGGGATTTGAAACATTTTTGAAAAACGGATTCGAAATTTTCAGGTTTAGGCCTACTTACCTCTTCACACAGTGCTCTTGGGGTAAACATCCATCACAACCAAGAAAGCTGAGTTTGTACTGAAAATATTGATATGAAACACTTGGGTATTATTTTGTATGGAAGTGCCTTCAAATTGAAAAAGAAAAAATGTATGTAAAAATCGAGAAAATACCCCTGGTCCCCAAAGGGTTAAGGCTTCTAGCAATGTTTGTAGGATAGAGAAAGACATTGGCTAAAAACAAAATGGAGCGTCTTGGGGGATTTTCTTTAGCCTTGTAAGAATACACAAAAACAGTAGTTGTACTTTACAGTAATTGAGTCGTACACATGCACAAAGAAAGTAAAAGTTTACCTTAGTGTGCCTTCTCAAAACAGTTCAAGAGGAAATGAAAGACAAGCATTAATGAACTAAAACCACACTGAGTCACAGGATATTATCTTAGCAAATTGATACTAATGCTTTGGATGATAGAACAAAAGTTAAGGACTTTCTCAGTGAGGGCCTTGGATTTGGAATGCTGATCTGAAAAGGACAACAAAGTATCTAGATAAACTCAGTGGGTGCCTGTCAAGAGACAGAATACCTCTGCACAACATTATGATTTGTATTTGCATGTCCAGGTGTTTCAGGGACTGAAAAAGGAATTCATATCACACCTTGTGTATACAGGAATAAAATGTATGGGCATCATGTTATACATTTCAAAAGATAAATAAAAAAGTGAACATCTTACGACGTTGGCCAGACCGGGCTTAGGGTATTCAGAAGCATGGTGGGGTAACAGCGTAGGGTATTCAGAAGCAGGCTTGTTGTGCAGCCTGTGTACTGAGGAATGTAAGGAGAATACAGACGTGTCAGCATTTCTCAGACCTGAACATTCAGGCTGTGAGAGAG
>NC_139665.1:11719588-11729588 GCF_951799395.1 Argentina silus
ACAAGACCACCGTTCAACCAAGGTTACTGTGACGATGATGATGTCACCATTCAGTAATGAGACGGCCTCTCTTCTCCTTGGTGACTGGACAGCTGGGGGGCCTTGGCCGTTAATTAGGGTCTGATTTCCCCACGGCTCTGGCTGGCCGTCCCAACACATTTCCCTAAGGCTCTGCCTGTCAGTCCCAACACATCCTCGCTGGCCTTGGGGGGACATCCATCTCTGTAGGGCCAGCAGCCGCCAAGAGAAATCAATGGCTGTGTCTTGATAGTTTAAATAACTTGTCTCCTTTCCAGTAAGGACCACGGATAAGCGGAATGGACAGGTTTCTGCTTTTAACTCACCAACTGCCAAAGAGTTCCGGAACACTCACCACCAGAGTGCCAAGTGTTCTATGCGGTGTTTACCTAGCAACAACACTCTGATTGGCTACAAAATGAAGCATCATAATGTATGCATTTTTAGTGAATAAAGTCACCTTTGGCACTCTAGAATGTTGACAACTTAGGCGACTTTGTTCACCCTCAGCACTAAATGAGTGAAGACCGGTGGTCACAATGGAGACTTGGTTACAGATCAGAGCTTTTTTTAGAGTGTTGGATCACAGCCAATGGCTACTGGCTAATGTATGGATGACTGTCAGAGTCGTCCTGCCCGACCTCAGTCCTGCTGTGTGGGACTCTCCATGCTCCCATACCCCCCACCTCTCCTCTCATCCTCTCTTCCTCTCCCAAGGTCGTTTAGGGACGGGGAAGGACATAACCTGGGGAAAGATGTCCCAATACGTATTATCTATCTTCATTCTCCATTGGTCTATAAAAATGATGCATAATCATCTTGTCCCATCAAAACACTCTCTTTGGAAGTGTTTTTAAAAAAACCTTGCGGTACTAATGACTGTGTTCTTGGCTCATCTACAGCAAAGCCAGCTGGACACTGTGAGATTTTCATAAACACAGACAATCCCGACTGATGAGAGGGTCTTGTACTGAAAGACACATTCTCGTAGATATGATTTTAAGTGTTATAATTAAGTATATTCCCAGACGTGACTTGCACGCCATTGTTTACAGCATCCTGGATTCCCATTGGTTGACTTTCTTATATAACCCACCTCTCACACTGCCTGAGTAGAAAGGAGCCACGACCAAAAAACTCAGACATGTCAAAATTCAGATCAGACACAGCGATCGCGTCTTCTCTGTGTCGTTGCCCAGTTCAAACTGTGCGGGCCGAGGCGTCAGCTTTACCGCAGACGTCCTGCGTTTACAGCCGATATGTCCATTGCGTCGTCCTGAAGTCGTGTAGTGTCTGCCAGGCTTAACACTACAACACTGTACTCTCAGCATGTGTATGTGTGAATACCCTACAGTATGTGTGAATATGCTGCTGTATGTGTGAATACGCTGCATTGTGTGTGAATACGCTATAGTATGCTGAATACGCTGCTGTATGTGTGAACGCGTCTACCGCAAGGCCGACATATTTTGACATCATCTCCCATTTCTACCAGGCTTCTGACGCACAGCCTTCGGTCCGGCACTTGGGCAGAGGAGATGTGAAAGGATCAGTCCCCGTAATAGACCTAATGAGGCATGATAGAGGGATACTTTATCAATAATGTAAACGCCAGATACATTATACAGTATCTGACTGGGTGAAGCAGGGGGAATATTCTGCCCGAGCAAACTTCCTAAGGCCAGGGAATGCTTTGAAACCAGACCCGGACGACCACTCTGGCAGCTCTGACTCAGAGACCAGTCAGATGTCATTGATTGCATGTCAGTGTGATGCTATATGGTCCTCAATACAAGGAGGTCACGCTTTACATGAAGGCACACAGCCTACAAAAGCGTTATATTGTGTAGATGTATTTAATAAACTGTCTGAATCATTGTCAAGTCTTTTCAAAATGATATTGTGATCTTATCGACGAACAGAGAGTATTTCCCGGTTGAAGGAGATTGCGTAGGTTGTCATGGCGCGTGTCTCTGTGTGTGTGTGTGTGTGTGTGTGTGTGTGTGTGCACGTGTGTGTGTGTGTGGGTGCACGTGTGTGTGTGTGTGTGTGTGTGTGTGTGTGTGTGTGTGTGTGTGTGTGTGTGTGTGTGTGTGTGTGTGTGTGCGTGCGTGCATGCATGTGTGTGTGCACGTGTGTGTGTGTGTGTGTGTGTGTGTGTGTGCGCGCTCTGCTGGGAGGCTAAGAGAGACATGTGGTGTGTTTGAACTAGACTTCAGACACATTCAGATGTGAAACCTTGAAAAGAACCTGGTTCCCAGAAGCTGCGTTATAGTAGGACAGGGGAGGCTGGTGGAGGTAGAAATCGGAGGACAGGCTCATTGTAATGCTCGGAATACGGAATGAGGAATGGTATTATGTGTGATTTTGTGTTTGAAACAACGTGTTTGATACCGTTCCTCATTCCGTTCCATACATTAGAATGAGCCCGTCCTCCGATTTCTACCTCCACCAGCCTCCCCTGGCCTCCACCAGCCTCCCCTGTATGGAAGAAATAGATCAAAGTGTATTTCTTAGCTCCTGCCTCCCGATGTCGTCTTCAGTACAGCAGCAATGTGAAGAAAGAACTGAGGCTTGACGTAGAAATCCATGTCTGGTCATTATCCAGCAACGACAGAGAGGAACAGCAGCATTACGGCTGCACCTACTGCACAGTAATAAGCATTTATATGTTTATAGGTGATGTTAATAAAGCATTCATTACCATAGAGACCTTTATTTTACGACCTTTAGTTTACGAACAATGGCGTAAAACAAGCTTAGATTTGGGGTTCTGATGGGGTAAGACAGTTGAAGTTAAGTTATATTCTTAAGGAATCATTGGATATATGTCATTCATTTAAAATTCCAAGCATTTATGTACCAATCCCAGAATAGGTTGGTGTACTTTAAAGTACACCAAACTACCAACGTCCTACAGTATAAATCCTTTACGACTGTGTTACCAACAAAGGGGTATAGTGGGGGGATGTGGTGGTCTGTCGTTTAGACTACTTATACTGGAAATCCTTTATAGCTACCCACCCCTTTATAAAGGGGTCCTCTGGTCCTCTGTGACTCAGTTGGTAGAGCTAACAGTGCTTAGGTTGTGGGTTCGATTCCCGCTGGGACCATATATGCTGAAAAATGTATGCACTCAATGCAATGTAAGTCACTTTGGATAAAAGCGTCAGCTAAATGGCACGTATTATTATTATATTAAAGATACCTACGGTACATGGAAAGGTTTAACAACAAAGGAACATGATGGTGGATTTGGTTTTTTAACTCATCTAGCGCCGAGGGTGAGTAAAGTCGCCCAAATGGTCAACATTCTAGAGTGCCAAGGGTGACTTTATTCACCAAAAATGCATACATTATGATGCTTCATTTTGTAACCAATCAACAACAAGTGTTGTTGCTAGGTGAACACCACATAGAACGCTTGAGGTGGTGAGTGTTCTGGAACTATGGCAGTTGTTGAGTTAAAAAGCTTTCCTTTCCCCTTTCTAAAGGGGTTACCAACCCAGATAGCTGTGGTTGTGATGTTGGTCGTGGTCCTTCTCCAGCCCTAGAGGGAACAGGCAGTGGCTGGGCTGGCTGGGGCTGGGTTCTGGTTCTCCAGAATTATGGGTCTAATTTACAGGCGCTGGGAGAACACCTCAGGGGTTTTTCGGGCTGGACAATTCTTTGAAGTGCTCCGTATTGGCATATCATAAATATACATGAGCCATGTTTGCTTTGGAGTCAGGAGTCTGGGCACACACACGGGATGGAGCGAGGACAGTCATATGCTTCGGGATGTTGTGGCCAATGTTTTGCAAGTGTGTGTGTGTGTGTCTGTGTATGTGTATGTGTCTGTGTGTGTGTGGGTACGTGTGGGCGTGTGTGTGTGTAGGGATGTGTGTTTGTGTGGGTACGTGTGCGCGGGTGTGTGTGTATACACGAGGGCGTGCGCGTGTGTGTGTATATGTGAGGGTGTGTATACATGGGCGTGCGTGCGTGCGTGCATGTGTGCGTGCGTGCGTGCGTGCGTGCCTGCGTGCCTGCCTGCCTGTCTGCCTGCCTGCCTGTCTGCCTGCCTGCCTGTCTGCCTGCCTGCCTGTCTGCGTGCATGCGTGCGTGTGTCAATTTCAAATCCAGACTTTTGGAGTACAGCGCCAAAAGAAGGAAACATGCGTCACTGTTCCAATACTTCCGGAGGGCGCTGTCCTCCCTCCTCTACGGGACTACACTATGAAGCCCTGTAGGACGGTGGCGGGCTGATTCCCTACATACATATTCACACACTGCCCGAGGCTCGACAGCAGGCACAGCAACACACAGGAGTAAGGATGATCGGTTTCAGTGGGGTTGAGACTGGCCTCTTTACTGTCGGCTCAGGCAGAGGAGAAGATGGAATGTTCCCTCCCATGCCTCTGCCTGATGGCTGTGACGGTGATGCCTGGTGCTTCGTGCTTCGTGCCTCTAATTCCCCTCAGTAATGGTGGACAGTGCGCTCCTGAAATGAAAGAATGTGTGTGTACTGTGTCATACTATAATATAGTGGCACATGCATGTTGTAGTGCGGATGTTAAATATTCTGTCCCCAGGTTTGTGTTTACACTATGTGATACAGATACAGTATCTCAGATCATGTGTGTGGGTGTGTGTGTGGGTGTGGGTGCGTGTGTGTGCGTGTGTGTGCGTGCGTGTGTTTTAATGTGCGTGCGCGTGTGTGCGTGTGTGTTTTAGTGTGTGTGTGTGTGTGTGTGTGTGCGTGTGTGTGTGTGTGTATGTGTGTTTTAGTGTTTGTATGTGTGTGTGTGTGTGTGTGTGTGTGTGTGTGTGTGTGTGTGTGTGTGCTTTAGTGTGTGTGTGCGTGCATGTGTGTGTGTTTTAGTGTGTGTGTGTGTGTGTGTGTCTGTGTGTGTGCGGTGTGTGTGTGTGTGTGTGTTTTAGTGCGCCGATGTCTCATCAGAACCGTGTGTGTAATGGCCCGGCGAGCTGCAGCCTATCAGGGTCTGTGATGTCTGGGCTGGAGAGCGACCAGTCACAGAGATAAAGACCAAACCTATTTAGATCCTCTCTCCCGAGGCTCCAGGTTACAGATGCTGGAAAAACCGCCAACGTTTCCAGACAATGAAAGGCGATGGCACCAAGCTGCTGTACGTGAGAAAGGCCACTGTGTGTGTGAAAGTATAAGTAGGATCTCTAGTGAGCTCTGATGGAGCTAGCAGTAGGTCACACAGTCTTAGTGTGTGGTTCATGTGTGTACTTACTGGTGTGTGTGTGTGTGTGTGTGTGTGTGTGTGTGTGTGTGTGTGTGTGTGTGTGTGTGTGTGTGTGTGTGTGTGTGTGTGTGTGTGTGTGTGTGTGTGTGTGTGTGTGTGTGTGTGTGTGTGTGTGTGTGTGTGTGTGTCGTATGGACAGAGGCTTAAAAGCAGCCATGTTAACGCTCATCTGTAGAATTCAATAGTTGTGACTTGGTTGTACTGGTTAGCAGAGAACCCCCAGCCTCCACCCTCTACCCACCACCCCCAGCCTCCACCTCCACCCTCCACCCTCTACCCACCACCCCCAGCCTCCACCCACCACCCACCACCCCCAGCCTCCACCCACCACCTCCAGCCTCCAGCCTCCACCTCCACCTCCCAGCCTCCACCCACCGCCTCCACCTCCACCCTCCACCCTCTACCCACCACCCCCAGCCTCCACCAGCTTGGTCTCCCTGTCTGTAGCCTTCCTACGGGGTGTTTAATGGTCATATTGGTATTTGTATGTTGTGATCGTTTTAACCCCAGGCAGGGAGCTCTACAGAGCAGAGCCATCCAATTACCACAAGCTTAAATCTATTACCATTTTCGTGCAATAAATGTTAACCATTCACTGCATGTCCTGACTCTATAACTATCTATGTAAAGACCCTGTTTTTGACCATACAAGACTGCTCGGCATTCTAATTATAATGATAATAATTGGTCTAATGGGGAAAGCGAGTGAATATTAGAGGAGAAAAGCAAATGTAAGGAGTGTGAGAGGGGGAGGGGAGGGGAGGGGAGGGGAGGGGAGGGGAGCAGTGTTCTGCAGTGCTCCAGCTGTTTCCATTGCTTTTTTATGTGTTTTCATTTCTTTGATTCGCTCTGTGAGCGCAATGCAGGAGCAAGATAAAGACAATGCGAGTGCTGGGCGTTATTGCAGAGCACACGGTGCTGAATGGGAGCTATGCCTCGCAGATGTGTGATTAGCTGAGATCAAATGATGAAGAAAGAAATAGTTAAATTCCCTCCCGCTAAGGCCAGGTTTGAGTCATTGTTATTCCAGGCTGATATCCGCTGTGCGCCTTAGACTGGGAACGAGGTGAAGCTAATAGATGACAGCTTTATCAGTGAAGAGGAGGAGGAGGAGGAGGAGGAGGAGGAGGGTGGAGGAGGAGGAGAGGAGGAGGTGAAGGAGGAGGTTGAGATGAAGGAGAGGGAGGAGGTGAAGGAGGAGGGTGGAGGAGAAAGAGGGAGGTGAAGGAGGAGGAAGAGGAGGTGAAGGAGAAGGAGGAGGTGAAGGAGGAGGAGGGTGGAGGAGGAGGAGGGAGGTGAAGGAGGAGGTTGAGGTGAAGGAGGGAGGAGGAAGAGGAGGAGGAGGTTGTGGTGAAGGAGGAGGAGTAAGAGGAGGGGGTGAAGGAGGAGGAGGTTGAGGTGAAAGAGGGTGGAGGAGGGAGGTGAAGGAGGCTCATTGTAGCAGACATTGCTGCCCTGCAGCAGCTTGCTTCTCTTTGTGAGAGAGTGATTGACAGGTGTGGTCAGTGATGATTGACAGGCGTAGTCAGTGATGATTGACAGGCATGGTCAGTGATGATTGACAGGCATGGTCAGGTGATGATTGACAGCCGTGGTCAGGTGATGATTTCCTGTCTTCAGAAGCTCTGTGAAGTGACATCAAAAAGCACAAGGTCTTTGGAGCAAGCAACAAGGATAGATACTGTGTGTGTGTGTGTGTGTGTGTGTGTGTGTGTGTGTGTGTGTGTGTGCGTGTGCGTGTGTGTATTCTCTTTGAATATGTTGACAACTACTATATAAGAGGTCCTCATGTTTCATACATGTGTGTGTGTTTGTTTGATTCTTTCTTTCTTTCTTTCTTTCTTTCTGTGTGTGTGTGCATGCGTGCGTGTGCATGTGCGTGTGCGTGTGAGTGTGTGTGTGTGTGTGTGTGTGTGTGTGTGTGTGTGTGTGTGTGTGTGTGTGTGTGTGTGTGTGTGTGTGTGTGTGTGTGTGTGTGTGTGTGTGTACGAGCAGTACAGTATGAGTATCTGCCAGGTTTCCAGTGAGACTTGGCATTGAAGTGGCTGCCTCTGAAGCCGTCTATTGTGAGCGAGAAAACCGTGAAATGTGTGGTTTGTAATTACCAATGATGAGAGGTGGACAAGAAGGAAGACAAGAGGAAATCTGGAGCTTTGTTCCAAAATCACATGTCATCCATTCCGGGGGAGGCTGGTGGAGGTAGACATCGGAAATCACACAAAATCACACACAATACCGTTCCTCCTTCCATTGCATGCATTGCAATGAGCACGTCCTCCGATTTCTACCTCCACCAGCCCCCACTAGGCTACACAGCCTATAAACAGTGTGTGTGTGTGTGTATGAGTGAACCAGAACCAGATATGCCTATGCATCTCCACCAGGGGAGGCTGGTGGAGGTAGAAACGGAGGACAGGCTCATTGTAATGCATGGAGTGGAATGAGGAACGTTATCAATTGTGTGTTGGGGAGAGCAGTGACACTGAGGAACATAAGAGATTTTCTGTAAATGTCTATCCTTTCCTCAAACAGAGTATAGAGTCAATTAATAATAAAAACAGCTGCATTATCCACATAGACTGACTACCGTGCTGTGACTTAGATACTGGATACAGTGCAAAGAGATTTCAACAAAGATCGATGCGGTGATGAGCGCTCTTTGACAAACAGCAGATAGACTGTTAGAAGTGATTTGGTGATTTGAGTGGTTTGAGGTTTGACATCAGCATCCACCTCAGGGGAGGCTGATGGAGGTAGAAATCGGAGGACGGGGCTCATTGTCAAGCACGAAACGGAATGCGGAATGCTGTCAAACATGTACCGTCCCTCATTCCATTCTGTGCATTACAATGAGCCCGTCCTCCGATTTCTACCTCCGCCAGCCTCAAACTCAAATCCCCAGACACAGACACACTTCAGAGTCAGTCAGTCCTGGACAACTGACTCTGTCTTTTGTGTGTGTGTTCATTTCTGCTCTCTGATTTCATGTTTTGACTCGGTCAATATTGAGTGAGAAATGTGTGTGTGGGTCTGGAGAACAACCGTGGCCGGGAGTGGAGCTGTAATCGACCAGTCTGACAGGTGTGTGACCATGCTTCACAACACAGGCCATCGATCCTGGACACAGACCCTCTGTGGAGCAACAGCATCAAACATGGACTCTGACTGGACTCCAGTGAGGACTCAGTTGCTCTCAGCCACTTAGTCAGTTACCAGTCAGTCAGTCAGTCAGTCAGTCAGTCAGTCAGTCAGTCAGTCAGTCAACCAGTCAGACACTCTGTGTCTCAGTCAGTCAGTCAGTACTGTACTGCTCATACACACACATACAATCACAAGCATCCAGAATCACAATCACTCTTAAAAACCATCAGACGTTGCCCATCACAATGATGGAGATGGCATTTGCTGTCTCTTTTTCCTCCTCTCTCCTCCTCTCTCCTCCTCTCTTCCTCTCCTCCTCTCCTCCTCTCTCCTCCTCTCTCTCCCTCTCCTCCTCTCTCCTCCTCTCTCCTCCTCCTCTCTCCTCCTCTCTCCTCCTCTCTCCTCCTCTCCTCCTCTCTCCTCCTCTCTCATTTCTTTCCTCTGTCGCTCCCTTTCTACCTCTTTTTCCCACTGCTGCCGTGGCAACAGAGCACCAGAAGGGAGACGGAGAGAGGTGGTGAGGAAGGGAGGGGAGGCGGACGGAGAGAGAAAGAGGGAGCAAAAGAGAAAGGGAGGGAGGGGTGGGGGGGGGGGGGGGGGGGGGGGTTAAAAATGAAATTGATGTCAGGGTCCGGCGCTGGTGTGAAGCAGGGACAGAGAGGTAGATAAAGGGAGGGGGGGAGGGGGGGGCGGAGAGGTAGATAAAAGGAGGGGGGGAGGGGAGAGGGGACGGAGAGGTAGATAAAGGGGGGGGGGGGCAGAGAGGTAGATACAGAGAGGGGGGGGACAGAGAGGTAGATACAGGGAGGGGGGAGGGGGGACAGAGAGGTAGATACAGGGAGGGGAGGGAGGACAGTGAGGTAGATAGGGGGGGGGGAAGGTAGATACGGGGGGGGGGGTCGGAGAGGCAGATACAGGCAGAGGGTTGTCGGGGTCTCTGTCTGTGGAGCGCTGGCTGTTGCATAATTCCCCTCACCGCCAGCCACAGCTGATAATGGCCACTTTAATGGCGAGGCATCACTCAGTTTGAAAAGCAGAGAACACAAAACACACACACAAGTGACAGCGGGTGGAGGTATTATACAATCGCCTCGCACAAAAGGGATTTGTGCCTGTGTGTGTGTGTGTCTGTGTGTGTGTGTGTGTGTGTGTGTGTGTGTGTGTGTGTGTGTGTGTGTGTGTGTGTGTGTGTGTGTGTGTGTGTGTGTGTGTGTGTGTGTGTGTGTGTGTGTGTGTGTGTGTGTGTGTGTGTGTGTGTGTGTGTGTGTGTGTGTGTGTGTGCATGTGTGCGTGTGCGTGTGTGTGTGTGTGTGTGTGTGTGTGTGTAATAGGTGCAGTGTAGTGAGTGTGGGTCTGTTGTGTGAAACGCTGCAGGTCTCTCTGTGTAATTAAATGTGAGGCTGTGTTGTCAGGTGTATTACACAAGCAGAAGTCCGCCGATCAGGGGCTTCCAAAGAGCAGCTGTGAACACGTACGAGTGCATATCCCTATCTCACACACACACACACACACACACACACACACACACACACACACACACACACACACACACACACTCATACTCATACAAAGGCTCTCCTGGAGGCCAA
>NC_139665.1:11734588-11747088 GCF_951799395.1 Argentina silus
GTCCCCCCGCGCCACGGCAGGAACACGGCTCAATCCCCTTCCAGTCTGACACATGAAAAGGAGAGGAGCAGAGACAATGATAGCAGAGAGACGTAAAACCCGTCTACATTTCACACACTGAGACAGACCTTGAATGTAGAGTAAAGTCACTCTTTCCGCCTTCGAATCACTGTGCCAGAAAAATATGCCTGAAATGGTGTCTGTATCCGAGCTTTATACCTGTAATCCGGCTTTATGTCTGCCACCTGGCTTTGTACCCGTAATCTGGCATTTGGGGTGTAATCTAGCTCGGCGGGCTGTGATCTGGTATCGCGGCTGTAACCTGGCTGGGGAGGCTGGATGGGGGTCCGGGCTGTCATGGCGACAGCTATCTGGCGTGATGACATGTCGGTCCCGGGTTGTGTGAGGATACCGTCGAGATCGTTAGAGGAAAGACGTGACGTCACCTTCCAGAAACCTTTTGTTTAGACGCCCTCTCCCGGGGTCTTGGTAGGGTCAGGATTAGGGTTAGGGTTAGGGTTAGGATTAGGGTTAGGGTTAGGGTTAGGGTTAGGGTAAGGGTTAGGACCGTTTTTCGCGCGTTTGATACCATTCCTATTCTGTTCCATGCATTATAATGAGCTCGTCCTCCGATTTTGGGTCTTTAGCAAAGCCGGATCTTACATGTTACACATGGACCTGACAGCTCCGGAGGACGGGCTTATTGTAATGCATGGAACGGAATCCCTTTAATACGCCACTTCAAAATAACCAAAGCACTGACAGAGAGAAAGAGAGAGGGGGTGGGGGGTGGGGGGGGTCGGAGAGGGATGGAGGGAGGGGGGGGAGAAGAGAGAGGGGTGGGGGGTGGGGGGGGGTCGGAGAGGGATGGAGGGAGGGGGGGGAGAAGAGAGAGGGGTGGGGGGGGTCGGAGAGGGATGGAGGGAGGGGGGGGAGAAGCGAACAGGGGGATTTTTCACTCGTTACTCGCCACCCAGCATCTCGGACGGTTTCTGCTTCAGTGTGTGTGGTGATCAATGGTCAGTGTGTGGTGATCAATGGTCAGTGTGTGGTGATCAATGGTCAGTGTGTGGTGATCAATGGTCAGTGTGTGGTGATCAATGGTCAGTGTGTGGTGATCAATGGTCAGTGTGTAGTGATCAATGGTCAGTGTGTGGTGATCAATGGTCAGTTTGTAGTGATCAATGGTCAGTGTGTGGTGATCAATGGTCAGTGTGTAGTGATCAATGGTCAGTGTGTGGTGATCAATGGTCAGTGTGTGGTGATCAATGGTCAGTATGTAGTGATCAATGATCAGTGTGTAGTGATCAATGGTCAGTGTGTACTGATCAATGATCAGTGTGTAGTGATCAATGGTCAGTGTGTACTGATCAATGGTCAGTGTGTGGTGATCAATGGTCAGTGTGTGGTGATCAATTGTAATGATGATTTTCGGATATTGAAGAATGCAGTCACCGGTGATGTAAATAAAGTAGATACGCTGAATAAAAGTTGGATCAGGATGGTTTAATTCAGATCGATCTGGGCTCACAAAGGAAGATACATGGTCAATGTATATTTCCCATGAGAGAACAACGAAGTTGAATCAGGATGGTTTAATTCAGATCGACCTGGGCTCACAAAGGAAGATACATGGTCAATGTATATTTCCCATGAGAGAACAACGAAATGGGGGTTTCGCTCCAATTTATACAGAAAGACAACAACTTTCTGTAAGGCTCCCCCCATACCTTATGTGGCATGGTGCCAGTAAGTCTGGAGGTTGGGGTGCCCTAGGCTATGTTCCACATCTGGTTAACATCACAATAGAGTCTTACGTAGTTTGCCCCCAGCTAAAATTCCTCATAACATCAATGGTCAGTGTGTAGTGATTAATGGTCAGTGTGTAGTGATCAATGGTCAATGTGTGGTGATTAATGGTCAGTGTGTGGTGATCAATGGTTAGTGTGTAGTGATTAATGGTATGCTTGGCATTTAGGGCCCAGATTTGACCGTTTCGGAAAATTACATTCTGACAGAAAGCAAAGGGAGGACTTTATCTCTCCGTCAGAGGGGAAAATGCTCTTTAAGCTGTTTCATTTACCCACCGTAAATGTTATCACCCTCTTTTTCTTCTGGATGTGAACGGGGGCGGCGGAGATGGGGAGGAGGCTCAGGGGGTTGGGACTGTGTCGGTTGATGTTCATTGTAATGCATGCAACGGAATGAGGAACGATATCAAACATGTGTGATTTCTGCTTCCACCAGCCTCCCCTGATTCCCCTAAATGCGTGGAATTGCATGGAATGGAATGAGGAAAGGAACATTTCTCATTCCGTTCCATGCATTACAATGAGCCCGTCCTCCAATTTCTACCTCCACTGGCCTCGACTGGATTGGGTCCAATTCAACCAGACACACTGGCCAGCCTCTAATAACATGACACATAGTGTTATGGATGAATGTGTACAGGTAATCAAACATGAAGGGATCTCTCATCTCTCTCAGACTTTCAGAGGATACGCAATTCACTGAGCAGCTCTATTCTCAGATATCATACGACACCTTTTTCCTTTTTCTGCCCTGTTGTATTTACACTGTTATATATATATATATATATATATATATATATATATATATATATCATCAAATTTATACTGCCATATTTGACTATACTGTAGGGTAATAATAATAATAATAATAATAATGCATTTATTTTGTATAGCACTTTTCTCAGTACTCAAAGACACGACATTCCATGGAGAGAACAAGAATAGATAGATAAATAAAATGTGAAACAAAAGCACGGTCAGTAAAAATAATTTAAAAATAAAAGAAAGTTAAAGATGAAAAGCAAGTTCAACAAGATGGGTTTGGAGGGATGGTTTGACGGAGGGGAGCGTGCTGTAATGGCTAGAATGGATGTCACCGGCTATGGCATGCATGTTAAGTAGAGAGCAGGCACCGTGTGCATACTGGGCCATATGGTATGTTGCAATTAAACCGGGAACATGGAACCATAAACATAATTTGATTGGACTTTATCTGTTGACGAGCATCATGAGAGTTTGTGGTTAAGCTGCTGGCAGACCGCTCGGAGTGACTTGGTCACTGCAGGGACGTTCCCGGCGTTCCCTGTGTTTCCGTGACGGAGGTAATTAAGAGGAAGTGTGTCTTTAGCGACTCCAGAGGAGGCATTCCCAGCTCCTCTAATTAACTCTAAACGTAAATATTTAATGTGGAAACAGCTTTTGGTAAAGCATCAGTGGAAAACAACAATGATGTTCGCTCCGCGGGGACCGGAGTGCCATCTCTCTGTTTCCTGCTTTCTGCTTACACTGTCTCTCCCCCCCCCTTCCTCTCGCACCTACCCAACCCTCTCACAAACACACTGCATCTGTCCTCTGTCGCACATCAGAGAGAGAGGGATGGGTGGGAGGGAGGGGAGGGGAGGGGGGGGAGAGAGAAAGTGGGAGAGAGAGAGAGAGAGGTGGGAGAGAGAGAGGAGAGAGAGGAGAGAGAGAGAGAGAGAGCGAGAGAGAAAGGGGGGAGAAAGAGAAAGCAAGAGAGAGCGAGAGGAGTGGAGGGGAGAGAGACAGACAGACAAATGCTCTCCGCCACGCGCAGAAAGTGAGCACTCCATAGAACAGAGCAATCTGTCATAACATGGGGGCCATTTTGTGTAATTTTAGCAGCACCCTGATTAACTCATGTTAGCCTTTAGCATGGCTCTGTCTCTTCAAAGGAGCATGTGGATGTGGAGAAGGGCTTAGGGGTGTGCGGGCCGTCATGCTCTCTACGCTGACAGCAAAAGACTGGCAGAGAGTCGAATGGCTGCAGGGTAGAGAGATGATGATATTGTGTGTAGGTCAAATAGTGAACATTAATTCACTATTCATGGGGGATTTATAAGTGCTTTATAAGTAGTAGTAAATATTTATGAGGCCATGATATGAATTTACTTGTGGTCAGCAAATATGTACCAAATAATGAGACTTTGCTAGTCTATTGTGTGTGTGTGCTATGTTTTCTAATGGCGCCAAACATGTGCATAATTTTGTAAACAAACCAAATGTGAAATAGGCGTATTTCCTACCCTTAGTTTGGACTAATACATCTCACTGCACGCTCTTCATCATGTGATCTCATTCCTTGATGGCTACCGATTTATCATGGCCATTTAGCATTCATTGTTTTTAGACTGTACTATACATTTCTCTTCATTCACAGTCTGTTTACCTACTGCTGATTAACCTCTGTGTTCCTGGGCCAAGGCTGTGCTACCAGAATGGAGTATGCACTCTCTCAACCAGTCAAGGTTGTATTCAGTTCTCACAACCTTGCCCTTTTAATAACTCAACCTCAACCATTCCCAGAGTGTGGAAGGCAGCTTATGTACTCCCTATTCACAAGGGACGTGATCCCACCGCCTTCGATAATTACCGCCATATCTCGAGGCTTAGCAAAAATAATGGCGTCCCTGATCAATTCTCAGATGTCCTCTTTATCAATAAATTACATTTTAAATGGGCACCAGTCAGGTTTTAGATCTGGACATGGCACAATCTCTGCTGCTTCCCTCGTTATAAATGACATTGAGATCTCTCTGGATAAGAAACAGCATAGAGCCACCCCCTGACCTCTCCATGGCTTTTGATTGGCTGTTGATCATGCCCTCTTATTACAGAGGTTATCTGCCATTGGTTTGGATTAGTCGGCCTGTAATTGGTTATAAAATTAACTGCAGGATAAGACTCAATGAATTTCAGTTGATGGGGTTCATTCTAGTTTGCACAAAGTTCGTAAAGGTGTTCTGCAAGGTTCGATTCTAGGTCCATTGCTTTTTACCATTCACATAAATAATGTTGGTTTGTTCTTGAACATTTGTAAATCTTTATGCTGACGATATTGTTCTCTGCTCCTGAGCGAAATCAGGCTGGTGGCGTTTGATACCATTCCTCATTCCATTTCATACATTACAATGAGCCTGTCCTCCGATTTCTACCTCCACCAGCCTCCCCTGGATTAAGCCAAATACTCACGGTGAGGTTTAAATGGGGGTTGAACTTCACATGCAGTGGGTATACAGGAGAATGTCCTCTGTTTTGGAGTCAGATGGGGTGAGTTGCTATATTTGGCAGATGGGCGGTGATTGAGTGGAGTAAAGGAAGGGTTCTGCCAAAATAGTTCTCAATCGAGACCCAGGGTGGGGCTGCTTCTGGGGGCAGAGACCAAGGGTGGGGCTGCTTCTGGGGGCAGAGCCCGGTGGACAAGGTGCCGCAGGCTAAAAGCGTGATGGCTCAGTCATAGGAATAGAATGAGTAGAACAGACATGCCCACTCAAATCAACATTCCATGGTGGGTGTACCGGCGGCCATCTTGTGGTGTAACATTTGGAAGTTTAAGCTCACAGCTTTATTAACAACCAACTAAACACAACTGACATTAGAATGTTCACTGAAATGATGCTTAGTTGCTATGGCGCCGCCTCAGAATTCTTAGCTTCTCTCACTGTTCTACACATGCAGCAATAATGATTACCATGGCAATTGATGATGATGATGATGATGATGATGCGTACAGTGGCATGCTGTCAGAAGAAAGCGCGGGGAAGCGCGCGTGTCTGTGATGAACTCCTGATGTTCGGAGGGACAAACGCGCCACGTGTCTCAGGATAAATGGGAGGATTACCGTGCCATTGTTAGGAGTCAGCAAGACTGCTCCATTGTGCCGCAAAGCAAAACAAAATGGCCTGATCCCGCCCCGCAGATATCATGCTAATATCCTATATTTAGGATTGTAAGTCCCATTACCCAACAGACTAACAGCTGATCCAGATCTTTGCCTTTGTAGCCTTTTCCGTTGTGATTTTCTCAGTGTTTGTAGAGACATCTTCCTCCACATCTGAGAAGCTTAAGACAACTTAAGCTGCCTTCTGTTTGAAAGAAAGAGCTAATATTGACAGAAGATTCGCAGATATGATTTCACTTAAACCCCTACACAATGGGCTTGTAACATCTTCAAAGGAGGAATAATTTAGTGAGAACTATTTTTATTGGGAGCTGGAGAATTACTAAAAACTCTATGTCGACTTTTTCAAGCCTACAGGGGCATTTTACCACTTCTTCACTTCACATTCATTATCTTAAGCACCACACCGTCGTCATTATAATAATATCATTATAACAACATGATATTGCCTTTTCACATATGTCGGCACACTGGTAGAGTGTGCTGGTAGAGATGATGAATATGAAAAAAAACTGTTAAAAGTAGATGAATTGCCCCTTTAATATGTGAAAATGAGCCATGTTACAATCCACCCTTGATTTTAAAGTGGACAAAGCAAAATGACATCATCGTATGCAGTGGACGACCTCCTGCTGACAGACATCAATATCAGGAACACATTTTCAAATATTCAATTCTGTAGAAGTATATATATATCCTCTGTGGCTCAGTTGGTAGAGCACGGCGCTAACAACACTTAGGTTGTGGGTTTGATTCCCGCTGGAACCATATATACTGAAATGTATGCACTCACTGCAATGTAAGTCACTTTGGATAAAAGCGTCAGCTAAATATTATATACACAGGGTAACAGTGTTTTAACTTTAATTGTAATGAGTGTACCGTGAAGGATGTGTGGACAGTGTTTTGCAGCATTTCTTTGCAGTGATTGCTGACACCACTTCTACTGGCATTTCCTAATGAACTGATATCATGATCTGTTTATTTCCGCCCGGCAACATTTCCCATTCCCTTTCTCAGTCTCTCTCTTGTCTTCCCTCCTAAACGTTCTGTCACTCAGGACATCTCTCTCTCTTTGCCTAAATCAACTCATCCCTCGTTCTTTATCTGTTACCGCTCATCTCACACTCTCTCCGTTCCGAAGTCTCTCAATCTCTTTTGATGTCAGCGTGTCCGACTCAACTCCCTCCATTTAAATTCAATTTGGTATGCAATTTAAATTCACACAGGACGCAGAATCATTGGCAGCAAAGATAAACATTTCGCAGGGGTAACAAATCAAACGGTAACAACAACCTCACTGTCCAGTGTACAGAGGGGGCAGGATGGATGTGACTGAACTGTATTAGATCTGTGTTATCCTCTGGGGGGTAAATATTGCTTCTGTCGCTCTAATCTACTTTGAAGATGTTGACTTATTTTGTCCTGCCTCCTCAGCTATTTCTCAAAGCTCAAAATGTATTTCTCTCTCTCTCTCTCTCTCTCTCTCTCTGGTTGCCTATCTCTTCTCTTCGTAAGTGAGTGTGTGCTTCCTATGCGGTGTGTTGTAATGAGTCCTCCTGTCCAGCAGGTGGTGGACAAGGCAGCCAGAAGACCGTTCTCCATGAGGAGCAGTGGAAGATGCCGGCTCTGCCAGCGCTGCTGCTGTCGATTTACCTCCTCGTCCTGCTGCTGACCATGGCCCCGCTGTCTCTCTGCCAGACTCCTGCGCTCTCCGCTGTCAGAATGGGTGAGGAGGACGACCACCACCACACAAGGTCACAAATAAGGCCTCAACGTCACAATGGTACAAGGTCACAAGGCCTCAAGGTCACAAACAAGGCCTCAAGGTCACAAACAAGGCCACAAACAAGGCCACAAGGTCTAACACCCTAAAAGAAAATAATGACCTCTTCATTTTTAAGCTCTCTAGTCTAGTATCTAGTTTCTCCACCCTTCTTCCCCAGCGGCCATTTTGGACGACCAGTCAGAGTGCGGCCGCGGGGAGCGTCTGGCGCTGGCGTTGGCCCGGGAGAACATCAACAGCCTGATGGAGGGCCCGTCCAGCGCCCGCGTGGAGGTGGACATCTTTGAGCTGCAGAAAGACTCCCAGTACGAGACCACCGATACCAGTGAGTCCAGTCAGCCCACCAGTAATCATAGAGAGACATGCGTAGACCAGGGGAGGCTGGTGGAGGTAGAAATTGGAGGACGGGCTCATTGTAATGCATGGAATGGAATGAGGAATGGTGTCACACACAACGTCCCGTTCCATGCATTACAATGAGCCCGTCCTCCGATTTCTACCTCCACCAGCCTCCCCTGATAGAGATGCATAGACATATCTGGTTCTAGTTCACTCACACACACACACACACACACACACACACACAGAGTAATCTCACAATACAGTGCCTTACATTGTATCACTGACAGCAGTTTCTGTTTCAAAACAAGTCTGCAGAATTGAGAGTGAAAGAGTAGCTAATTATTATTGATGACAAAATGGATTCTTCTCTGCTTCCAGTTCCACAGAACAGATACCAGACAAACACACACACACACATGGCTGTTTGTAATTTATGGCTGTTCGTAATTTAACCTGTCATTGACTCATAACTTCATACATTCTCTAAGAACAGGCCACAGACAGATAGGCCACAGACAGACAGGACACAGACAGACAGGCCACAGACAGACAGGACACAGACAGACAGGACACAGGCAGACAGGACACAGACAGACAGGACACAGGCAGAACAGGCCACAGACAGAACAAGACACAGACAGAACAGGCCACAGACAGAACAGGCCACAGACAGAACAGGACACAGACAGAACAGGCCACAGACAGAACAGGCCACAGACAGAACAGGCCACAGACAGAACAGGACACAGACAGGACATTGACTCTCCTCTTAATGGCAGATTTTCTCTCCTCCTAACTCCCTCTCTCCCCAAATACTCCCTCCCACTCTCTGTCTCTCTCTCTCTCTCCCCCCCTCTCTCTCCCCCTTCCCCCCTCTCTCTCTCTCCCTCCCTCCTCTCTCCTTTCCCAGTGTGTCAGATATTACCGAAGGGGGTGGTGTCAGTGATTGGCCCTGCCTCCAGCCCCGCCTCCGGCTCCACCGTCAGTCACATCTGTGGAGAGAAGGAGGTAAGTGACAATGAGCTCGTCCTTCGATTTCTACCTCCCCCAGCCTCCCCTGGAGGCTCTAGGTCAAATACAGTCGGTGTCCCTCTGCCTTATAGTGCGGTTAGCGAACACTCGTTCAGTCTGAACCTCACGATCGTCTTGTGGTCACGGTCGTCTTGTGGTCACGGTTGTGTAGCGGTCATGCTGGGAGTCCTTGTCATTCACTCAATGGTAATGAGTCCCAATCTTATTCCATGGTCAGATTACAGTCTTTCTCTCTTCCTCCAGAACGGGCAGGATTATAATATGCTGTCAATCAGAGACTGATAGTGAAATGATATTCCAGCTGCAATCTCCTGAGGCGTTTTCACATTAAACCATTCGTCACTGGCTGAGGGGGACGTTTCAACTCTGGGAGGCAAAACATTTCAAACCGTAGGTTGAGTCAGCCCAGGTAGCAGATGTGGCCCTGGGGGAAAATGCTAATGTGAGAAAACATGTTTGCTGCAGGGAAACCCAGAATGATAACACTGGTATAAATCACCTCTCGGTTTCACTCCTCCATCAGGTCTTCATTTCACTCCTCCAGCAGGTCTTTATTTCTCATAAATTAGCTAGCTACTACAGATAGATAGATAGATAGATAGATAGATAGATAGATAGATAGACAGACAGACAGACACACAGACAGACAGCTAGTTACAGTAGATAGACAGACAGACAGACAGTCAGACAGACAGACAGACAGTCAGACAGACAGACAGACAGCTAGTTACTGTAGATAGACAGACAGACAGACAGACAGTCAGACAGACAGTCAGACAGACAGACAGACAGACAGACAGACAGACAGACAGACAGCTAGTTACTGTAGATAACCAGACAGACAGACAGACAGACAGACAGACACAACCCTTTAACTCCACTTGGTTCCTTCCCCTTCCGTCTCAGATCCCTCACGTGAAGATCGGCCCGGAGGAGACCCCCAAGCTGCCCTACCTGCGCTTCGCCTCCGTCAGCCTCTACCCCAGCAACGAGGACCTGAGCCTGGCCATCGGCGCCATCCTCCGCTCCTTCAGCTACCCAACCACCAGCCTCATCTGTGCCAAGGCTGAATGTGAGTGGATTTAACATTCACACTGGTCAGGGTCTCTGATACTGTAGCTACTGTCTATCTCCCTTGTGTTCCGTACAGGGGAGGCTGGTGGAGGTAGACATCGGAGGACAGGGCTCATTGTAATGCATGGAACGGAATAAGGAATGGTATCTTATTCCGTTCCATGCATAACAATGAGCCCCGTCCTCCGATTTCTACCTCCACCAGCCTCCCTGGTTCCTTATTTCTAATGTCTACAGCCTTATCTGCTCCAATACTGAGTGGTTGGGTGTTCAGGGTATCTAAATATGTATATGTTTTATCTTTACCTTGGAACAATATCCTATAATGTTGTACAGTATTGTCCATCCAGACATCCCCACCTCCCTACCTACCGATGTATGTTCTCCTATTCTTCTCTATTCCTCTTTTTCTTTATTGTATTCAACCTTTTGTTAGGCAGGGAATCACATCGAGACCAAGGTCTCTTTTCCAAGGAAGCCCTGCATACACACCATGTACAACCCTACAGACATCATACAACATTACAACATTTATACAACACAATCGAGAAAAACAATCGTATTTTTCATCAAAGAGGTCCTCAATCAATATTTTCATTACCCAGGCTGAGTGTGCGTGTGCGGGTGTCTGATATTGGTTCATAGTGTTTACTTTCTCACTGCAGAATGAGCTGTGCTGCTCCATGCATCTTACTGTAGACAGACAGACAGGCAGACAGGCAGACAGACAGACAGACAGACAGACAGACAGACAGACAGACAGACAGACAGACAGACAGACAGACAGACAGACAGGCAGGCAGACAGGCAGACAGGCAGGCAGGCAGACAGACAGACAGACAGACAGACAGACAGACAGACAGACAGACAGACATTTAGCTAGTTACTGTAGACAGACAGACAGACAAACAGATAGACAGACAGACAGATAGTTAGCTAGTTACTGTAGACAGACAGACAGACAGACAGACAGACAGTTAGCTTGTTACTGTAGACAGACAGACAGACAGACAGACAGACAGACAGAGCCAGCCACTGTTTACATAACCTTTATGGAGAGATGAAAGTGGCTGTCTATGGAGATACATAGATGACAGGGGAGGCTGGTGGAGGTAGAAATCGGAGGACGGGCTCATTGTAATGCATGGAACGGAATGAGGAACGGTATCAAACACACAACAGAGGAGGCTACATCATACAACCTCCAGTATCCCAGAGTTCCCTACTGCACATCAGACCTCCCATCAGTCCTCCAGTATCCCTCTCTGCTTGGCTAGTCAGGTCTGGTCAAGGTCGAGTGTGATCATGAACGCTTGTGTTTATAGCCCAGCGCTAACGTCACGCTTTATTGATCATTTCACACGCTGCTCTGATCCCTGATCTGAGGCCTTTCCTCACACAACACGTTCCTTTTACAGTTGGTTACATCACCACCGGCAGAGGCCGGTAATACATGGAACGGAATGAGGAACGGTGTCAATCACACTGTGTTTGATACCATTCCTCATTCCATTCCACGCCTCACAATGAGCCCATCCTCAGATTTCTACCTCCACCAGCCTTCCCGGATTGCCACTGTATTTTGTTTTTGGTCGACTACGGCCCGGTTAAATATCAGCTAACATAAGAACAGTTTATGATAATAGTAGATCATAATAGATTAATAGAAAAGTCATGCATGTGATTTTACGACATGATAAGGTAGAAATCGGAGGACGTTTTCTTTTCCACCTCCACCAGCCTCCCCTGTTCCCCATACTGTCCCCATCCTCTAACATTGACTTGCGCCGCCCCCCCCCCCAGGCCTGCTGCGATTGGAGGAACTGGTCCGGCGCTTCCTCATCTCCCGGGAGACGCTGTCTGTCAGAATGCTGGATGACAGCCTTGACCCCACCCCCCTGCTGAAGGAGATCAGAGACGACAAAGTGGCGACCATCATCATCGACGCCAACGCCACCGTCTCCTACCTCATCCTCAGAAAGGTCCGGAAAGACTCACCGATCCACAGCCACAACACAGGGAAATCAGCGGAGGCTGGTGGAGGTAGAAATCGGAGGACGGGGCTCATTGTAATGCATGGAACGGGATGAGGAATGGTATCAAACCGTTTTGCGTTTTCCGTTCTGTGCGTTACAACGAGCCTGTCCACCGACTTCTAACCCCACCGCTCTCTACTGGGTGGAGGACAGTTGAGTGTCTCTGCAGGTCTATCACACAGCTCTGTTACGATGTCCCTCTCTCCCTCTCTCCCTCATTCCCTCCCTCCCCCTCCCCCTCTCTCCCTCTCTCCCCCCCTCTCTCAGGCGTCCGAGCTGGGGATGACATCAGCGTTTTACAAGTACATCCTCACCACCATGGTAAGAACTGACCAATCGAAACACTCCCCTCCCTTTCTCCTCCCGCTTACCCATAACCCCCTCTTCTTCCCACGGACGGCTATCTGTGCCTGGATCTCATCTGGATGCGTGATGGGCTGGTGCCGTTTGTCATCATTATCCCCCGGCCCGGCCCGCGTCCTTGCGGGAGGTGACTTCCA
>NC_139665.1:11752088-11754686 GCF_951799395.1 Argentina silus
GTCCGTCCATCCACCTATACATCTATCCATCCACCCATCCATCTATCCATCTATCTATCTATCTATCTATCCATCCATCCATCCATCCATCTATCCATCTATCCATCTATCAATCTATCCATCCATCCATCCATCCATCCATCTATCCATCTATCCATCTATCAATCTATCCATCCATCCATCCATCCATCTATCCATCCATCCATCCATCCATATATCCATCCATCCGTCCGTTCTTCCGTCCATTCATCTATCTATCTATCTATCTATCTATCTATCTATCTATCTATCTATCTATCTATCTATCCATCCATCCATCCATCCATCCACCAGGTGGAGTGTGGGCAGGCTGTTATCCTGTGGCACGAGGGTACAACAGCTACCTCAGCTAATCAAGGTTGGAATGACAAGTCGATTAATGAGGGTCTGGTGCGTGTGTTTGTGCTGGGCTGTAGCAAAAGCCCGCCAATGCAACGGTGTAGCCCTTCAAGACCACAGCTGACTCGACGGCGGCGTGACATGATGGTTATCAATAAAATGCTGACAACCACCATGGCGATCTGTCTCTCTGAGTGATGCGACTGGGAGGATTGTAAGCGGCGTGGCTGGTTTCCTACAGACGGATCTCCCGTGAGGAGGGAGGGCCTTCTCTTACTTCTTTGAATGGTGGAGCTTTGCCGACCGGTCGATGTTTCCACGTGAAACGTTTTGAACTGAAAACAGTCGATAAAGGGAGTGTACAAAGCCTCTTCAACTGCTCCGACCACTCCCACCTCAACTGCATGTTCCCCTAGTGTGCGTGCGTGCGTGTGCGTGTGTGTGTGCGTGTGTGTGCGTGCGTGCGCGTGTGTGCTTGCGTGTGCGTGTGTGTGTGTGTGTGACTGAAAAAGCTATTTCTATCACATTGATCTATCTCCCATTTGCGAAGCCACCATCACTGTTGCCATAACAACTTTTAAGAGCTAATGTTGCTGCAACAAAAAAAAACACAAAACTGCAATTACTGATGCTATCTGTGTGATTGTTGCTGCTATCTCCCTGGCTGATAGAGGCAATAACACTGCTACTGATAATGGTAATGATGATGATGATGGTGGTGATGATGATGGTGGTGGTAATGTTATTTTAGCCGCGTGTGTGTGTGGGCCGCGTTGGGAAACGTCTCGTTGTGTGAGGCTGAACAAACTCGTTAAGAGGGTAATCAAGTGTCTCTTTGTCACTAATTATACAGTGGTGTTTCAATTAGGCCCGTACGTGATCTCATAGCGTGGGTTGGAGCGCGAGCACGCACGCACACACACACACACACACACACACACACACACACACACACACACATAGTACCACACATACATACACACACACACACACATCACAACAGAGCACAACACTTACTGGACACAAACACACAATGAAAATATACACTTGTAAATTCGATGAAAACACAAACTGTACACACACACACACACACACACACACACACACACACACATTGTCAAACACACACACAAACTCACTTGCTTTCTCACACGCTCATGCAATAACCACACACGCACACACACACACAGACACATACACACACACATACACATACACGCACACACACACATACACAGGCGTGCACACTCACAAATACTGTACACATATAAACACAGTGACTGTAATGAGTGAGTGTGTGTGTGTGTGTGTGTGTGTGTGTGTGTGTGTGTGTGTGTGTGTGTGTGTGTGTGTGAAGGCTGCCCATCCTCCTTGCTTCTACTGTTTATGTCAAGTCTGCTTTCAAGTTTTCCTCCCCTTTTCCTCCCTCTTCCTCTCTCTTCCTCCCTCCCTCTTCCTCCCTCCCTCTTCCTCCCTCCCTCTTCCTCCCTCTCTCCATTCCTATCATTCCTATCACCCTCTCCTTTATTCTTTAAATGTTTTGTCTGACTCTCTTTATTGTCTGTATTTCTCTCTCTCCCTCCCCCCTCCCCCCTCCCCCCTTTCTCTCTCCCTTACCCCCTCTCTCTCTATTTCCCCTCTGTATCTCTGTACCGTCTCCCCCCCCCCCCCCCCCCCTACAGAAAGCAGACCTGGCGGTAGCTGGGTTCACCATCACTTCAGAGAGGGAGAAGGTCATTGACTTCTCCAAACCCTTCATGTCCCTGGGCATCAGCATCCTGTACAGGGTCCACATGGTAAGGCGCTCTTGCTGTCCCATGGTGCACCACGGCAATACATACAGATGTCCATTCTCCCCTAGCATGGGTGCCTGTAAAGCAGGGGAGGCTGGTGGAGGTAGAAATCAGAGGACGGGCTCACTTGCGCATTTTGACATGAATTTTGATAATGCCATCCATGCTGTTCAAACATCCTGGGAGGAACCCTGAAGAGCAACACCTACAATCCCTGGAATGACTCAAACTGTTTGTTGACTGTCTACACTGTGCCCTGTGAGCAATGTACTATAAATACTTTGCCCCCTTGTGGTATAAATATATACTGCAGACCAGAACGTGTGTGTTGATTGGTCTCCTCAGGGGAGGAAGCCTGGCTACTTCTCCTTCCTGGACCCGTTCTCCCCGGCCGTCTGGCTCTTCATGCTGCTGGCGTACCTGGCGT
>NC_139665.1:11759886-11817386 GCF_951799395.1 Argentina silus
TCTGGGGGCCAATACCACGCCGCCCCCTCCCCCACCCCCCCCCGTGGCGCCCCCCCGGGGCTGCAGCCACGTGCGGATCTGCCAGGAGTGTCGGCGCATCCAGAGCCTAAGGTCCGGGTCCTTGTGCTCCCGCCTCCCGCCCGCGGGCGCCCACTCCTCCCTGTCCCTCCCCCGCCTGCCCCCGCCTCCGCCGCCATCCTCCACCGCCACAGAGAGCGAGGGAGGCGGCCGCTCCATCAGCCCGCGGAGGCCAAAGTCTAAGCCCACGCCCCCGCCGCGACCTTTGCCCCCGGCCAAGACCCCCTCCACGGACCTGCTTGGGAAACAAGACTGAGAAGGCAACAGAGGGGGGGGGTGGTGGGGGGGGGGGGCGGGGTCAGGAGTACGGGTATGGGATGTCAGGTTGAGAGGGGTCAAAGGTCATGAATTTACAGGGACGCACATAAACTGAGAATGACAAGTGGAGGAGGCTGTGGGCTTGTAGTGAACTGACATGGCCGGGTGAAACCACTAGCCCGTTTATGGGGGTGGCGGCTTTTTGGGAGAAACCAACTCAGTCAAAGGAATCATTGATTAGCAGGAAGGTTGGTCAAACCAGGGTTGCAGACACTGAGAGACACCAAGAGAAACCCTCTGACCAGCCAAACGGTGGTCTTCATACTGAATGAGGAACCAATCGGTGGTCTCCATGTTGAATGAGGAACCAGTCGGTGGCCTCCATGCTGAATGAGGAACCAATGGGTGGTCTCCATGCTGAATGAGGAACCAATCGGCGGTCTCCATGTTGACGTGCTATGCAACAGGCTGTCTGTGGAGTGTGGTGGTCTTGTTGACCGTACTTGAACCGTTAGATCTCGTTGGTGCGTGGAACAACCATGTGGTGTCCGATCCACAGGAGGAGTGGGATCAGCTGGTGTGGGTCAGCGACCCGGTCTGACTGTTCCACTTGGACCTGATGGGAGGACTTGATTTATCCCACAAGCCCCAAGGAGGTTCAGTGGACGATAGAGACTTCACACAGACATAAGAGACACACAGACACACACACACACACACACACACACACACACACACACACACACACACACACACACACACTTAAATTCTTGCGCTGAAGGTTGGTTCTCGCCTGAAGATGCATCCTTTTTCCCAGAGCTGTCAGAGCCCGAACTTTGTGTCATGTGACATGACGGAACTCTGTGTCATGTGTCATGTGACATGGCGGAACTCTGTGACATGTGGCTTCCTCTCAGAGTCATACTCACTACATTTCTTTTTCTATCGTTCTTTATTTCCTGATCTGTTCTTTTTTGCTGTCATCATTGGTCAGTGTGTACCTCTTGACTCATGTTTGTTTGTGTACATGAGGTTCAGGGGAGGCTGGTGGAGGTAGACATCGGAGGACGGGCTCATTGTAATGCACGGAACGGAATGGGGAACGGTGTCAAACACAACGTGTTCCATGCATTTCAAATGAGGCCGTCCTCCGATGTCTACCTCCACCAGCCTCCCCTGGTTTAATATAGTGTCAAGGAGGAAAAGGAGACCCATCGGTTCAAGCTCCAGAGCACACCATGACATGTTGTTAGTGTGTAAAACAGAATCATGATGTCCAGGTATACACAGGTGTGAGTACCTGACCCAGCAAAGCCCACAACCAATAAGACAACTGTGTGTAGTTCTCATAACAGAAGATGCCACATGCAGTCCTGATTGGTTCATGGCAAGAGGAGGCCAGGTTAAACGTATATTCTGTGTGATTCATAATACGAGTGTTATTAGTGTTGCGAATAAGCACTGTGTGTGTGTGTGTGTGTGTGTGTGTGTGTGTGTGTGTGTGTGTGTGTGTGTGTGTGTGTGTGTGTGTGTGTGTGTGTGTGTGTGTGTGTGTGTGTGGTGCCTGTTACACAAGCTGTGTGTGTGTTTGTGTGTGGTGCCCATTACACAAGCTGTGTGTGTGTGTGTGTGTGTGTGTGTGTGTGTATGTGTGTGTGTGTGTGTGTATGTGTGTGTGTGTGTGCGTGTGTGTGTGTGTGTGTGTGTGTGTGCGTGTGTGTGTGTGTGTGTGTGTGTGTGTGCGCATGCGTGCATGCATCTGTGTGTGTGTGTGTGTGTGTGCGTGTGTGTGTGTGTGTGTGTGTGTGTGTGTGTGTGTGTGTGTGTGCGCATGCGTGCATGCATCTGTGTGTGTGTGTGTGTGTGTGTGTGTGTGTGTGCGAGAGAGAAGGAGTAAAGAATGCGTCAGAGTTCATGTTTATGCTCTTTATTTCCTTCCCCTCCTCCCTCAGATTTCTATACCAGTGCTAAATGGATTATTAAGAAAATGACGACAAATGGATATTATTATGATTATATGGTTATTATTATTATTATTACTATTGAAGTGTGGGGTATTGTAGGAGGGTCACTGCCCTCTTATGTTAAATATATAGACACACAAAGGTATTTGGAATAAAAATATATATACATACAAGAATGTGTGGTGTCATTTGTGACCAGTTGCATCGAGATCTTCACAACCGTAGGAGACCATGACAACCATGGCAACCATAGGAGACCATGACAACCATAGGAGACCATATCAACCATGACAACCATGGCAACCATAGGAGACCATGACAACCATAGGAGACCATGACAACCATGGCAACCATAGGAGACCATGACAACCATAGGAGACCATATCAACCATGACAACCATGGCAACCATAGGAGACCATGACAACCATAGGAGACCATGACAACCATAGGAGACCATATCAACCATGACAACCACAGGAGACCATGACTACCATAGGAGACCATGACAACCATAGGAGACCATAACAACAATAGGAGACCATAACAACCATAGGAGACCATGACAACTATAGGAGATCATAACAACCATAGGAGACCATGACAACTATAGGAGATCATAACAACCATAGGAGACCATAACAACTATGACAACCATAGGAGACCATGACAACCATAGGAGACATTGACAACCATAGGAGACCATGACAACCATAGGAGACCATGACAACCATAAGAGACCATGACAACCATGACAACCATAGGAGACCATGATAACCATAGGAGACCATAACAGCCATAGAAGACCATGACAACTATAGGAGACCATGACAACCATAGGAGACCATAACAGGAAACCATAACAACCATAGGAGACCATGACAACCATGGCAACCATAGGAGACCATGACAACCATAGGACACCATGACAACCATAAGAGACCATGACAACCACGACAACCATAGGAGACCATGACAACATAGGAGGCCATGACAACCATGAGATTGAAGCTTTAAATGTCATATCTTAAACAGAGAGTTTGTTGGGGACTTCAGCTCTCTTTTTCCCTCTGTGCACACCCTCCCACATGCATGTTTGATACCATTCCTCATTGCGTTCCGTGCTTTATAATGAGCCCGTTCTCCGATTTTTGCCTCCACCAGCCTCCCCTCGTCTGGGTGTGCCAGGGCTTGAGGGCAGGAGGTTGTTATAGAAACGGCAGACACAAAACCTCATTTAATGGACGGTCAGTTGTTGTTCTTCACCACTAGGTGGCAGTGCAGTCAAAGAAAAGCAGAGCATCTAGAAACATTCCATGACTAAAACAGCTTAATTTTCGGACATTTTTAGAAATGTTCTTTCACTTTGAATGTGTCCAGTGGGCTATGTAGACTATGCTGTGTAGACTATTGGGAAACTAATATAATTTTGATTACAGGCTCTGGGAAAATAAAAGGGTGAAGCTTTTGAAAGGGGGTGTAAACTCTCTATAGGCGATGTATTTCACCAAAGGTTTCCTATGTTTTAGATGTTACACTATTTGGACGCTAACACATTGAAATGTCATAATTTACACAACATTTACCATATTTATTTTTTTATTTTGCTTTCGTTAATGTGGCCCAATACTGATTTGATAATGACAGGCCTATTCATTTTCTAAACTTTTTCACTAGGTGCCAGCATCGCTCAACGGCAAAACTGTGATTTTGCCTAAATTCAAGTACAATGACTTTATGGTTTGAGGAGAATTAGACTTTCTTGCCTGTGAAGGGTTGAAAGTTATATTTAGAATGAGGACCACACAGAATGACTAAATGTTAAATGATCTAAATGATCGAATCATCAATATTGGTGCCACCACTACGTACTATGCCTCTAGAACATTCTAGCCTGTTTAGAACACTCTAGCCTGTTTAGAACACGTATAAATGACGGTTAAGACATTCTGTTCCAAGAAAAAGACATTCCAACTTTATCAACTTGTTGACTCCAGTTGCTGGAAATACTTGTGACGTTCCTTATGCGGACATTTTAATCATTGTTTAAAATACATACTGTACAGTAGGTTAGGCTGGGACGTTTGTGAGGTGAATAGGCAGACATTGATATGGAGAGGCGGGCTTCCTGGTACTGACACCTTTACTGGGTGTGTACACATTCATTCAGGCTGTAAAAGCAAGAGGACAAGGCATTTTCCTCTGTCGCAAGAAGGTTTCCAGACGTCCGGGATGGATTTGTTTAATTTGAAGTCGCTTGTACTTTTGCTGTTAGCTGTCGGTAAGATTAATTAATGATTATTAAATTCAGAAAATTGAGTGATTTTGTTAAATCTGTTTAGTGTGCTGCAGAATATGTATAGATAGGTTCCTAGCCTATGGGCCTATTCAACAATAATATGCAATAAGGTGATCATATTATAGGTGTATACTTTTTATTTTCTTGGCCAATATTATCACTTGAATTCGTTTTTTTCGTTATTTGACTCGTCACTTGTCTACCAACTGAGGCAGATATAGGCGATATAATTCTCTATAGATATCTATCTCCGATAGTCGTTGACTTGTTTTGTAGTGTTATTATAAGTATAAGATGTGCCTATCTGCGTACACATATGACTTGGCCGTCTGAACCACCTTTTAGAAGTGAACCTGCAATAAAACCGGTTTCCTTCAGGATGCTGCTTAGGGCAGGACGCACTGCCACCAGGTCCGATTGACGGAGTATCGGGCAAGAACGTTACCTTCAAAACCATCGTGGGCGCCGGCGAGAAGTTTCTCACCATAACTTGGACTTTCCACGGCTCGCCTGTTATCACCTCTTCGCCTGGAGGTGCTACGATTGGCACCGGTTACGAAGGACGGGTGAAGGTGAATCCAACCACTGGCGAAATGGAACTTCGATCTTTGACGCCGGAGGATAGTGGGACATATTCGGTGTCAATGGTCCCAGATCCGGGAGAAGCTAAAATAGGTGAAACGATGCTTCGAGTTCTAGGTGAGTACGTTTTTTTTTGTTTTTTGTTTTTAAATGTTTGAATGCTTAAAATACCTAATATCACGTTTTGTTTTGGGTTCATATTGAGTAGCCTACAGTCTCCACGCTATTTTGGTCATGCTGGCTTTCTTCCCAATATCACTGCATGCAAGATAACTCTCCATACAGTTTACTGTTCCTGTGTGAAAAAGGTTGTTTGATGTAGAGTTGCTATAATATGCCTCACAAAGATTACAAAGACTGTAATTTGTTTTGGGATGTTTGTGTGTCATCATTTGTGAATTGTCTGAAATATAATTTTCCTTGGCTGCTGTCTTGGACTAGGTCTCTCTTGAAAAAGAGATTTTATCTCAATGAGTAACTAACCTGGATAAATAAAGATAAGTTAAATTAAAAAAAAATAATAATAAATTTTTTTTTAAAAAAAGACATGGAAATGGAGTAAATGTAAAATATGTAAAAACAACCCAAGTTAAGTTTAACTGGGAAGGTAACATTTCAAAGACCTATGTTCATGAACTTGATATGCAGCCTACAGGGCGTGTCCTCCCTTCCCTTGCACCCACAGTAGTCTGAGACATGGAGCCACAGGGTGGATCAACGGCATGATATCAACATAGTGTTATCATTGCAATAACTGTCATGATTTGGTGCCCTTGTGCTAGGTCAGAATTGTTCGGGTGACACTTTGGCTCCTTAAACCACAGTCTGTGTTATTGCATCACCGAGATTGGAGCACTCGTTTGGTTCTAAATGTCCGGCCCGTGTTTGCATTTTCAGAATTTGATACATCTTTCCGTCATAATTTATTTACACTTCTCAGAGTACATTCATTATCCCCTCCCTCCGCTCTCATCATGACATCACGGAGGACGGGCTCATTGTAATGCATGGAATGGATGTGTTTGATACCATTCCTCGATCCATGCATTACAATGAGCCCGTCCTCTGATTTCTACCTTGACCAGCCTCCCCTGCTGCCATCTCACTCACTCTCCCCCCTCCATCCCTCCTCCCTCCCTCCTCCTCCCTCCTCCCCTCCTCCTCCCTCCTCCCCTCCCTCCATCTCCTTCAGAGCCCGTCTCCAATTTGGTCATCAAATCCGACATGGCGGAAGCCATTGAGTTTAACAGCACCGTTAAGCTAAACTGTTCCGCGAATGGCTCCTTCCTGAAGTTCACCTGGACCAACGGCACTGTCCCCGTGGTTATTGACGGGAATCACATCACCGTCACTAAAGGCGACGACGTCACCTCACCTTGGTCACAGCTCACCGTGGTTGGGGTCTTAAGGTCTGATCTGGTCGGCCCGATCTACTGCACAGCCTCCAACGCTCTGGAGGTTGAGAAGAGCGCGCCCTTCAATCTCAGTGTCAGCTGTGAGTACTGCACCTTTTGTATACTATGGTGTACGTCCATGCCTCTGTGGGATGGGCTCAGGGAGTGCTGAGTTGCTTGCTCCTCAAGGCTTTGTGTCAGTCACGGCACTCAGGGGAGTGGTTTCTACTCTACACCCAAACTGAACTCTGCTGTGTAAACAATGCTTGTGATTTGGATGCATAAGCCGATTGATTACCCGTTCAAAAGAAAATAAAAGCCATGTTTGCACAGTAATAGTGAGATGCTGCTGATCACAATCTGCAGTTTAGGTTGTCATAATGGGCTAGGTCTATGTAGGTCTTTAGGTCCACAATCTAGAGTCGATCCATCACAGTGTGTTTCCTTTGAGATGTTAGCATGTTGCTACATCCTGATCGGGAACCTATCTCTGAACACAACTGTATGTTTACAGATGGGCCAGAGAACATGGTGATGGTCGTCGCCCCCGCCAGTGAGATCCACAAGAAGGGTTCTAACATCACGCTGACCTGCTCGGCCCAGTCCAGCCCGGCTGCTGTGCTCCAGTGGATCCACAACGGGAAGCCCCTCACAGAGACGAGCTCCAAGCTGGTGCTGGCCAAAGCTGCGGAGGCCCAGGGTGGGAACTACTCCTGCACAGCCTTCAACGCCAAGACCAAGCGCACCATTTCATCCATCATGGCCAAGATCACTGTCATTGGTGAGTAGAATGTGTATCACAGAAGCTAACAAACTAATTGGTAATTTAGCTTTTCTGCAGGTATAGGAAAGGGATGTCATTTGTATTATTTAGTTTGAGAGGCAGATCTTGCTCTGATGACAAAAAGAAACTGGTTTTAGAACTCAGGTGAGCGAGTGCATACCCTTGAGGTGCTTGTTGGCAACATATCATTAGATTTTAGTAGTCCTACCTGTTCAGCTGTTGTTGATTTTGCACTCTACTTAAAGTAGTGGCACAATTACTATTTCAATGGTAATATTGTCATTAATGTCTGTATATCCAATAAAGCACTACTGTAGTATTACCCTAGATTGTTTACTAAAGACTTTCTCAGCATGAATCCGTTTTCTCTAGTCAGACTCACCAACTGCCAAAGAACTCTGGAACACTCACCACCGAGAGTGCCGAGTGTTTTATGTGGTGTTTACCTAGCAACAACACTCTGATTGGCTAAATGAAGTATCATAATGTCTGCAAAATGAAGCATCATTAATGTATGCATTTTTGGTGAATAAAGTCACCTTTGGCACTCTAGAATGTTGACAACTTAGGCGACTTTGTTCACCCTCAGCACTAAATGAGTGAAGACCGGTGGTCACAATGGAGACTTGGTTACAGATCAGAGCTTTTTTTAGTTGGATCACAGCCAATGGCTACTGGCTAATGTATGGATGACTGTCTGACTTGTCCTGCCTGACCTCATTCCTGCTGTGTGAGTTAGCCCTAGCCCTAACCCTAACCCTAACACTCTTCATGAGTTAATGAAGTGACAGGTATTGTCGTCTATGAGGATAGCCCATAGGCAAACCAGCAGACTGAAACCTGCTTCCTGTCTCACTGCCCTGTAGCCATGACAACATTGTATGGGTTTCACCTCAACTTGAAGCGCAGTGTCAAACCCAGTGGCTTTGTTCCATCATGACAGCACTCAGTGTTCCCGCGTAGGCTTTTCAAACTCGTTAAATATGCCCTGTTGACAACGTGAGTGTGAGTGACTCAAACCTGCTGGGTTGGAGGATGGTCTTTCAAAACCGCCTGAAGTCTTTTGAGTTGGGTTGAGTTTTCTCAAAGAAAGAGGGAGATGGCGGGAGGGGAGGAAGGGAGGTATAGGAAGGGAGGGGAGGGAGAGGAGGGAAGGGAGGGAGGGTTTCACATTCACAGTAATTCCATGTATTCTGTGAATGCTCACTGGAGTCTGGTAAATAGTAGTGACTGTACATCCAACCATTACTCTACATGACTCATATAGAGTTACACATTCCACTGAAATTACTGACACTTTTTTGGGACACTTTGCTCTAACCTTATACAGCATTCATCATCTCCAGTACCAAACCAGTGTCTACATATGTTCTGTAGTGAAAAGGATAAGACAAAAGGCCCTAAGGAAATTATCCTCTATGATTGTAATTGGGGGTAAAACATTTAATTTGTTGTGTTTTACTGTTTTATACGTTTATTGTTGTTTTTATTTGCATATCTGTTTTATCTATTTGAAAAGCACTTTGTAACACAGAGTGTTTTAAATAGGTGCTATATAAATAAAGTTTATTATTATTGTATTCAGTGATTTTCAGAAACTACAAAGAGTTTTGAGCCAGGCAGAGTGCGTTTGTGGCTGTAGTAGAAACAAAAAGACATCTTAGCTGGTATTTTCCTTTGGATCTTTTTGACTACAGAACATAGAAAACCACTGTTTTCACATATGTAGACACGGTTACAGTATGGTGTTGGAGATAATAAATTTGAGGAGTGTCCTATTAAGGTGAATACATCGGGATTAAAGGACAATATTTGCCCTTTAAGGGTTGGATCAAGACTTAGGAACCATACAGTATGTATCTTACTTACCAGCAGTGCTGTCAATCGATGTGTGTCTTTAAAGGGCAACCCTTTATGCATGAGACCTGTGAAAACCACGGTTACTGTGTGACTCACCGTTCTGGCGACAATGAACTTTGTGTTAACAAATCTTATCTTGCCGTTTGCTTCCCCCACCCTCCAGGCTGCCTGATACATTTCAGAATACAGTCGTTTTTCATTTGTACTAAAAGACAAATAGACCATCTAGCCTCGCCCATAGTCTGTCAGCTCTGAAGTGGTTCAGTTTGACCATGAGGAGTTATCTAGTGGTTGTCTCTCACTTTGACTGATGCATGAGACTTAGATCACATTTAAATGGTTTATCAAGCTTCTGCTGTTTATGTTACGGTTTTGCCATTTGAACACTGTCTCTGCCTGCAGGTGTAGTATATTTTAATAGGTGCAACGTTCCATGTCTGAGGAAGGTCTCTGACCGAACTGTTGCACCTATTAAAACATATTACACAAGCAGAGACAGTGGGCGGGAGCCACCTTTTTCTACTTCTAGTCTCATTCATCTGACACACCTGTCAAATCCACAATACAGGTGTGCAAAAGCCCTTCATTTGTTTGTCTTTCTACCGTTTTAACCCTGAAACCCAGCAGTTCTTTGTTCCACAAGTTTACTCCGTAAACCCTAACCCCTTCGTTTGTCCTCCTTTTATTTGTAGAGGCCATATCTGGCACCAACATCACAGGCCCCACCACGACTCTGGTCGCAGGCAACAGCACAGCCAGCCTCAGCTGCAAGGCAGGAGCCGGCACCGGCAAGGCAGTGTGGCTGAAGGGGGGCGCGCCGCTGTTGCCAAGCAACAGGGTCAACATCTCGGCAGACATGAGCTCCGTAGTGATTAAGCCGGTGCAGAAAGAGGACAGTGGGGAGTACCATTGCAAGCTCACCAACGCTGTGAGCGCAGACTCCGCCAGCTACAAGATCCTGGTCAACTGTGAGTATGAGGCAGGGGAGGCTGGTGGAGGTAGACATCAGAGGACGGGCACATTGTAATGCACGGAACAGAATGAGGAATGGTATCAAGCTACTTCTATTCTGCTGGTCACCTGGTTTATATTTACTTGAACTGTTGATAAAATGCAGGACATTCAGGGGGAATTTCAGGGAAGATGTCCAGATGAAACCCAGGTACCTAACTAACTACCTTTCCTCTCCGTGCAATCAGATGGTCCTGAGACGGTGTTGGTGGAGGGCGAGGCTGCGGTGGAGGTGAAAGACCCTGTGATGCTGAAGTGTTCTGTGGTCTCCGTCCCCCCTGCCACCTACACCTGGAAGTTCAATGGCACATTGACCATCGTGAAGACCGCTGACTACGCCATCCCGAGCGCTGTTTACAAGAACTCTGGGACGTATACCTGCTTGGCGCACAACGCCATCACAGGACTGAGCATGTCCGTTGACCACAAGCTGTCCGTCAAAGGTGAGACCCCATAACCCCCATAATTTTCAAACACCTGCCAGAAGCTCAGTTCTTTGAAAATAAAATCTGTACACACTGATAGGACGACTCATTTTGTTTGGTTTAAGGTTGGTTTTAAGTTGGTTTAAGTGTTGTAAGTCAGATTAAGGTTCGTTTAAGTGTTGCAAGTGGGTTTAAGGTTCGTTTAAGTTGGTTTAAGTGTTGTAAGTCGGATTAAGGTTGGTTTAAGTGTTGTAAGTGGGTTTAAGGTTGGTTTAAGTTGATTTAAGTGTTGAAAGTGGGTTTAAGTTGGTTTAAGTGTTGCTAATGTTCTTTCCTTGTCGCTCTGCAGAGGAGGGGGCCCTGGACGAGGGTCTGTCAGGCGGTGCCATCGCCGGCATCGTGATCGGTGTGCTGCTGGCCCTTGTAGCCATCATCGCTATAGTCATCTACATGAGAAAGAAAGGGCCGTGAGTATTCTTTATTATTGCTCAGAGGCCCGCATGACCAGTATATACTGGACAAGGGGAGGCTGGTGGAGGTCGAAATCGGAGGACGGGCTGATTGTAATGCATGGAACAGAATGAGGAATGGCATCAAACACGCGTGTACACGAGCGTTGTGCTTTTTCTACGTAACTCAAAAAGTTAAGATAACAGGAGAGAGGGCCAACCCTGGGAAACGTAAATAGTACTCTCCTCAGGTTCTAACCATCGCTAATCAAAACCCAAATTAGGTGTAGGGATGTCACAGGTGTTACTAAGTACTGTACCTTCACTGTGTCCAAAGCTATGAAATACTGTGTGCATTCATCCTGTATGCATCCAAAGACATGTAGAGACAAGCTCTGTTATCAGACCCATACAGTACAATAGGTCTCCTATGCAACTCCACTGTTTCATTTCCAACCTAATGCGGAAGTGATGCGTTTGCCACATCCTGTCTGTTACCTGCCATTGGATTTAAGGCGAACGTGTCGTTAAACAAAGAACAAACTGTTTAGTCAAGAACAACAGGGGCTGACATGCCTCGCACATTCCAGCATTTGGCAGGAGGAAACAGCGTTGGAAACACCCCCCTCAAGGCCCTTCCGAAACACTCACACAACGTAGAGATATACACTACATCGTACAGATTAGTAGATTAGTAGATTAGTAGAGATTAGTTCTCTCTCTGAAGTATTGCCTGTTGGTGTCTCCAGTCCTCGACTCGCCTGCCGATCCCTCCCTGCATGTTCCCCATTACCACACCTTCCTCTCCTCCAAACAAACCACAAAGTCACAATAGAGTTCTCAGGGTGTGATGACAGAGGAGTCAGGTGACATGACGGCGTTGAGCAGAGGTCATACCTGTAAAGCGCAGTCTAGCGCTCAGAGCGTGGCGGCTGGGCCTCCTTCATCATCGCCAGACATCTGTGCCTGCAGGTTGTGGTTCTCTGACACACACACACACACACACACACACACACACACACACACACACACACACTCTGGGTGGTCTTGTCTGGCACAGGGACATGTCTCCGTTCTCTGAAAACGTCAGGTTTGGATTGTCGGTTGAGGATTCCAGTGTGATTCTCAGTGGAAAAGCAGTAACTGAGTCCTCTGTCAGAAGTGTTGAGCTAAACTTTTGGATTGCTTGGATTGCTTGGATCGATTTACAGAATGTACCTGGTAAGGACTTCCTCAGCACCTGAACTTAGCTTTCAATTCTATACTATAGCAGCTATGCAACACAACAAACGTGAAATATTCATCGATTGTATTTGTTTGACAAGAGAGAACATGTCTACTCACTTTATGTGAGTGACCCGGCAAGCAAAGGGAAGCAGTCCTCAGATCACTTATGCAAATACGAAGCCCAACCTTCTTTGTCCAGATCCTGTCTGCGATAATCAACCAGCGTAGCATATTAGCATAGCAGCATATGTCTAGCGTTTGCTCTGAGAACGGCCCAGCCTTCCTACCAGAGAGGTAGCAGGTCGTAAATATAGAAACAGAATGAGTAGAACAGACATGCCCATTCAGGTCAACATTCCATTGTGGGTTTAGCCAACCGGCGGCCATCTTGTGGTGTACCATTTGGAAGTTTTACTTTACAGCTTTATTAACAACCAACTAAACACAACTGACATTGGAATGTTCAGTCAAATGGTGCTTAGTTGCCAATGCACCACCTCTGATTTCTTCGCTTCTCTCTGTGTTCTACACATGCAGCAATAACAATGATTACCATGGCGATTATGTTTTACAATACCATGTTGGCTATCTTGTGGTGTACTAGCCTAATCGCCATGTCCTGAGGTTACCTTGTGCGTTTTACTAATTCTGTTTCTACGGTGGTGAAGCCCGAGGGAAAGAAGCAGGTTGTCTTGAGTTGTTGACAGGGAGTGAACAGGAGAATGCAGTGTGCTTCTGAAAGTAGCGACCTGATTGGCTGCCTTCACCGTGGTGTTCGCACACCTGCACACCTGTTGACATGGGAGAGGGACAAACGCATTCAACAATAAACAGGACGCTGTCGCCTGATTGGTGCATAGGTGGCTGGCCAATGGGAGTACAGCAGGCCAGGCAGCTATGTAGTGTGAAGAATACTGATGACAGGGGCTGACAGGGCAGGGGAGGCTGGTGGAGGTAGAAATCGGAGGACAGGCTCATTGTAATGCATGGATGGAATGAGGAATGATATCAAATACGCATTCCTAGATCAAGACACGTGTTTGACAACATTCTTCAACCTCAAATGTAGCCCGTCCTCCAGTTTCTACCTCCATCAGCCTCCTCCGGTACCATTATAGGTCACTATCCTGATACAGAACAGGTCGTTTCCCTGTTGACAAATGTCAGTTGGCAGTTATGTGACTACAGATGTCAGTTGGCAGTCATGTGACTACAGATGTCAGTTGGCAGTCATGTGGCCAGTGGAGAGTGAATGCGTTCAAGCCACTGATAGACAAGACGACTACTCTTTCGTTTTGATGGAGTTTATCCAAGATAAGATGCAAGCAACTGATTACAGCAGATAGCTTGCTTTATTAAACGGTCTACTGAGTAGATAACACATTTAAGACAACTACTACAGTCTGTCCATGTTGCCCCCCCTCTATCCATTTTGCATGGCCTGGTTAGCCAGCATTAAGCCTGTGAGTATTTTGAAAACACAGTTGGACCACATTCCAAGACATCTCCGCCAGCCGGTCCGCCTCCTCTTACTGCTGCTGCTCTCTGAATCAACTTCAGATACTATATAATATAATAATATATATACGCCATTTAGCTGATGCTTTTATCCAAAGCAACTTACATTGCAGTGAGTGCATACTTTTCAGTATACATGGTCCCAGCGGGAATCAAACCTACAACCTAAGCGTTGTTAGCGCCATGCTCTACCGACTGAGCCACAGATACCAACCTGTCAGGGTGTGGTGCCTCAGGGGAGGGGAGGGGACTCCTTCAGTCAGGCCCTGAGCCCCAAGCCTCTCTCAGCCTCTCTTCCCTCCCCTCTCCTTTCTCCCCCTCTCAGTCTCTCCCCTCTCCCCTCTCAGCCTCTCCTCTCTCCTTTCTCCTCTTTCCTCTCTCCCCTCTCCCCTCTCCCCTCTTCCAGTCAGGCCCAAGCCCCTCTCCTCTCCCCTCTCCTCTCTCCTCTCCCTCTCTCCTCTCCCCTCTCAGCCTCTCCTCTCTCCTCTCCCCTCTCCTCTCTCCTCTCCCTCTCTCCTCTCCCCTCTCAGCCTCTCCTCTCCCCTCTCCTCTCTCCTCTCCCCTCTCAGCCTCTCCTCTCTCCCCTCTCCCCTCTCAGCCCAGTTGAACTCCTGCCGAGTAGAGTATGAGTTGGTTGAACATTGAGCAGGTCAGGTGGACGTGAGGCTCTTCCTTATCACTGTCTCTGAATTCCCTCCTCTGCATAGAAGGAACTGGTCTTAGGGGCTTTGGGGAGGGAGGCAGTTAAAAGGTAGAAACCGGAGGACAGGCTCATTGTAATGCATGGAACAGAATGACCTACCTCCACCAGCCTCCACTGGTTTAGAATATGGTTGGAATGTCAGTATCGTGTCTGCACAGGTTTCCTCCCTTCTTTCTTGTCCCTCGTTCCCTCTCTGGCCATCTCTCTTTCTCTTTCTCTTTCTCTCTCTCTCTCTCTCTCTTTCCCTCTCCTCTTCTATTCTTTCACCTTCATCTCACTCTTTCTCTCACATCTGAACTCAACAACACTCCGATCTTTCATCCTCTCTTTCATCCTCTCTTTCATCCAGTACTGGTATGTTTTCAATGGCCTCCCTCTCTACCTGCCACTGTCACATGGTTGCCTTGATGTGGTTAGTCCTGAGGGTTTTCTTCGTAGACTAGTATATTTTCTGTAGACACGCCATAACTCACAACACTGACACACCTGCAAGGCTCGACTACGTTCTGTAGCTGAAGTCTATTTCCTCTTCATGTTTAAGTTTTTTTTATTGCTGTCTTCATGTTTGATAAGTTTCACACGCTCTTCCTCTTGCGTGTCCTAAAGCCGGGTCTGTTGTCATGGTTACAGCTCTTATCGATTGAATCAAGATCTTCAGATGCTTAGACAGGATTCCAGTTGAGAAAGTCAGTTACTTTGTGAAACAAGTTTAAAAGTTACTTTGTGATATTCTACGCTAACAGCTAACACCACAACAACACTGGTTAGCCTCTCAGCAACAGTTAGGGTTGTTGACACTGTGGCTCAGTTGGTAGAGCACAGCGCTAACAATGCTTAGGTTGTCGGTTCGATTCCTGCTGGGACCATATATACTGAAATGTATGCACTCACTGCAATGTAAGTTGCTTTGGATAAAAGCGTGAGCTAAATGGCATATATATATATATATATATATACACCACAACAACACTGGTTAGCCTCTCAGCAACATTAGCTGTTCTTCAAACCCTGCTTTAGACTTTTAGATGCTAGTCAGCCAGCGTGAACTCTGCATCACCAGATCGTGCGAGCAGGGGGTGAAACAACACAGCGGCCTGCGCGTCCGAGATGTCGTTGTTTCTTCTCGTGGTTCCGAGCCACGATAATTCTAATCATCCCAAACACTGTAAAACAGCACGTTCCCCAACTCCTGACGCCGCAAGGCCGTCACTCCTCTCATGTCTGTTCTCCTTGGTTCTGTTTCAGGGTCGAGTCTCCGTACTAAGAGGACAGCAACGATGGGAAGCTGGTAAGCCGCTCTTTGATAAGTGCTGATGTTATCCCTGTGTGTGTGTGTGTGTGTGTGTGTGTGTGTGTGTGTGTGTGTGTGTGTGTGTGTGTTTTGGGTGTGTTGTGTGTGTGTGTGTGTGTGTGTGTGTGTGTGTGTGTGTGTGTGTGTTCTGTGTGTGTTCTGTGTGTGTGTGTGTGTGTGTGTGTGTTCTGTGTGTGTGTGTGTGTGTGTGTGTTCTGTGTGTGTGTGTGTGTATGTGTTCTGTGTGTGTGTTCTGTGTGTGTTTGTGTGTGTGTGTGTGTGTGTGTGTGTGTGTGTGTGTTCAGGCCTCACACTGGCCTTTTCCTCCTCCAGTAGTAACACCAGTGATCAAGGTGTCTCCATTGCCAGGGGACAAACACGTCCTTGTTGACGTCCTTGTTGTTGTTGTTGTTTGCGTTGTTGTGTTCAAGGTTCGAGCGACTGCTCTCCCTTGTGTGTAGCTCCCTACAGTCTCTCCCTATCACACACATTTGACCGGGGAGGCCAGAGTCTTTAAGATAAAGGGTGTTGACTTTACGTTGGGGCCGGGCCGTGTGGCACCAGGCCCAGGCTGGCAGAACTGGGTCAGTGTGTCCTTTACTCTGAATGGCAGTAAGTAAGGAAGAGGTCCTCAGGATTGTTTAGATTTGATTTCTGAGACTATCAGCAGCTCAGGAGTTAGAGGCTAGAATGAAAGAGAGTTAAAATTATCCATGGTTTGCTTTATATTTGGGGGTTCCAAATGTTACAATTCAAAACAGCAGTTATGCATGTTGACTTTGGGGAGGGCAACATCATGTGACTTATGTGACTCTTGATCCTCTCCCCCCCCCAGGAGATATCAACCCACACGATCAGCCATTTCCCCCGAAGACCCATCTCTTGAATCAGGTCGACCAATCAGGCGGAGACCTCCCCCATGCAGGTTAAACGCTCCAACATTACTCTGTCAACAGGACCTTCCTGTTTCTACATATTGTCATCCCTCCCTCCCTCCCTCTTCCCCACCCACCACATTAGCTAAAGTAAACAGCCTCCAACCCCCCCCCCCGCGTCTAAAAAAAACCAGGAGGAATGTCATTGCTTACAGTATATGAATTCTTTGACGCTCCTTGGGAAATGAATGGCATTTGAGACTTCAGCTGTAATTGTGACGTCATGCGTCACAAGGTATCCCTTCCCCCTGGAGAGAAGCCCTGGAGGAAGATCAAGTCCAACAACACTCTTGATTCAAACAGGACATCTACAGGACTGTAGGGCTGGGTTGCTCTCCCGCAGGGTAGGCTGGTGGAGGTAGAAATCGGAGAAACCATCCTCCAGTTTCTACCTCCACCAGCCTCCCCTGTTCCTCAGTTATCACAATGTCAAAGGCCAGATCAAGAGGTCAGGAGACAGAGACAGAGACATCAGCCATCTGAGGACGCAGGTCTGTACGTCCAACCACCACAGCTAGGAATCTGCTTGATCCCAAGGATCAAGGATTTTTTTCTCGTGAGAAATGTAGCTAAATGTGAAGACTGCACCGACAAGATTCAACATGCAGCAAGCATAAAAAAGAGAAAATACAGGAACCATTTTTTTTTGTGGGCGATGACATTCTTTGGTTTTGGAGGGAAAATGGTGTGTGCTTCATAGTTGTACAAGAGTTCCGTTTCCAAAAGGATCTTTATTTTATATTTGGATTGTTCTTTGCGCCATTCTGTTCAATTTCAGGTACCATTGTTTAATAGAAACACAAAACCGATTTTTTTACCTGCTGTTTACTTATGTGAAATACCATATTTTTGTTCATTTCAGCAACCTCAAATTAATACATTGAGAAGATGACTTTTAAGGAGTGATAATGATGTCATAGCATAGCTCTGCACATACACTTAGCTCCAGGTTAAAGCCAATTATTATGTTTACTGGAGTTGAAGATCACAGCTAATCTAGGGAAGGGGCATTCCAGGGTGCAATTACACACACACACACACACACACACACCTACACACACACACACACACACACCTACCCACACACACACATACACACACACACACACACACACACACCTACCTACACACACAGACACACACGAACACACACACACACACACACACACGCACCCACACCCACCCACCCACCCACCCACCCACACACACACAAACACAAAAACACAATCTCTTAAACATTTAAATACGTTAGAAATTATTTTAGCTGGTATCTTTTTGGTGTGACTGTTGACGATAATTGGAGAGCTTTCCCAGAACAGTGTATGTTATATACACATTACTGCAGTTTCATCAAAGGGAACAAAACTGCTCATAATGAGGGGAAAAAAATGAAGAAAAAAAATGAAAAAAAAAGTATGGAAAAAAGAAAAAAATGAGAAAAAAATAATCCTGATGAATCCCATGTTGTAAATAATCAACAGATACATTATGTACATGAATGCTGTAAAGAACATTTTTTGTTTTGGCATTTTATGGTTTTGTTTTTTGGTGTATCCTAATTTGAATGTTTTAAATGTTGATTTTCTCAGGTTGTTTACAGAAATGACATATACTATAACTCCTATCCCCAGCCTATCCCCATAAGCCATTTCTCTCCTTCAGTTGTATGAACACGCCTCAGAAATATTTGTTTTCTTTATTTATTCTTTGGTTACTGCCAGGTCCCGCTAAAACATAAAACAACCTTGTTTTTTTCCAAACTGAACTTTCGTATATTTATCTAGCCAATCCCTGTCACTGTATTTCCAAGCAGCCAATCAGCAGCCAGGGCCTCTCTCTTGTATGTTCTTTTGGTGGTTCCTGGGATTTTGATTGACAGTCTATAAAGGCGGACCAACGGTTCTTTTTTTGAAACCCTGTGTTGACTCTTTTCTGGTGAGACCGCCAAGGGTTTTTCTGTGTTGTGCGTGTCCCCTCCCCTCCTACCACACCCATCTCTCACACTCTCCAAGCCACAGATCTTTGAGAGGGCTTACAAGACAAGACAACAGCTTTCCAGGGACAGTTACTGGGTTGAGTTTTCTTCGACATTCAAATACTGAAGACACACCCAGTTGTAGTATTGTTTCATTAACCGTCCAATCAGACCAGATCTTATAAAACCAGGACGTTGTTAACTCAAGGTCAATAAACTCGACAGACTGGTCAGTAATTGATGCCTACCCCCAACAATGTGTTCTTATTCCTGTGTTAATAAAAAACCTCAGTAATTACTCATTAATGTAGTAAGCTTACCCTGTAATCACACTCATACAGGTTGCTTTTCTTGTTGGCAAATGAGAAAGGCAGTGAGATCTGCTTCTACAGGCCTAGATGTCCCCATTGTTGCCTGTGAAAATTTCATGACAAGCGAGGGATTATCTTTACCAAGTGCAAGTTTGCTTTTTGGAATGTTTTAATTACGCCTTGACATATGCTCTTCTACCTCCACCAGCCTCCCCTGGGCCACACCATTCCTAAGGGTCGGGCTAACCACTAAACATCCTCCCATTACACCATCACAGTGAGCATGACACACCGTGGGTGACCAGACCTGTCCTTTTTATTAACACAGGAATAAGAACACATTGTTGGGGGTAGGCATCAATTACTGACCAGTCTATCGAGTTTATTGACCTTGAGTTAACAACATCCTGGTTTTATAAGCTCTGGTCTGATTGGATGGTTAATGAAACAATGCTACAACTGGGTGTGTCTTCTGTATTATATCTGTCGAAGAAAACTCAACCCAATAACTGTCAAGATGTCCCTGAATACCATGGAAAGCTGTTGTCTTGTCTTGTAAGCCCTCTCAAAGATCTCTGGCTTGGAGAATGCGTTGGACGTGAAATCGAATCACCTGAGGGTAGAGGTGCTCTTTAATGGAACTCTTTAATTCACTGTAATTTGCATATTATTAGAAGCCTGTTTACTTCTGTGGTGACACTGTTGTGTGCATGTGTGTGTGTGTGTGTCTGTGTGCGTGCGTGTGTGTGTGTGTGCGTGCGTGTGTATGTGTGTGTGTGTGTGTGTGTGTGTGTGTGTGTGTGTGTGTGTGTGTGTGTGTGTGTGTGTGTGTGTGTGTGTGTGTGTGTGTGTGTGTGTGTGTGTGTGACAAATTAGGACATTCAGGTTTTCTCCAATTTGTCATTCAACAGACACAATGCCTTAAGCCCTGCTAGGAGGCAGCCGTCGTAGTACTGGCAGGATGTTGCCGTACTACAACTGTGACTCACAAACCTGCCTTTCTACAGAGGGCCTCTGTCATTACCTAACCCTGTAATCACACTCATACAAGTTGTTTTTGGAACTGGGAAATGAGAAAGGCAGAGAGATCTGCTGATACAGGCCTAGATGTTCCCATTGTTGCCTGTGAAAATGTCATGAGATGCGAGGGATTATCTTTACCAAGTGCAAGTTTGCTTTTTGGAATGTCTTCATTAGACCTTGACGTATGCTCTTAATCATAAAACACGGATTTACTGTTACTCAATAAGCCAACAGTAGCCTACTGTAGGTCTAAACCTATGCAAGCATTAAAACAAACTACAAACTGAAGTCTATTCTCTTGAATGATAAAATACTTAGCTTTCAGTTCAAACATATCAATCGCAATAACAACGATTACATTCAGTGGAGTGAAATGCACAGCTCTCCTGTAAGATTAAGTTGTTAAATCAAAGGCAGGACTGTCTCTGCATATTCAGGTCTGGATGCTTTCATTCATGATTAAAGTTTGGAATAACAGCAGCCGGGTTCCAGAGCGTCGGTTACTATCTAATTTGCTGTTGTTTGTTTGTTTGTTTGTTTGTTTTTGAAAGGTGAGCATTTTTCTCGTTCAAGAGACTGACTACAATTTGAAATTTGGTTGAACACGTGCTTGTTTCATTTGTTGTGTGTTACTTCAATCAGTTCTGTGAGTCTCACAACTTTTTAAATGCTGCAGAAATCGTAAATGTTCACCTGACACCCAGGTATGACTGAAAGCTCCACCCCTGTGGTTCTGCAACCTCAGGATTAGCCTTAACGTCACGCCTAGGTTCTCAGAAAGGTCAGCTACTCTCAAAAGTGTCTGTTGAAACCTAGGGGCATCTCATACACCTGTCTGCCTCCTAGTGACATTTATGTATGTTTCTAAGAAAGACAAATGTGTTTTTTGTTTTTTTTATAGCATGGTTCTTTTGTTCATGAAAAGCCCGGGAAATCATTTAGAAGACAGTCCTCTGTTTCTTGAGTTCCCTGAACAGTTGCCACTAAATGTTATTAACCTGTTATAAGGTGGGTGTGTACCATATACAGTCACGTTGGCGTGTGCTGGTGTATGAAGAAATAATCTGTAGTTTCGTTACAGAATGAGTCATCTTTAACTCTTAATGTCAACTATCAGAACACATTCAAACATGAACTCTGAGTAACACTTTATTTATTTTAGTATGCACATATTTGTAGCTACACTCATTCGTAGAGTATGCATGCTTGCTTTCGACCTAGCACCCACACACACACACACACACACACACACAACAAGTTATTGCAAGGTTGTATCTGGGTATTGCAAGGCAAGGTTGGCTTTGAGATTAGGAAGCTAGCCAGTAAACCCCAAGGTCGCTGGTTCAATACCCGGATGTGAGCCAGTGATTGGAGGGTTGCTGGAATCTAACTGGCCACCTACTACCTGACTTCTAACATGAGAATAAGAAAACACTGAATACCTAATAAATGGCTGGTAATACCCCAACATTGACCAATTAGCTACTTATTGAAGACTTACACTTATACGCAGTATATAAGCCACAAATTAGCGCATTATATGTGTTCCCCGTACTAAAGTGTCACCGAAGCTGCTTTATAATACTCCTTTACTGGCACAAGGCCAGTCCTCAACAAGGACACAGGTCTTCTCTCCTACAACACAAACAGCAATCAAATTAAAGTTTATCTGTCATGTACGTAGAATACAGCCGTAGACGATGCAATGAAAAGCTTAGGGCAAGCTAGCTCCTGAACAATGCAGTACAATATTCTATAACAACAATCAAACAATCAACAATGCAGTACAATATTCTATAACAACAATCAAACAATCAACAATGCAGTACAATATTCTAATAATAATAATAATGATGATAATAATAATAATAATAATAATAATAATGATAATAATAATAATTAGTATGATAATGATAATAATAATAAGAATGATAATAATAATAATAATAATAATAATAATAATAATAATAATATAGCAAAGACAGAGGTGTGACCAGGTGGTGTGACCAGGGGTGACCAGGTGTGACCAGGTTAAGTCCTCAATGGTGTGGACACCGAGGAAGAGCTGCTGACTCTCTCCACTGCAGCCCCACTGAGGTGGATGGGGGGCGTGGCCCACCGTCTTTTCTGTTCAGAGAGGTGAAACCAAAGCCGACAGCGCCTCCGAGCTAACGCCCAGCCCCCCCCAACCCTCCACCCCCCCAAACCCCTCCCTCTCCTCTGGAGCCACCCAGAGAGCAGAGGCTGCTGGGGGATCAGGTGGAAAGCACAACACTTGAGAGGAAGGTGAGGGCTCGGGATAGGACATGCCCATAGCAGTTGGAGCTCAGGAATGTACCGGGGGGGGGGGGGGGGGGGGGCTGGTGGTGGAGGGGCTGGTTGTAATGTATGGAATGGAAACATGTGTCAGATGCAGGTAGGTAGGCACAGGCACACACACACCCACACACACACGTTTAATACCATTCCTTATTCCGTTCCATGCATTACAATGAGTCCTTCCTCCGATTTCTACCTCCACCAGCCCTTCCCTGGAATGTACCTACTATGAGACACCCAGTGACACCGGGGAGCAGGTCATGGACTGCGGGAGGGTCAGAGGTCAGGTTTCACAGGAACAGGGGGACAGGAAGTGTGGTTGTAAATGAGGGAGAGCATGAGGACGTGCTGCTCAGATGCCTCGCTTCCCCTGTCATGTGTTTGGGTTTGTCAGAGCGAGAATACTTCTGGAATGTGAAATACATTTGTGTGTGTGTGTGTGTGTGTGTGTGTGTGTGTGTTTGTTTGTGTGTGTGTCGGTGTATGTGTTTGATCCAGTAACTGGGAAGGTCACTGAAGAACACTGAACTCATTGTCATGTTCATGAAACCAGTTTGAGACAACATTTGCTTTATGACATGGTGCATTATCATGCCGGAAGTAGCCATTAGAAGACGGGTAAATTGTGGCCATGAAGGGATGCACATGGTCAGCAACAATACTCAAATAGGCTGTGGCATTCAAGCGATGATTGATTGGTATTAACGGGCCCAAGTTGTGCCAAGAAAACATTCCCCACACCATTACAACACCTCCACCATGAGAAGGTGTGCAGGTGTTCCTAATGAAGTGTTCAGTGAGTGTATGTGTGTGTGTGTGTGTGTGTGTGTGTGCCTACCAGCATGTCATGTATGCGTGTTTATATGTCCACTTCAGCGTACCTGTCATGGCGTGCAGGGTGTGTGTGTACTGTATCCTGCATGCATGCTGGTTACTCCATGCTGCTAGTCATCAAACAAAGAGAGAACATCCACAGCACGCACCCAGAATCTGCCAGGGGAGGCTGGCGGAGGTAGAAATCGGAAGGCGGGCTCATTGTAATGCATGGAACGGAATGAGGAATGGTATTAAACACGTGTGTGTGTGTGTGTGTGTGTGTGTGTGTGTGTGTGCCTCTACCTACCTGCATCTGAGACATGTTTCCGTTCCATATATTACAACCAGCCCCTCCACCACCAGCCCCCCCCGGTACATTCCAGAGCTCCGTTCATTCATTCCATTTTTATTCCGTTCCATGCATTACAATGAGCCCATCCTCTGATTTCTACCTCCACCAGCCTCCCCTGGAGCGTGGCTCCCTGCCCTGCGTACCCCAGGGACACTCCTGAGCCTTGGAGGATCCCCCTGTGGCCCAGACACACTGTCCCTACAGGTAACTGGCGCTGGGCAGAGCTTCCCCCTGGCACCCCTGGCATCGCTACACAACCCGTCAGTGAGTGGCTGGTCTGTGAACGGTGTTATTAGGGAAATTAGTTCAACGCCACGTGCACGCACATCCGCAACAGAACAGACATATCAGATATGGTGGTTCTCTGTGGCTCAGTTGGTAGAGCATGGCGCTAACAACGCTTAGGTTGTGGGTTTGATTCCCGCTGGGACCATATATACTGAAAAATGTATGCACTCACTGTGATGTAAGTTGCCTTGGATAAAAGCGTCAACTAAATGGCATACATATTATATGGCACAGAAGCCAGGTACTGTTAAATGTTCCTCAAAGGCAGTGGTTTCAACGAATACTTGATATTATCAAGTTAACAAAGGGAAATTGTAGAAACAACACTTTATTTTTTATTTTTTATTGATTGCCACAGTATTATTTTGAATTTGTTTCAAGTTTATTTAGTTTATTTAAAGTGCATTTTTCCCAAGGTCTCAACACGCTGTACATCATCTAAAAAACAAACACATTACCAAAACACAGAACATAAATAAGAGCATATGGGCAGGATACACAATAACCTCAACATGGGGGAAGGCAGTTGGGGGGGAGGGGGGACAACCGTATGCCACTGTGAAAAGGTGGGTCTTGAGGGTTCGTCTTAAACATGGTAACTGTCTCTGACCCCCTAACAAGGGCTGGCAGGCTAGGACACAGAAGTGGAACAGTAAAGGGGCAGAGCAGCTCATGTAGACACCAAGACACTGTTATTGCTGCCACTTATATTGTCAGGGACAACAAGGTCATGTGATAAAGGAAGCCTGTCAGACGAGTCATTTGAAGATGATGTCATCAGTTTCGTTGGGAACTCAGCAGCCTCCAGACCACAGAGCTGTTAGATACCTTCCTCTTCCTCCTCCTGCATATGAGGAACGGAGTCACTCTGGGATTCTGGGAGCAGGAATCGTATATCGGCTATTGTCCTCTAGAGTGGGTTATTGCTCTGTTGCAGTAGATAATTTGTGTTTTTGCTATTTGCATAGTGTATTACTGTTGAGGTGGAGGATAATCCTGATGAACCGGACTAGCAGGATGCTAGAGGGACCATTCAAACTACTGAAACTACCACACTAGACAAGATTAGATGACTATCTATCTTAATACAAAACGCATTCATGATTACTCATGAGTCAGCTCTGCTCGCAAAATGCAGTAAGTTGCAATAAAGAACTTTGAACTTTGAGGTATAGGGATGACCTAAATCCAAAACGTGTTTTAATTCTTGTTGTAATATATTTCCTAATTTTTTATTATTATTATTATTTTTAAATGTTTCCAATTAACCCAAAACACTGAACTGACACACTGTTTAGGGTTAGGGTTAGGGTTAGGGTTAGGATTAGGATTTAGTGAGTGGCGTTGCCATGGAACGAGGAGCTGTGTTTATCAGACATGGCTGTTGTGATCTCATAAAGACATGTGACAGACCCACAGTAGCTCGAGGACATGCCTTGAGTGATGGGCTCACATCCCAAACAACGCCACAGAAACACACCACAACAATCTGAGACAAAGAAGCGGAAGTGGGCCTACAGCACGTGTGTCTTTACAGTGTACTCCATTTGAAGTGAACAGTCACTTTATAGTTCTTTAAAGGTCCAGTATGTACTGTATCATTCAAGCTTTCTAAAAGCTTCCTAATGGGATCATTTCCTGTCCTCTCATTCACTGGAGACCATTATCACAAGGCTTTAAAAAGCATGGAACATTCTAGCTTTCTAAAAGCGTCCTAATGGTTGTAATGACGATGGTTAAATCGATGGCGATCAGGGAATGAGATCCCTTGAAAGAAATATTTCATTTACAAACGCTGTTTTGGTCTGGAAAAAGCGCTTTCTAAAATGGAGTGTCCTACCCGACACTTGGTTTACATATAAACTGCTGTTCCTGGCCAGGGGTGGACACACCTTTCTGTCTCTGGTGGCTGCCTCTTCGAATCGTGCGCACATGCAGAAACACAACAGCTAATGTCCGACACTGCAAGTCCATTTATTATTAAGGAGGATGTTGTCTGGAAATTTCGCCACTGTGGCCAGAGGTGGCAGATTTCCAACAGCCTTACTTTTACAGTCCTGTGAATGCTGAAGGGTGTGTGTGGGAACGTGTGTGATGCAGTACGGCTCTGTGCCAGGTGGATCAAGGCTTGGACGTGAGGTTGGCTGGTACACCTGGTAACCCTGGTACACTGGAACATGAGGTTGCCTGGCAGGTCTGCTTACCTGGTACACTGGTAATTCTAGGGCTGACTTTAGGCAGTAAGCAACAGTGGGCACTAAAGTATTAAGAATGTATTTAACGCAACACTTTTATTTATTCAAATGAATCTTTTCAACAAAAGTTTCAAATGATCTTTGCTCTATCCTCCATTGAAATCAAAATGCTATAATCATGACAATATGCAAATAGTTGAATTCTGATAAATAATAATAAAAAAAAAGACTTTCATGGTTTCTAAAGAGAGCTCTTTACTGTACAAGTTACTGAACTATTACAGCAAGGTCCAAACTCATTAAAAGATCTCCATTACGTACGGTTTGCGGGAAAGTGATGCAAGAGTCAATGTGAATCACAGAACCATCTCTTAAATGGCATGTGTCCCTGCAGGATATACGCCCACGACAGCAGCATTTCCTCTCTGTCAGAGAACCTTTACTGTGCTCATTCATCATCATCCCCGTCTGTGTGGAAGGGAAAACGGCGTGAGGATTCAGCCAACCGCCCATATGCTCTGGAACAATGCAAAAATGCTCTGGAACAATGCAACAATGCTCTGGAACAATGCAACAATGGTTTGACGCAACAATGCAGAACACTCACGTAGCCATACCTCCAAATCAGGGTGTTCTCCTCTTTTGGGGGGTCTGGAGGATTTGAGATTAAACCCGATCTGGCTTGGACTGAACTGGACGGAGTGATGGGAGCATGTGCTCACAATTTCACTGGATGTTACAATCCGAGAACCCTCCCCCCACATGGTGGTCCTCTGTGGCTCAGTCGGTAGAGCACGGCACTAACAACGCTTAGGTTGTGGGTTCGATTCCCGATGGGACCATATGCATGGAACAGAATGAGGAATGAACATGTGTGCCTGATACCTTTCCTCATTCCATTCCATGCGTTACATTGAGCCCGTCCTCCAATTTCTACCTCCACCTGGTTTGCGTGTTAGCATTTGGGCAGACACTCAAGTGGTATGCTCACACACAGCTGACTACAATATCTGGAACATATCCCACAGTAATGTTGTTTGTCTTTTACAATTCTCATACACAAACACTCACACACACACTCACATACATACATACATACATACATACATACATACACATATACACATACACACACACACACACACACACACACACACACACACACACACACACACACACACACACACACACACACACACACACACACCGAAACCACCTATATACAAACAGCATTAACTAATTACTTATAAATCAACATTATACAGACAACTTCCCACACAAATACACTGACACAGACGTAGATCCACAAATCCAGACATGAAGTCACTCACACTATAGTGTGAGTACAGTAGAGGGGAGGCTGGTGGAGGTAGAAATCGGAGGACGGCCTCATTGTAATGCATGGAATGGAATGAGGAATGGTATCAAACACACACGATACCATTTGATACCATTCCTCATTCGATCCCATGCATTACAATGAGGCCGTCCTGCGATGCCTCCCTCCACCAGCGTCCCCTGGTGTTCAGTACAGGGTGGTGACAGAGGTATGGGGACATGTTTTAGGTAACAGGTACCTGGGCGTGACGTTTAGGCCAGCTGTCATCATGACAACAGTGCCACCTGCTGGTGATTTGGCCATCGATCAGCCCCTCCCTTTTTGTAAGCATTTTTTTTTTTTTTTTTTTTTTACAAACATAGACGATTCTAACCGATAAGAGTGTCTCATACTGCAAGACAATGGCCGCGTTTAAGTTGAGGAGCCAATCTGACTAGAAACCAGGCGAGGACAGGCGGGGGCAGTGCATCTGATGCACGGCTTGAAAACCTGGCAGTGACAACATGGCTGCTATTGTTTATAAACTCCTCAATGGAACCTCATTTGAACACTCTTTGAATAAACCACCACAAAACACAATACAACTGAATACACTGTATGTGCAATAGATCTCTCAAATACCATAATGATTTACTGTATATCCTACCACAGTCTACACAACCCCTGCAATAATGCTAATGCTACTCATATACTGCTTACACTGCACTACTTATATTATACTGCACTACTTACTGCTCATATATTGCACTACCTGTAAATACTGTTCATTGCACTTTCTGCTATTTTGCACTTCTGGTTAGACGCTAACTGCATTTCGTTGTCTCTGTACACAATGACAATAAAGTTGAATCTAATCTAATCTAATCGCGGCATACAGAGCTTTACCTGATTCAGGTACACACGTGTCATGAAAACATTCATGATTGGTCATGAAATGTGCCTCCATCAATGAAGGCGCCTGCTGCTCCCTACAGTTGGTGAGGAGCGACTGCGGCGCTTCACAGCGTCTCGCCCTACAAACTGCCTGAGCCTCGATCTTGAAACTGTCAAGCAGTCACGTTTTTTTTAAACATTTTATCCCCGTCGTGCAACAGATATTGAAAGGCGCTGATCAGCACTGGTCAGCGTCTCACTCTCTCTGAAGACAGTGGCCTAATCTCTGTGGTGATTATAGGAGCATGATGTGCTGAAACAGACTTTAAAACAAAACGTCCCTACATACTAGTCACAGTCACGCTAATCAGACTATCACAATGAAGGTCTGATGAAGGTCATTTTAGCAGCGCCGCTTGGCAAACTATCTAATCTCATTCATGTTCATGATGCCAAAACAGTATGTCTAAGATGACAACCTCAGTCCATGCGTCACAAACCGCAGAAACAGGCGTCATCGTTATATATCGCTAATATCCAGTCATACGATATAGCCACGTATGTCTTTGGTAATCGTTTATTTTACAGCCGGTAAAATATTTTTATTTTACAGACGGTATTAAGCAGGTACTTAGACAGTACTGAGTAAAACTGTACAGTACAGTATAGTACATACACAAAAACATTTAACGGTGAATGACGCCCTCTAGTGGCCGAGCATTCATGTACTCTCTCTCAATGGCATTGACATAGTTGAACTGTATAACTAGTACTGAACGGTACTGTATAACTAGTATTGTTCTTGATCAAAAATAGACTTCATCTTAAAATAATTATAGCACTGTAATTATTATCAATCGTGAAGGATGCTGTCGTTTGAAGGCAAGGGAGTTACAATCTTTCCCATTCAGAAGGTGCCTTAAAATGATGCCTGCTGAGGTGAATTGTCAACACTCCACCCAAGGCTACTTATTGTTTGACTGTTAATCAGAATCAGAATCAGAATCAGAATTATTTTATTTGGCCAAGTATATTTGCACATATAGGAAATTGACTTGGTGAGGTTGGTGCATAGGACATAAAAAACAATAGCAAATATTGACAAGTTCTTTTACAAAATAGCAAAATATTAACAAAATAGCAATAACAAATTTACAAATTTACAAAATAGAACAATAAAACAATACATTTTGTAGGCTGTGCGAGGCTAAGTGGCAATGAGGCTAGAGGCTGTGAAATGGGTATGGGGCATGTACACTATAAATTAGAACAATTTTAAATAATTATAAATTATGTGTGTGTGTGTGTGTGTGTGTGTGTGTGTGTGTGTGTGTGTGTGTGTGTGTGTGTGTGTGTGTGTGTGTGTGTGTGTGTGTGACAGGGTGGGGTGGGGGGGTGGGGTGGGGTGGGGAAGTCCCAGAGTCAGTGAGAGGCAGGGAGCTTGTTTGTGAGCCCCACTTCCATGGGGAAGAAACTGTTCAGGTGGCGCGAGGTCTTGATTGACCGGAACCTTTTGCCTGATGGAAGTCTATGGAAGAGGTGGTGACCAGGATGGGAAGGATCAGCGATGATCTTTCCTGCTCTCTTACTGGTCCTGGAGTGGAACAGGTCCAGGAGAGATGGCAGGTTGCAGCCGATGACCTTCTCGGCTGACCGAATGGTCCGCTGCAGTCTGCCTTTGTCCTTGGCAGTGGAGGCAGCGAACCAGATGGTGATTGATGAGCTGAGGATGGACTCAATGATGGCCTGTGCACATGATACATATATTTTGAATTGATTTAAATTGATTAAATTAGAGAAAATGTTAGAGAAAATGTTTTATATCAACTGTTAAACAAGCTATTCTGGTTACTTTTGATGGAACCCCTAACCTGACCTGGTCAAATAAATCAAACTCGTTTTGCTCAAATCTCAGCCCTGGTCTGGGCCTGCCCCTGACCTGTTAGTGGAGGTGGCAGAATAATCTCAGCAGCTTTGAATCCTGTTTTTATGTTGGGTTTGTATGTTGGGTGTGTATGTACAGTACCAGTCAAAAGTTTGGACACACACCAAGAGTGTGCAAAGCTGTCATCAAAGCAAAAGGTGGCTACTTTGAAGAATCTAAAATATAAAACATATTCTGGTTTGTTTACCACTTTTTTGTTTACTACATAATTCCATGTGTTCCATCATAGTTTTGATGTCTTCAATATTAATCTACAATGTAAAAAATAATCAAAATAAAGAAAAACCATTGAATGAGAAGGTGGGTCCAAACCTTTGACTGGTACTGTATGTTGGGTGTGTATGTTGTTTGTATGTTGGGTGTGTGTGTATGTTGGGTGTGTATGTATGTTGGGTGTGTATGTTGGGTTTGTATGTTGGATGTGTATGTATGTTGGGTTTGTATGTTGGATGTGTATGTATGTTGTGTTTGTATGTTGGGTGTGTGTGTATGTTGTGTTTGTATGTTGGGTGTGTCTGTGTCTGTTGGGTGTGTATGGGAGACGCCTCTCAGAAGAGATAAACCTATCATATAAGTGAAGGTAAGGGTTGCGGCTGGTCCTGATTAAGGCCGTGAACTGAGGAATACAAGTGAAGCAATGTTGACGTTTTTTCCTTTTAATATTGGCCAAGCAGAACGGGACGGGGGGCTGTGTGCTGTCGAGGTTATGTAATTAAGTTCAAAATGGGACCAATTTACTTGGACAATCCCCGAACTTGCGCAATAATGTTAAACAGACACGTTTTACTCCCAAACGTCAGCCATGAAGCCAATCCGAATAGGCTCCAAACGTTTCTCCCCACCCCCTGTTGAATAAACGGTGCCTTCTCTCCACCGAAGACGTTTTTTCAACTTGGTTCTGAGTTGAGGGTGGGGAGTCAACAGCTGCATTTCAGCTTGTTATTGCCGACTCCCAGTAACGATCACCGTAGAGATCGTGATGGCAACCGGTGCTGGATCAACGATGGACGGGATGTATTCTAAACTGATTGACAACGACAGCCCCTATTTTGACGAATCTGAGCTGAGCAGTCCAGATGTCAACCACTCCGGTAAGCAACGGCATGGTCGTTTGTAGTATTGAATGAAACATCTGTTTATTGGACTTGAGGGTTTAAAAAAAAAAAAAAAAAAATACATGATGGAATGACAATTGAAAAATCCAAATGTTTCAGAATGCACGTTTGATATTATGTTTAGCTATGTATGTTGTCACATAAAACAAAATGGAAGTATCTAATTATCTATCATTCCTTCGTTGTCCATGCAGCCCGTTCTGATTACACTTGGGTTGCCAAGTCTGTCTTTCATAACGTCAACATTGCATATGTCATTTCAACATAGTTTTCTCACATGTTTCCTATTATTCTATATGATCCGTGAAGGAAACGTGTTACTCTTAAATAGTCACAGCTAGTCCTTACACAGTTGCAATATACACTCGCACGAAAGTTACTGAGCAAAGAAAATCGACATGACAACCAGACTTCAAAGCCAATCAAAAACCTATCCGCTCAGTCGCGTCATACAGAAAGTCACATTTACATCTTGCATATACTGTATACATATATATATAGTGAAAATTGTACAGTATATGGTGAAAAATAAAAAATAATTGTGCAAGATGTAGTATTCATAATCAAAACTAATTTTGGGGGACACTACAGTGCACACGATAGGACGACCTTGTACAGTCAATGCCACACTCACATGGGGGAATTTTCTCCAATCTGGCAACACTGGAAGCGGAAGAGAAAAGAAAAACAAATGGGGAGTCCACTCCCCCCCCACCCCCCACCCCATTCCCCCCCATCCCAGGGTTCCCGGAATCCCAAAGTCCGCGGGTGCAGTCGGATGGGCGGACTCGTCTGAACTTGCTAATGACATTTAACAGACGGGAAGAAAACATTCTCTCCTGTGTGTTATGCTTGTGTTCCTTTTGTGTGGTTCACCTCTCTAAATGCATGACCTTGAGTAACGTCAACATTACGGGAAGTATGATTCAACTGGCGTTTCGTAACTTACATGTGTAGGTGTTACAAGATGTGACTGTATGTGCTGACTTGGCTGTTTTTAGGAGCCCTAGTTACAAGACAAGTGGCTCACCAGACACATGCTCCCCAAATAACTTTTGTTCCTCTTTAACTTCTTCAAAAAAATCGAATCAACCCTTTTTCAATCAATAAAATAGAGAGAGATTAAGTTGACCCAAAGGCTTCCCGTGTATGGGACTAGTAGATGGTCTTGACTAGAAAGCCACCGCAATTAACCCATTGTCAATTATATATACAGTATCTATGTCACAGGGGAGGCTGGTGGAGGTAGAAATCGGAGGACGGGCTCATTGGAATGGATGGAATGGAATGTCCTCATTCGATCCCATGCATTACAATGAGGCCGTCCTCCGATGTCTACCTCCACCAGCCTCCACTGGTATGTCCATTCTATAATGTTAAAGTTATCCATTCTTTAGGTGAAAATTGTGTTGATATAATATTTGTGACCGGTTGTCAAAGTGTCATCCCAGGTTTCTCTCTCTGTCCCCCCCCCCCCTCTCTCTCTCTCTCTTCTCTCTCTCTCTCCGTCTCTCTCTCTCTCCCCTCCCCTCCCCTCTCTCTCTCTGTCTCTCCGTCTCTCTTCCCTCCTCTCCTCAGTGTCCCCCCCCCCTATGAGAGTGGTCCCCAGACAGACGGGCCCCGGCCCCTACAGGTTAGCCACTGCCTGCCTGGCAATGCTGTGTGTCATCCTCTTCCTGTCCGTCATCGCTGTGAGCGCCCACTGTGAGTACCCTTCAGTTTGGTGACAGGAATGTGAATGTGAATTTGGGTGGGTAGAACTGCTTTGTGGACATCTGTTTCCGGAATGCATTGAAACATGTGCGTTTGATACCATTTCTCAATCCGTTTCATTACAATGAGCCCGTCCTACGATTTCTACCTCCACTAGCCTCCCCTGATATTCAGCACTTTGTTTTTTAACTGACTGGTCAAACCTACTGGCCGCCTCTGCGCTGTGATAGTGTTGTTTAGTGCCAAGTAGTAGTTTTTGTAGTTTTTCCTCGACGTTTTGGACTACAACAGTCCGTTCTCTTCCTGGACCCAGATAAGAACCTATACCAGGGTTTGGGCCAGCCACCGGGCCCCGTGGCTCAGAACCAGACTGAGGGCCAGGTCCAGATGCAGAAGCAGCCCGTCAACATCACAGTGCTGACTGCAGCCCTGAGCCAGCTGGAGGCTGAGAAGGCCAGCCTCATGGAGGAGAGAGACCAGCTGCTGGTCCGCTTGGCCAAAGCAGGTTTGTTTTGTTTTGTGTGTGTGCGTGCGTGTGCATGTGCATGTGTGTGTGTGAGTGTGAGTGTGTGTGTGTGTGTGTGTGTGTGTGTGTGTGTGTGTTTATGTGTGTATGTGTGTGTGTATGTGTGCGTGCGTGTGTTTTGTATGTGTCTGTGTGTGTGTGTATGCGTGTGCATGAGCACACGTGTATGGGCATGCGTTAATGTGTAAATATTTGTGTAAACCGTCTGTAGCTATAACTGTTTATTTACCCCCTTCAATAGCTTAGTAGCACCAACCCCATCATCAGGGTACTAGAGAAAAGGCCAGTGGCTTGACATGTCATCTCTTGCTCTGTGTGTCACGTCCAGAGGCGGCGCCCCCCCCCCCAGTGGCCACCTCCCCGCCCCCCCCGACGTGTCCCCAGGACTGGCTGCTATTCAACAGCAGCTGCTACTTCATCTCCACCAGGTCCAAGTCCTGGCCTGACAGCCAGGCCTACTGTGTGGAGAAGGGAGGGCACCTGGCCATCATCCACTCAGCTGAGGAACAGGTAGGAGGGAGGGGGGGAGAGGGAGGGGAGAGGGAGAGAGAGAGAGAGAGAGAGAGAGAGAGAGAGAGACAGAGAGAGAGAGAGAGAGAGAGAGAGAGAAGAGAGTTGGGGTAGAGAGTAAAGAGAGAGAGGGTGGGAGGGAGGAAGGGGAGATCGACTAGAAAGAGAGAGAGGGAGGAGATTTGTGGGTAGAGAGTAAAGAGAGGGTGGGTGGGAGGGAGGGAGGGAGGGAGGGGGGAGGGAGAGATGAAGAGAGAGAAGGTCAGGGAGGTTGTCTGGGGAATACAGCTGATCTTCTCCAACACTGAGCAAGGCTTACATAACAACAACAACAGACCCATCCAGTCGATGAAAGAACTCCTCCATCACCATGTAAACATGCTCATGCTGACTCTACTCACACCCAAAACCCAAAACCCTCGTCCTTTGTCTGAGTTCACAAACCGACATCTGTCTCCTGCTGCAGAAGGATGATTGCATTATGTGAATGTGTAAAACAGACGTCAAGTTGTCACAAACAGTCGTTACAAACAGTCGCCCGGCAATTCGAGTCGCTCCAACCGAGTCTCCAACTCGCGACCTCTGACTTGCCGACACACGCAAACCAGCTACGCTATCGAAAAGTTTTACCAACTCGGTTACATGTACACAGAACATCGCCTGACATCCAGCATACACTTACCATGTTTAAAAGTTTTGATTAAGGACCTCTTAGCTGAGAAATGTGTATTATGTTGCTTGTCATTTTGTGTGTGTATTATGTAGTATTGTAAACTGTGTGTACGCAGGGCTCCCTTGTAAAAGAGACCTTGGTCTCAATGGGTCTCCCTGCTAAAATAAATAAAAAATAAATAACTAATAATGAAATAAAATAATAATGAAATGTCTTCTGTTGCAGACGTTCCTGTGGGAACTGTTACCTCGCGGCCACTGGAACGCGTACTGGTTCGGGATCAGCGACAAGACGTCGGAGGCAGACTGGCTCTGGGTGGACGGGACCACCCTGGTCGGAGGGTACGCCTCAGCTTAGATCCCCAGTTCTGTCATGAGTATCAGGTCCAGAGACGTGGGAGACCGGGGGAGGCTGGTGGAGGTAGAAATCGGAGGACGGGCTCATTGTAATGAATAGAACGGGATGTAAAAAACACGTGTTTTGATACCACTCCTCATTCCGTTCTATGCATTACAATAAGCCCGTCCTTCGATTTCTACCTCCGCCAGCCTCCCCTGTTGTGAGGGTCCTTTACTGTCTGTTAGCAATGGCCCCCTTTGTTAACCAGTCCACCTCTCATGAGTGTTAATGTCAGCCGATTACCTCAGGACCAAATCCTAACTTTAGATACGCTGATAACATGTCAATGGGAGATTTGCACAAAATGGAGTTCCAAACATATACTTCCCTGGTTAAGGCTGACCCCTGCAGTCCAGATAAAAGGGGGGGGGGCAGACGCTGTTCACAACACACATTGCTCTCCTCACCCCAGGACTGGCACATGAACCTGACCTGAGGGACTGTGTGCACAGTGACAGAATCAATCACACATTCCCCTCGGGCAAGGCTGGTGGAGGTAGAAATCGGAGGACGGGCATGTTGTAATGCATGGAATGGAATGAGGAACGACCATTCCTTGTTTAATGCCATACCCATTCCGTTCCATGCATTACCACGAGCCAGACCTCCACCCGCCTCCCCAGATCCCACTAATGTACAGTGTCTGTGTGTACTCAACGTTCTGTGTTGGCATACATACTTTAGGAAAGCAGCTTTGCCCTTTGCTCCAGTTCCAGGGACAACAACCTCAGGACACTCACGGCAGTTTAACCATTTATTGCATGAACATGGTAATACATTTAAGCTTGGCTTAATTGGATGGCTCCACTCTGTAGAGATCCCTGCCTGGAGTTAAAACGACCACAACGACCATGTATACAATATGGCAGGGAGCCCATGGCTTAGAAAACCCTACCTACAGAGCGAACGAGCGGGTGGAGGCTGGGGGTGGAGGCTGGGTTTGTGCTCTTGAATCTTCTCTTTCTGCTGTGTCATCATGTTCCTTATGATATAGTCTGACTCTTTTCCTGTTTATGTAATTTAATTCTGTAAATTTTGACTTCTCCATTTATCTTACTCATATCCTTAATATTCTTCTTCTTCTGCTTTCCTCTCTGCCACCTCTTCCTCTTTTCGTCCTCCTTTATCTTTATCTTTCTTTGTCATATTGTTCTTCTTCTTCTTCACTCCTGCTGCGGACTCAGTGAGGAGGATGTGGACTCTTGCACTTTAAAGTTGCTTTACATCGGAGCTCTTGTGCTGCTGTAGGTGGGTCCCCTAAATAGACGGAAATATTGTCAAGAAATTACCTGATTGGACAGACAGGGGCAGACCTCCCCACTCACATGGGCAAAAGCTTATTTAGCAAATTAGAAATCGATTAACATTATAGAGTATCATGAACCATACAATCAACGCTCAAGTCAAAATTTGATGTAAAGAATTTAAGTGGTGCTTTGGAGTGGTAGATAGTCTCCTACACCAATATCAGGGGAGGCTGGTGGAGGCCTCCCCTGCAACAGAGGCTATAGATAACACACCTCAATAGGGCGCCTCACAAGCAAACAAGCCACCTAGTCGGCGACCCAAGAAAAGCTGTAGCAGGAGATGTTGACTGCAGTTTATTGTTCTCCGTTGTAGTTTCTGGGAGGAGGGCGAGCCCAACAACCACATCGACGAGGACTGCGGCTACATCGTGAAGACTCGCAAACTGGAGCGCAAGGCCATCAGCAGCTGGTACGACGCCCCCTGCACCATGTACTGGCCCTTTATCTGTGAGAGGGAGATTGTGCCATCTTCGAGTTAGAGCTGAGCACTGATGTAGGAGCTGTGTTGGTAAGGCTATATGCGTCCCATGTCTCCATCCTTCTCCTGGAGTATGCACATGGGTCCTGTCCCATGCAGATTTAAAACTTTTTTCTTTTCTTTTTTTTACTGTATCGTGTTTTTTTAAAATTCAAAGTTGTTTCTAAGGATCCTGGTTTCTGGTGAATCATTGAAGCAGCCACTAAGTTACAAGTTAGATTTTAAGGCACGCTTCTGTCATTCAACGGTCGAGATTTATTGAAATGTTTTTTCATGAATCAGAACAACAAGATGATGTAAACATAATAACATGATGTTATCAGGTCAGTTGCAACCAAACGATCTGACATGTCAATTGAGTGCTTAGATCTGATTAGTTAATCCAGGGAGGCAGAAATCACAATCTGGCTAAAGTTGAATGAAGTCGGAGAGGGATATGCGAAGCATACAGTCTTTGATGAAGATCATACACTACCTCTGATAGTAGAATCCATGTTGTAATCGTTTCTCACTTATGAAATAATTCCTAAGGATGAGAAATAAGATGAGTGAGTGAATAAAAGCCAACCATAGACCAACCATTGGCCGACCTCAAACAAAGGGGGTTGATGAAATGGCTACAACTATTTTTGTAATATGTTTGCAGGTAGGAATAATGAATTTTGTAACATACCGTGTTTTGTCCCAGATGTCAAATGAAAGTTGCTTGGAAAATATGATTGTCACAATCAGTATCACAGTCGTCCTCAACCTTCTTGGCTCGCAAACCCCCCAAAAAATGCATCTGACAACCGCACACACCATTATCCATAACGGAAGGTGAATGAATAAACAACAGACAGGGATGCTAACCATGAAATAGAGAGAGAATATCGCTTCTCAGTTCTCCCTCGTTCGGCTCCGCCCCCCCCCCCGTGCTCTCAGCAGCTGAGGCTATGGGATACAAAGTGGTTTCATCAGATATCAGATTTCATTTACAGATTACAGCAGCTACATGATATAACCTAGGCTATTGCCCTGCAAGGCCATAACTGATGGTTCACCGTCATGAAGTAGGCCAAAGTTATGGCCAACAGAGACCGATTCATTTTCAATGTTGTTAATATTAAGTGAATTGAAATCTGAAATATTGTTTTTATTTCCAATTGCTTAGAAAGTAAGGATGGAAAATGTGAGTCATTCATCAGAATCAGAATCAGAATTCTTTTATTTGGCCAAGTATATTTGCACATGGAAATTGACTTGGTGAGGTTGGTGCATGGGACATAAAAAACTAATAGCAAATATTGGCAAGAAATTATCTTGAATTGTAATTTGTATTCAATGAAATTTATGATGAAAGGCACGCTTAGTCTGGTCGAAAAGCAGGTTTAAGTTTAGGGTTGTTGGAGCGACCACTGGAGGGGGCATGTCGCTGGCAAATGTTGGGTAGCAACTGGATTACCTAATAAGGAGATGAGACCCAGGTGTATACTGATTGGCAAGTCTTAGTGCTCTAGTCGCAGGGGGAATCTTGGTTGCAATTAGGATCATGTCTTTCACACCTGTATCTGATTTCACAAGAGATCCTGTCCTCCGATCAAGAGATCAGCTTATGGTCATCCAATTCATAATGTTGTTGCAATAAACCGATCATGTTTATAATGGATCATCTGTTCAGGGGAGGTTTTTAAATAAAATCTTTAAAAACATGAGTCGTGCATTTGTGTGTACTGTACCACGGTCAACAGGTGAGGCGACGTGGGAGAAGTTGCAGGTTGCCATTGTCCTAAAGCAACAGGGGAGGCTGGTGGAGGTAGAAATCGGAGGACAGGCTCATTGTAGTGCATGGAACGCTATCAAACACGTGTTTGATGTGTGTTTGATACCATCACGTGTGTTTGATACCATTCCTCATAACGTTCCATGCATTACAATGAGCCCGTCCTCCGATTTCTACCTCCACTAGCCTCCCCTGTAAAGCTAAGATCTACGGTATGATTAACATCCCTCCTAATGCCTGATTACCCAAGGCTTTGGGTGTGCCACTCATAAACACGTTTGGGAACCACTCGCCTGCAAGCTGAGAAAACATCTCTTTGTTCCAGTGATCGTCGGTGATACAAGATCTGGTAACATGGGCATTGGTCCCATCATGACTCATCACCTCATTCAGTGCCGAAGGTGAATAAAGTCTCGCCCAAATTGTCAACGTTCTAGAGTGCCATGGGTGTCTTTATTCACCAAAAATGCATTAATGATGATGCTTCATTTTGTAGCCAATCAAAGCATTGTTGCTAGGTAAATATCACATAAAACACTTAGCACTCTTGGTGGCGGTTAGTGGGTTAATGACTGGATATGAACTGGGTTTGTCTACAGGTGACACATGATTTCTGTCATGCTTCAACTTGATTTCAATTGCAATGTTATTTTGTGAGTATCTCAGTTTGGTAAGTGTTGAATCAGTAACAGATCAGTTGTGTGTTGCTCCAGACTGAAAGGCCGAGGAACTGAGAGCTGCAGATCTCATGCTGAAGCCCCACCCTGAGAGCTAACTCCTCATTACACTCTTATTGCATAACACGCTATGAGGCTCAGAGGGGAGGCTGGTGGAGGTAGAAGTCAGAGGACGGGCTCATTGTAATGCATGGAATGGAATCAGGAACGGTGTCAGGCTCATTGTGATGCATGGAATGGAATCAGGAACGGTGTCAGGCTCATTGTAATGCATGGAATGGAATCAGGAACGGTGTCAGGCTCATTGTAATGCATGGCATGGAATCAGGAACGGTGTCAGGCTCATTGTAATGCATGGAATGGAATCAGGAATGGTGTCAGGCTCATTGTGATGCATGGAATGGAATCAGAAACGGTATCAGGCTCATTGTGATGCATGGAATCAAGACACACGTGTTTGATACAATTCTTCATTCCGTTCCATGCATTACAATGAGCCCGTCCTACGATTTCTACCTCCACCACCCTCCCTGGAGGCTCATGAGCTAATGAATGGTGTGTTTTTCAAATCTAAACTGTGCAGGAGGCATATAGGAAAGCATACATCATTCTCAATTAATTCCCAGGTGTCCTACTGCTACAGTCTTCATGTCATTGTGTCAACAGTTAAATCCTTTTTCAGCATGTCTACATACAATGACACTTGCTGTTCTGAAATCGGCCCTTATAATACAAAATGACTGTGACTCACATCGCAGCTATGGTCAGTAAAGCACTGCTAATGCTAGTGTACAGTGTACTTCTGTATTGTGCTTTAACTCACCAACTGCCAAAGAGTTCCAGAACACTCACCACCTAGAGAACCAAGTGTTCTATGTGGTGTTTACTTAGCAACAACACTTTGATTGGCTACAAAATGAAGCATCATCATTGATGCATTTTTGTTGAAAAAAGTCACCCGTGGCACTCTAGAATGTTGACCGTTTGGCAGACCTTATTCATTCAACGGTCCATTCAGAAGCATGGCCAGAGCAGTAGCAGGTCTAAGTCTCTGCACAGGTGCCAACACAGAAGAGTCATGCATGAGATCTCACCTGCCCTCTCTCCTGGCGCCGGTCCAAACCTGGCTTTCTGATCCTGGCTTCTCTAGACATCCCGTACGCATGATAGGCTTACAGTATCAAACCTGTTTGCACCCGCGACCTTGACTTTCACAGGTCATCCACCAGCAAGGGCAAAACAGCACCCTTTGTCTTTCTACAGTTTGCAAAGGTAAACAAATAGCTAAGAAATGAGTCTGTTTGTTTAATTTTCCAACGTGTGTGTTTCTTCATGAGAACAGAATGTGAAAATGCCTTTTGGAGAGGCCAGATACACAGATATATGTTTGCATGCATGCACTAGTATTCAAGTTAATCAATAACCTGCAATATAATTTCCGTCCTATGGACTTCAATTAAATTCTGTCCAAGGGCCAATTAATTATTGGGCTAATTGCAAACAATGCAGTAACAGTATCAACAGGGTAACAGCATTATGGGCATTTTGTTAATATTTTGCTATTTTGTAAATTTCTTGTCAATACTTGCTATTGTTTTTTTATGTCCATGCACCAACCTCACCAAGTCAATTTCCTGTATGTGCAAATATACTTGGCCAAATAAAAGAATTCTGATTCTGGTTCTGATTCAGATTCTGACCCTAACCCTCTGATTACCACCACAGCATATCAACAACACGACCGTGAAAAACACATCCTAACGCACGACAACTACACGGTATAACGTTGTCATAACAACGACATAACTGATGTCATTAACAGTCGAGACCTTATGACAGGTAAATATGATTCTCAGGTGTTGCAGGTATGGATAGAATCAAAGGTAAGGGTGTGTGTGTGTGTGTGTGTGTGTGTGTGTGTGTGTGTGTGTGTGTCGAACTCAAGCCTCCCATCCACCATTCTGAGCTTGTTACCGCTAGAGTCATCAGGAAATTCCCTAGTCCGCTTCTGTCACAGTTCGTTAGGCAGGATTACAACCGGGAGAGGTTGAGACACCGGGAGAGGCGGACTGAGAAAGCGGTAGACGTAGAGAGGGCGGGCGGGGAAGTGGGGTTAAGGTGTCCTGGTGGTTGATTGGTCGAAACTAACAGCCTTTCACTAATACGGAGAAAACCAGCGATGAGACCAACGATGGAGAACTACAGTAACTAGATCACTGGGCAGCTTTGGATACATTAAGTCATTACATTTTCGTCATTATTTAATGAACCTTTAAATGTTGGATTGCGAGCAGATCTGTTCATCGTCATGGCCTGTGGACAACTTTGCATATTTAGTGTCGGCTGCCCTGCCAGGTAGATTCTGAAGCACAGGAGCAAGTTTCATACTTTGTGGTACCCAAATGTGTATAAACTGTCATGTTGAAAAAATGTCCCTGACTGAACATGTATTCAGAAATTGGTTAATGTTTGGATAAGTCCTAATTTCCTGTTGTTGAATGTGAAAGGAGGATAAAATCTGTAACACAACGCCACCTGGTAGTTACAAGGCCTGGTAGTCACAAGGCATCACATACACTGGGAGATGGGTGGATTAGAGCTCAAGGCCTGTTTACTGGGAAAGGGTGTGAAAATTGGTGTTTACTGGGAAAGGGTGTGAATATGGGTGTTTACTGGGAAAGGGTGTGAATATGGGTGTTTACTGGGAAGTAAATGGTGTGAATCTGGGTGGAATTCCACTGTGTGCTGCAAACCAACAGGTTAACCATCGCTGACCTCAAGACAGCCATTTTCACACACTGCAGACTGCAAAGAAGCTCTGATTCTGAACAGGCTTTCACCTTTCAGTGATTCAAGGCACAGCACAATCTTAAATAACCATATTTGGCCATGACTGTGCACATCGAGGTTCAGCGCAAAGGTAAGACCTCATCAGCATTTTTAAGCACAGCTCATCTGCATTTCAAGTAACCAATCATCTGTTTAGTTAATCTGGTGTTAATTACTCCATCATATCAAAACCACGCCCTTGTGACCTCATTAGAATCTTTCTGGGATTCCGTCGTCTAAATCTGTGGAGCGCAGTAAGTCCACAGGCACACAGCACCCTCCCCCAAACCTCTAAACCCTGTCCGTCCCGATTTTTAACCCCGCCCCGGCATGTTGATCTGTGGGAGCTCTCTCTCTCTCCGTGCCACAAGTCAGATTACAGCTTGTCTCTGAGTAACGGCAGTCACCTGTCCCTGGTGGTGGTGGTACGCAGTGGTGGAATTCTCATCTCTTAACAGGGTTTTCAGGTGTGGCCATGGAGTCGCCCTCAATGATTTCTCCATTGACATCTGCCCTCAGATGTCTATTTTAACCCTGTATTGATCACCCCATGTCTTGATCCATGCTCCTGTCCCCTTCTCTGTGTCAACAGTGACGCACGTTGGGGTCGGGCTGCTCTAATTCCTTAACGGGATTGCAGATTCCCCGGATATCCCATTAGATCCTGATTAACCGGGCTCAGCTCATTAGCTCTGACAAACTAATTCAACCTCCTGAACCCCAGGCCGCAGTCAATCTCTCCAGCACCCCCACAAAATTCGACCCCCCACAACTCGACCCCACCCCACCACCACCACCCCCCCGCCTCCCTGTACACTGTCAGAACCAGGAGGATCATCTCAGCAACAGATGATCTTCAACAAATCATGGCGACTGTTCATAGACAAGGTTACCTGGCGAACCATCTCTAGGAAAGGTTAACAACCCCAAAACTACACCTCTTGCGAATGGGTCAGTGATGGGATCATTGTCAAGCAGTGTATTTTTTTGTGTCGCTTCATTGTGGCATAATAAACAATGAGAGATTTGGGTGGACTGCACAATCCAACAGCCCCTCATTGCAGAACCAAGTACTGTATACTGTTGAGTGATGGAGAACTGAAGGGAGAGACAAGAGGGGTCTACATCAGCTTTATCCAGTGGCTGTTGGCATGTGTCACTAGTGCTGTCAACGCCACTCCTGTCCAACAAGAATCTTTCCGTTTCCCAAACCCCAATCTCTCTGCTTTCCCATATTCTCACACCCCAGGTACTTCACCTCCACCTGGCCCACCCCTTCTCCCCTGTGTTCTCTCTTTCCTTTCACCTGCTCTTGTCTTTTGACCCCATAACCTGATTTCCTTCTCCAATCGGTTTACCTACCTCCCTTTGCCATGCTCCCTGCTCGCTCGCTCTCTCTCTCTTGTCTCTCTCCCCTTCCCTCTCTCTATTTCTATCTTCAGGCTTATCCCTTCATCCCTGATCTCCTTCATCCCCTCCAATCCTCATCTGTCCCTCACAGGAGGAAGGGAGAGGGAAAGAGAGAGTTTTTCACAGGTAACCTGGTACCAGTCAGTTGGTGAAAGCGTTAGAGGAGAGAGAGCGAGGAGGACAGCAGGACGGACTCTGGGATTGTGGAACATAACAACAGCCAGAAGGAGTATTGAGGCGGGGGAACGGAGAGAGTGACTCAAATAAAGCTGAGAAGAAGAAGGAGGAGCACATTGTGTGTAGAAAGGTGAGTTTGTGATTTTTCATCACTTTGGGCGCAATCTGTCTTCTGGCACTTCTGCAGTTGGAGACCTACAGCACACTACAATGGCACTACGTTGACTCTTCACACGATAAACATGGATCCATTTCTTCATGGAAACTAGCATGAAATATCAAAATTACTATCTTCCATGATCATATTCTAGAGTTGGAGCCTTCAGCTGACTGGCACTTTGGGCCAAAGGACCAATCCTCAGGCGTTTAGGTGGAAGCCAAACTCGTAGGTGATGGAAGTTGTTTTAGGTGGACATTGCACTTCGCTTATGCAATGCAATGGAATTTCTGCAGCAGGTGTGCTGTAGTCAGTAGAGAAGTTGGCTACTGCTGACCACGCTTAAGAAAGTAGCTGCATTTGGTTGTCACCACTTAGAAGGGAAATCAGTGACATCAATTAGGTCTTTGTTCCTTTTCAGGGTCAGTGTAACTCATTCGGTAATTGCAGTATAATTATCAAGCTTTGCACAACCTTTCTCAGTAACTCTGGAAGAGCCGTACTGAGACACAGGTAATTACATGAATGAAAGCGGAAACCTCTAGTCAGATACGACCGTGGTGGTGTCCATCTTTATTGGTCAACTTCGTTGTTTTGTGCTTTTGGTCCTTTGTGATTTTCACAAGTAGCAATGGGACATGATACACTGGGGCTCTCTGTAACTCTGCAACCAAGCTCATTGATTGGCCCATGTTATGACTAGCTGATGTGATACATAGCAAAAAAAAAAGAAGAGAGAGACTATCAATGCATGAGAAGAAACAGACCCTTGACAAAACAAGTTGCCATAATTGACCCCTACACTTCCCCCACTTCTCCTTCTCCCCCCCCTCCCTCGTTCCTGCTCTGATCCAGTGGTAAAGAGCAGTCTGTAATCGGATGACAGGAGATTTGACTCAAGCTTCCCTTAAGATCTCCTGCTGGGACTTAAAGCTCTGTAGTGCCCAACACCCCCCCCCCCCCCCCCCCCCGCTCACAGCCGCTACCCCCATCTCCTGCCATCGATCAAACCACTGACTGCCTGCACGTACAGTGTCTTCTTTTAATGCTGTGTAACAGTCCATCTGTTTGGAATCTCTAGGTAATTTACATATTAGGTCACGCATACAGGTAATTGGCCTTCAATTAGAAAATCAGTCAGTATCCAATTAAGATGTATTAGGCGCACAGCTCACTAAGCAAACAGTACTATTTGAAAATTAAATTGATAGAAAAAAGGCTTTCAAATGTGGGGTATGGTATGGAGAAAAGGGGGTGCATGGGGATGGGTGCACTTAATTCGTTTTCTGTTGATCAAAACAAGCGATATTGAGGTACATACAGGAGCAATTCATTTGAGAGAAAATGGCTTGTTTGCAGAAATTGGCTCAAACGGCCAATATTCACGCAAAAAAAACTACTTCTAGAATGGCCTATATGTATGAAACACCAAGATGGTTGTCAAAGACAAGATGGCCGCTAATGTGCCTTAATCTTCCAAGCGCGTAGAGCTAAAAGGATACAGGGTTGGGACCAACTCAGTGTCGTCATATAAGCAAAAGTTTGTGTTGGTCTCTATCGTCCTAAAACCAGTGGCCCTTACATGTGTCCCAACACATTTATTTGAGTCCCATGTTTTAATCAATTATAAACATGTTGTAATCTCTATTTTACAATGAGGGGATTTCACTTTTCCCAATGCCCTGATTGGTGTATATGCAAGAAAAATGAAGTTTTCTTTATTTCTTTATTCACCTGTCTCTGTCACAGCCATAATCAACCGTTGCCATGGGTGAAATGGAACAGATGAAAAAGGAGGCCGAAGTCCTGAAGACTACAATTGCGGTGAGTTTTACCACACTTCACACACACACACTTACACTTCACACACAAGTCACTACAATTTACACACCAAAAGACATATGTGTCAAACATGTGTTTAATGTATAAGATGAGTGTGTGGAAAACAGTGAAAAATGTCACCTCTTGTCCAAAGTCATTAACTAAATGACCAACAAGGATATACCATGAGTGTTGATGCAGGTGTTGCACACATACAGTAGAACTGGTGAAGTATTGATTTCACTACACAGTGTAAAGGCCTATAAGACAAACACTGTGGTAAAGAACTAAGGGTATTCAAACACTTGGTTCCTTCCAGCCAAATGTTCATGCATATGTGAATGCTCCAAAGAACCCAGACCCCTCTGAAGTGAACCAAACTGAGACAATCTTGTGAGGTGAGGTCTGAGTTCAGTTCACTTTAGGGTTCACTTTCTGTTTGCTTTTATAGGGTGCAATGTGAGGGCAAAGCACTCTCAGTCCACTTGTCATTGGAACGCTCTGTCCAATCCTGGCATGACTCTCTTGACCCTCTGGGCTTGCCATACATGTCACATGCTCAATCAGTTTGCAATCTGCAAAGCAGTTAATTGGCTTGAGTTCCAGGGAATGATGGCGCTGTGAAAGCAAAGTGGACTGAGACCTCATTACTGCTGAAATAGCAAATCAGCAAGAGAACTAATGAAGTCCTCATCGAAACAGAAGGGCACTATGAATACAATAATAACTGTTACTTTTTTTCACATTTGGGTATTTTTGGGTCACTTAAAGAGGACTGAGTTCAGTTCTTTTAAAGACGATTATTTGTCAAAATAACCTGAATATTTTAATTACATTTATGGCATTTAGCAGACGCCTTTATCCAAAGCGACTTATAACAAATACATTTGTTTAAGTAAGTGAATCCTCTATCCATCAGTCATCATAAGATAAAGTAATCAATGCTCAGACCAGGGGCCATTGGCAGTCACAATGACAAGCTACCACCAGCACATTGACTTTAAACAAGATTAAACTAACTTACTTAGACTGGAGAACAGGCTTCACCACTCAATCCCAAATGTATTTTAATGAGTTCACAAAAGTCGACTAAAAGGGTGGAAACACCCTCAGAAGACTGAGTTTGGATCTTTTAAAGGGGACTATATGTGGAAATAACCTGAGGAGATCATTCTCAATGTCATGAAACCGCATGTGTAAGCAGTACCAGGTTCCTGACCTCCAGACAGGAAGCCTTCACTTGGTGTAATGGAATTACAGATTCGGCTCCACATAGGATGGGTATTTTCACATATAGTCCTATCCTATATAGTCACATACATATACAGCCCTACACACTCAGTCCTATTTAAGTGAACTAATGCATTAAAAAAAGTCAAAGAACTCAGTTATTTCTGTGTTCACACTGACAAGCAGACTGGAAGAGCTTTGCGCACAAAATTCCACCCAAAAAAGTGAAATGGACCTAAAGTGAACCGAACTTCACAAAGTGAGACCAGTCAGGAGATCGTCTCAATTGAGTTTGTTTCAGAGGATCTGGGTTAATTTCAAGCATTCACAAGCACATGAACATTTTGGCAAAGCGCCCCGAGTTTTAAAAGGGACCAAGTGTTGATAATATCCTATAATATGACAACTGAAACCTAACTCCTCTCCTGCCTGTGATTCTCCCTCCCACCACTAGGCGGCCCGCAAGGCAGTTGCTGACACAACCTTGGCGACTGTTGCAGCTGGAGTGGCATCTGCACCCCGTGTCCAGCTGAAGAACAGAAAGACATTGAAAGGCCACTTGGCCAAAATCTACGCCATGCACTGGTGCACTGACAACAGGTGAGGACAGAGGAACACATATATATATCTATACATATATTGTGATGTAGTAGTGTTGTGGTAGGGTTCTATCAACATTCCTTTTAAAGGTCTTCATTGTTAAAGATTTGTTATAACATCATGCAGACACATTCATACCTCATGCCTAAACCAGGGGAGGCTGGTGGAGGTAGAAATCGGAGGACAGGCTCATTGCCATGCATGGTATGGCCCTGTTCACTGTCCACACACCAGGCAGCTCTCTGACTAACCTTGTCTCTCCAGGCAACTGATCAGTGCATCACAGGATGGAAAGCTTCTTATTTGGGACAGCTATACTGGCAACAAGGTGGGCTATACCATATACAGCACTACTTTACTCCTTTAGTAGCACTACATAGACGTTCCACAGTTTAGGTTTAACTGTCTTCGTCCCCTCAAGTCAACATTCTACATATTCAATTCTCTTTCACACTCATCCAGTGCCAGGGGGGAATAAAGTCGCCCAAATGGTCAACATTCTAGAGTGCCAAGGGTGACTTTATTCACCAAAAATGCGTAAATTAGGATGCTTCATTTTGTAGCCAATTAAAGTATTGTTGCTAGGCAAGCACCACTTGGCAGTCTAGGTGGCTTCTTTGGCAGTTGGTGAGTTAAGAAGTAGCATTTACTGTATATTGCTTCTCACAAGGCTTGCATGCACTATTGCAGTGTATGGGCTTTACATTTACATTTACATTTATGGCATTTAGCAGACACCTTTATCCAAAGCGACTTACAACAAATCCAAAGCGACTAATCTACCTCATCTATCCATCTCTGATTGATGTGTGGCACCCATTTTATTTACGGAGTACCTGTGACTTCATGAGCCCCTCACATGCAACAAACTCACGTTCATCATTACAATCAGATTGTTTGGGAGCATGATCCTTATGACAGTTTACTAATGTCTGATCACACAAGTGAATTATTGACCATTCCTCTCTCTCACCATCTAGGTGAATGCCGTCCCCCTAAAGTCCTCCTGGGTGATGAGTTGCTGCATGGCCCCCTCTGGCAACTTGGTGGCCAGTGGAGGTCTGGACAACATGTGCACTGTTCACAACATCAAGGGTGCCACTGTGAAGACCCTCAGGGAGCTGGACGCACACTCAGGTACCAGAGTCTAATGCAACTCTAACATAAATTCAGGTGATGAATTGAAACCAATCTCATGAACTTGATGAATGAAACTCATTATAAATGTAAAAGACAATAACCTCCCTCTCCCTCTCTCTCTCTCTCTCTCTCTCCATCCCAGGTTACCTTTCCTGTTGCCGCTTCCTGAGTGACTCTGAGATCCTCACTGCGTCTGGTGACACCACCTGGTGAGCTACTCATACGTAGCCTTATAACCTCTAGAAGTAGCATTATAACCTCTAGAAGTAGCATTATAACCTCTAGAAGTAGCATTAAACCCTCTAGAAGTAGCATTATAACCTCTAGAAGTAGCCTTATAACCTCTAGAAGTAGCATTATAACCTCTAGAAGTAGCATTAAACCCTCTAGAAGTAGCATTTTAACCTCTAGAAGTAGCCTTATAACCTCCTAGAAGTACCATTAAACCCTCTAGAAGTAGCATTATAACCTCTAGAAGTAGCCTTATAACCTCTAGAAGTAGCACTACATAGATGTTCCACAGTTTTGGTTTAACTCTCTTCATCCCTTCAAGTCAACATTCTACATTTTCAATTCTTTTTCACACTCTCCTGTTCGCTCCCTTTCCGTAGCTGTCTGTGGGACTTGGAGACTGGCAAGCAGAAAATGCTGTTCACGAACCATACGGGAGACTGCATGTCCCTGGCCCTGTCCCCAGACCAGAGCTTGTTCATCTCAGGGGCCTGTGACTCCCATGCCAAGCTGTGGGACATCAGGGATGGAGGCTGCAAGCAGACCTTCCTGGGCCACACCAGTGACATCAATGCCATCCAGGCAAGATCACATGACCTACCAATGACACCAGGGGAGGCTGGTGGAGGTAGAAATCGGAGGACGGGCTCATTAGAAGGAGGATTCTGTTCCATGCATTACAATGAGCCCTACCTCCAATTTCTACCTCCGCCAGCCTCCCCTGAATGACCAGCCTACCCTATACCCTACCCACACATTTCCTACAAAACAGTGTGACTCACTCATTAACACTTAATAGATGAGCACAAACACAGTAGAATCTATCACTATGAATTTGTTTTCATTCACATAGCTGTACCCGCATCCACCTCAACGGATAAAGTAACCCTCAAGCTCGATCAATGACAAAAAAAGCAGGAAGCACTAATTGGTCCTAAATGATTCTTCCTCCTCCTCCTCCTCCTCCTCCTCCTCCTCTTCCTCCTCTTCCTCCTCCTCCTCCTCCTCCTCAGTTCTTCCAGAGTGGCACTGCTATTGTGACGGGCTCCGATGACCACACCTGCAAGATGTACGACCTGCGCTCAGACCAGGAGGTGAACCACTACAAGGACTCTAGTATCAACTCTGGAGTCACGTCACTGTCCCTCTCCGTGTCCGGGCGCCTCATCATCGCCGGATACGACGACTTCAACTGCAACATCTGGGACTCACTGAAGGCCGAGAAAATTGGTGAGCGATGGAGGGAGGGAGGGAAGAAGAGGGGGGAAGGAGAGGGAATGGGTGAAATAATGTGATAGGAAAGATGGAGAGAGGGAGAGGTAGAGGTAGAGAAAGGGGCAGATCAGGAGATAATGATGAGTGGATGAGTGAAACAGGGGCAGGAGAAGTTTGAGAGTTGTAAAAGAAGTATTGTATTAGGAAGTAATTAGAAAGTACTGGAGAGGGTTAGGAGAGGAGGGGCAGGGAAGGGGAAAAGCACAGTCTGAATTGGAAAGATGAGGAGAGATGTGGATTTAAGAAATGCAAGGGGTGAAATGTACTTAGGGAACTGAATATATAGAGATGTGTTGTCTTTGGTTGAGTGTCTCACTCCTCTCTGTGTCTCACTCCCCTGTGTGTCCCATTCCTCTGTGTCTCACTCTTCTGTGTCTCACTGCTCTCTGTCTCACTCCTCTGTGTCTCACTCCTCTGTGTCTCACTCTTCTGTATCTCACTCCTCTGTGTCTCACTCCTCTGTGTGTCTCACTCCCAGGTGTGCTGTCCGGCCATGACAACAGAGTGAGCTGCAACGGGGTGCCCGATGACGGCATGGGGGTGTGCACAGGATCCTGGGATAGCTTCCTGAAGATCTGGAACTGAGCTGGTCCTCCAGCGTCGATGCCGGGAGAGGGGGGAGGGGGGAGGCAGGTAGAGGAGGGGGGAGGGAGCTAGAGGAGGAGAGGAAAGGGAAAACAACACAAACGTCAGAGATATGGATGCCCTTTTTTGGGACTGGGGGGATATCAGGAGGAGGTTTGTCAAACCGTTTCATGTCTTTTTTGCCACTAGATCTTCCTCTCTCTCTCTTCCTCCTCCTCGTTTATGTATGGGAATATGAGAGGTGGTGAATGGGACTTGATAGAGCATATAAATGGCACTGGCAACAGTGCGAGATGCATCCCACTGCATGTACATGAGAGGTTATTGTTGAGACTATCAATATTGAGGCAATGACAAACACCAAAAATAGCATATTTTAAGTCATTATTTGAAATAATAAATGATTAATGAAGAAAATAAGCTCTTATTGTGTCTAAGATGAGAATGACAATTACACGTATAGATTTTTGACATGTGAAATAAATACATAATAATGTTGAACATGAATTGAGATTTAGCATGACAGGTCTATTTTTATTGTCTTTGAGATCTTTGACGTATAAAGCCCGCACTTATTAGGTAACAGTTGATATGTACATTTATTTGTATTTTCTAGGTAATATATTAGGGTGCAGAGTTGATGGACATTGCCATTCTGTCACACATATCCTGAGTATGTGGGCCACTGGAATACAACAGCTGCCATTTTGGGCCTATGATGATACATGCTGACCAGCAGCACTCCTCTGACTTTGCCCCCAAAATGGCTGCCGTCACCTTTCACCACTCAAATTCATGATGTAAAACATACTGAAACAAGGTTCAATGATGAAGACAGTCTATCACACACAACGCAGACTGGCTATTCTCTATACACTGAATGTACAGCGAAACTGAGTCCTGCTTCAGGGAAAAGGTTGTAGAAGTTGCTGAATGTATCAAATACCAGTACATTCCCTCCCAACTGCATTTTGTAGTACTTTTACACATCTGCAGGTTCACTGTAAAAATGCAATGTTTGCTGAAAATCTTTCTAATAAACATAGAATTCTGCATTACCACCACGTTGGAGTTTGTGTGTCTGACGTCTCACTGTCTTACTGTACTCTGGGGAAATCAGGGGAGGCTGGTGGAGGTAGAAATCAGGGGAGGCTGGTGGAGGTAGAAATCAGGGGAGGCTGGTGGAGGTAGAAACCAGGGGAGGCAGGCGGAGGTAGAAATCAGAGCCCAGGCTCATTGTAATGCATGGAATGGAATATGGAATGGAATATGGAATGGCGTGTGTTTGATACCATTCTTCATTCCATTCCATGCATTACAATGTGCCCGGCCTCTGATTTCTACCTCCGCCAGCCTCCACTGGCGTAAATGAAGGATGAAAGTATAAACATAAATGTGATGTTTCTAGAAAATTATATGTGGTAAAAAAATTACCTGATAATGTCCTACAATTATCAATAGTCCTGAACATAAATCAGTTGAAATGCTGCATATTGTTGTTAGTGAATCCTGGAAATGTTAACTAGTACTGCCAAAGCATTCAACACCCCTATCTAAAGAAATATATATCAGCAGCATATTTCAAGCGATTAAACATGGAGAAATGCCTTCAAATATGTGAGTGAACAGATTCCATATTTGATCAGATATAATCGTAGTCAGAGATGGGTGACTACGGTAGTAGTCTATGACAACACTATATGACCGTTGACTAAAGACCCATCTCTTTAGGGTACACTTGGGCTCTTACTCCTCAGACCTCTCCACCACCTAACACCCCACATTACCAATAAAACACCCTACATTACTGTGACTGCCGATGACACCATGGACGTTTTTACTAACGATGACTGTTGTATAGTTGATTCACTTGCTTACAAATGTACTTATTGTAAGTCGCTTTGGATAAAAGCGCCCGCTAAATGACTTAAATGTAAATGTAAATGAAGACATGCAACATTACACCATGGTTGAAAGGTAACGGAAGCAATTAGAAAATGAGTCTTATGATTGGCTGTATGCATTGTAAGCAGAGTGGAATCTTTATCGCTAGCCAGTAGGCAAAGAGAAGTGATCAAAGGGGGCGGCAACCGAAAACGATGGTTAGATTGACTATATAAGCCACTCTCTGACTAGGCGCGCAGCAACCAATAGTTGTGTACTACGTCATCGACTGCGCAGCCCTTACAGTAGATTGCTATAGCATATGCCGTGGTCCGCTGACACTAGCGAACACTTATCCAGGTGTTGTGAGATTTGTCCGGCGACTGCAATGTAGTCGACACGGAACGCGTCCAGGGTGTCTGTATAAAGCGCATCACCTCGGGCTGAAGGGTTTGTGTCGTAGTTGTCCAGGTATTCTTGACTATCCAACCATGTCGGCCAGGACATTTTTCGTCGGAGGAAACTGGAAGATGAACGGTGACAAGCAGAGTCTAGGCGACCTCATAACTACTCTGAATACCGCCAGCCTCCATGATGAAACCGGTAAACTATTTTTAATCCAAATGTAGCCTAAACTTTATTTGACTGTTTTTCAGTACTACTCTGTGAACAATGTTCCCATGTTGAAGGCCTGTACCGAGGGATGGAGAACTGAGCACTACGTCTAATAATGACACCATGACATTGGAGAGTTGATGTCACGTGAATCAGTTGACAGCTCCATCTATTTCTGGTGGGGTGGGGTGTGAGGAGGACGGGGTGGAAGGGGGTTCGGGGAGGGGGGGGGGATCAATAGTTAAACGTCCCGAAAATGATTTAGTTTACCCAGTTTTTCAATAAGTCTACCTTTCATAGGACAGAGCAGGCTGTCAGTAGGCCTAGGCCTGCAGCGAGAAGAAACTGCAGCAGCCAGATTGTTCGCCGCTCGCCCTGTATGATACAAGTGTGGGTGAATAGAAGCCTAGCCCCCTAAAAGCTTAACTCAACACGATCATAAACCAAGTTAGTTTATTCTCGTTAGTTGATCAACTCAAGCAGTAATCCACGCATGATAAGACTGTTGTTATGGTGGTGTCTCCCATTTCGAAGTTGGTCAAAATGCATGGATGGTAGAATATGTACATTTCATAGACATGAAGTAGGAAACCATATACAAGAAAAGAAAATGTGTGGATTTTTCTTCATCCTCTCCTGATTTAAGAATATATCATTTTCATGAACATGTCACGCTGGGCTAAAAAGCTATTGAAGAGAGAGAACCGTATGTATATCCAATATAAAACTAACTTTACTGAGGTTAACAAGTGAGTTTTAGCGAAATTAGATTTATAGAGATGTCATACGTATTGTTGCTGGGTCTAACTTCCACCCATCGGGGTAAGCCGACTATACTATACTGGGCTGTACAATACAACTATTGTAGTGTGTCTCAATGAAATTCAGCAGAATCCCTCGGTAAACCAAACCCAGTGAGTCATCCGGACTGCTGCTGAGTCTAAATCCCGCTCATAGGGGTCATTTACAGTATGAGCTAGGCCAAAAAGTCCACATATTGGGCAATACAAAAAAAAACGATTGTCGTGTGTCTCAATAAAAGTGTCGTGGAAAACGCACTCCTCCTTCTATCTGACTCCCTTTAGATAGATAGATAGATAGAAACTTTATTTATCCCAGGGGGAAATTCAGGTTCCAAGTAGCGTACAGACATAGAGGTATCACACATAACATACACATACAACATCAGCAGGATTGTAAACAGGCGAGGTGCAGTTGTAAAAGTCTTTGCAGTTAGGTGAGGTGCAAAAAGGTAAGGCAGACAGTGCAATTATAGGACAGTGCAATTATAGCATTAAATACTAAATACTAAATATGGGCTATGAACCCATCCTCCGATTTCCACCTCCATCAGCCTCCCCTGATGTGATGCATGTGTTAGTAGTCAGTGGTCTGACCTTTTCAACTCATTTTTTCCTTCCTTCTCCCTTTCCCTCCAAACTCATGACCTTGATGAATGGAAATCATTAGAAATGTAGAAGACAATAACGTCCCTGTTCTCTCTTTCTCTCTCTCTCCCCCTCCATCTCCCTCCCTCCTTCTCTCTCTCCCCCCTCTCCTTCTCTCTCTCTCTCTCTCTCTCTCTCAGAGGTGGTGTGTGGAGCCCCATCCATCTACCTGGACTACGCTCGCTCCAATCTGGATGCCAGGATCGCCGTGGCCGCTCAGAACTGCTACAAGGTGTCCAAGGGCGCCTTCACTGGCGAGATCAGGTACTGCACCACTCCAGCACACGTCAACACAACTGCAGGCAGGATCTGTGAAGAAGCTTATCGTTTATCATTTCTTTTTGACTACAGGACGAGAGAAGTAGTCCATTTGTTTTTCAGTTGAATAAACGAGTCTTCTTTCGTTTGAAATAGTGGTCACTTGACACAGCAGCTGTTTTGCTGTTGTTTGAGGTATTGAGTCTCTCTCTCTCTCTCTCTCTCTCTCTCTCTCTGTATCTATCTATCTCTATATATCTCCCTCCCTCCCAGCCCAGCGATGATCCAGGACTGCGGGGTGGAGTGGGTGATTCTGGGACATTCCGAGAGGCGTCACGTGTTCGGGGAGAGCGACGAGCTGATTGGTCAGAAGGTGGCCCACGCCCTGGAGAGCGGCCTGGGCGTGATCGCCTGCGTGGGGGAGCAGCTGGAGGAGAGGGAGGCCGGGACCACAGAGGAGGTGGTGTTCTCTCAGACCCAGGTCATCGCAGGTGACCCAGAGAATAGCGTTTTCCCCTTTCCAGATGAAAATGTACCTTGCATGTCCACCAGGGGGTGGTGGTGGTGGAGGTAGAAATCAGAGGATGATTGTCGCGTTTGATACCGTTCCTCATTCCATTCCATGCATTACAATGAGCCCCGTCCTCCGATTTCTACCTCCACCAGCCTCCCCTGCTGTGTCTTCCTTTGTCTTAACTGAGTTGTGTTGCAGATAATGTGAAGGACTGGGGCAAGGTGGTGCTGGCTTACGAGCCTGTGTGGGCCATCGGTACCGGCAAGACAGCCACACCTGAACAGGTACGACTCAACATCTTTACAAACATATTTGTCTTCTTTTATATTTGCCTTTTTTTATTTTTTCCCTAGACATGTAATTTTTGTAATTTTCTCATGTCTGCAGAAGCAGCTGGCAGTATGAACCTTTTAAACACTGACCTGACCTCATGTTAAAAGGCATTTACAGAAAGGAAAAAGATAATTAATACAGTAGTTATGGTCAATTACACAGTCATTGTTTTAATTTCATAATAATAAACCATTTTGTTGAGGCCAGCACCGTGGTCCTACTGAGTAGAAACACGTGTTTGATACCATTCCTCATCCCATTCCATGCATTACAATGAGCCCGTCCTCCGATTCCTACCTCCACCAGCCTCCCCGGCCCTTTATGTTGGCATGGCTTCCCCTTTATCATCCTCCTCAGCCGTCAGCTGAGAGAGATATTCCTGTGAAGCTCATTGTGTTGCGTCCGTCTATGAAATGTGCTCTATAAATAAAGTTTGATTTGATTTGATTTGACAGAACTTTGGGTGCCTGAAGTGAAACCCATTCTAACCCTCTGACAGAGCCCCTCAAGCCCGGTCAGAATCAGCAGAGGTCTTTGTCCGGGATAATTCACCCGTTCTGGCTAACATATGCAACTGCGTTTGCTTATCGAGGTCGAAAATATATTTTCGTGAAGTTATGAATTTTCGTGTTTTCGATTTTGTGTCACGTAGAAAGCCAGCATTGAAAGGAGCCTTAAAGCGTAGAACTCAGGTTTAACTTCTGACCCCCCCCCCCCCCCTTCCATAGGCCCAGGAGGTTCATGAGAAGCTGAGGGAGTGGATGAGGGCCAACATCTCAGAGAGCGTGGCCGACTCTGTCCGCATCATCTACGGAGGTCAGTGGAGGAAAGAGTCTGACCCTGTCTCTCTGACACTGTCTCTCTGACTGTCTGATTCTGACACTCTGAGTCTCCAGGGCTACTGTATTACTGAAAACCCACCTGTTCTCCCTGGTCTTTTCATAACCCCCATGTCATTGATGCCCCCCCCCCCCCTCCAGCCCCCTCTAACTCCACTAGTCGTCTGTCCCCCCCCCCCCCTCGCCCACCCCTCCTCTTTTGCCTCTCTAGTCTATCTATGTTTGTCTCTTTCTTTTCTTTCTCTGTGCTGTTCAATTCTCTTTGTAAAGCATCTCTGGGTCTTAGAAAAGCTCTTTTATACGTTTGATGTATTATTACTGCACCCTGTGGGAGACACACACACGTACTGGGCTGAATAGAACGACAGAATCCCCCAAAACACATCCTTCTATACATGAACATGTCTTTGTCCTTCCCTCCGCTGTAAGAATGCAGCTTTGCCTTACTTTTCAATGGAGTAGTCAGTGGAGCAGCAGAGTGAAAGACCCTTTTAACCACAGGTCTGTGTTGTCCTTTAAGGAACGTACTAACTCACTAGTTCTCACAGAGACATTTAGTTCCATTTTATTTTGTGGTTTTTCCCTGTACTTGTACGATGTCCTTGAGTCCAAGAAAGGCGCTTTTAAATCAAATCTATTATGAAAAACCTAATACACACACACAAACACACATGACCTCCCTCCAGGGTCGGTGATGGAGGGCTAACTGCAGGGAGCTGGGCTCCCAGAACGAGACACACACACACACACACACACAGTGTTTCATGCCCTCCCTCCCCTCT
>NC_139665.1:11822386-11827386 GCF_951799395.1 Argentina silus
TGTCTGTGAAGCCTGCCTTCTCTATGGCCGTCTTCAACAGCTCCAGAGCTGTGGGTCAGGGAGGAGGGGAGGAGGGAGGGAGAGAAGGTAGTGTTGGTACAGACAGAGAGAGAGAGAGCAAGAGAGAGAGAGAGACATAGACACACCTACCCTCGCTGTTCTCCAGGATGTTGGGGGCGAACCCCCCCTCGTCCCCCACGTTGGTGGCCCCCTGGCCATACTTCTCCTGGATGACGTCCCTGAGGGTGTGGTAGAGCTCTGACCCCACCCTCAGCGCCTCCCTGAACGACTCCGCCCCCACCGGCATCACCAGGAACTCCTGCATGGCCAGCTTGTTCCCGGCGTGGGAGCCCCCGTTGATCACGTTGAACGCCTGGGAGGGGGGACGGGGGGGTGGATTGTTGTCAATGTCAATTTCGTATGCCTACTCACCAGGCCGATGTCTACACGTCCCCTGAATACTGTAACAATTAGTTAAGCCATTTTTCTTTGGCCAGGTATCTTGAAAAAAATGTGCATAAAAATTAAGAGTATTTCCCAGTCAGATCTATAGCTGTTTCTACACAACCGATTATGTAATCGGAGGACGGGCTGATTGTAATGCATGGAATGGAATGAGGAATGGTATCAAAACACACGTGTTCCATGCATTACAATGAGCCCGTCCTCCGATTTCTACCTCCACCAGACTCCCCTGATGAGGTGTGTATCTTACGGGAACTGGAAGCACCAGCTCTGTGTTTCCCGCCAGGTCGGCAATGTGGCGGTACAGGGGGACCTCTTTCTCTGCGGCACCGGCCTTGCAGACGGCCAGGGAGATGCCCAGGATGGCATTAGCCCCAAACTGAGCTGTGGAGGTGGGGGGAAGAGATTGATTAGCAGAATGGTAGTAGCCTGCATGATTATGGTGAATTGCAGACACTCTTAGAAAAAACGGTTCTAAAAGGGGTCTTAATCTGTCCCCATAGGGGAAACCTTTTAAGAACCCTTTTGGGTTTGATGTAGACCCCTTTTGGGTTCCATGTAGAACCCTTTTCACAGACAGTTCTAAATGGAAGGCAAAAGGGTTCTTCAAAGGGTTCCCCTATGGGAACATATGAAGAACCCTTTTAGAAAAAGTGTGTGCTGGCTTTTTTTAGTTTGGGGATTAAAACATGTAATTTTTTATAATGAAATATAGTTTTGCACATAAGTGTCAGTGATGTGCAGTGATGTCCTGGCAGCTTGGTGCTGCACCACCTCACACACACACACACACACACACACACACACATACACACACACACACACACACACACACACACACAGTGTTCCTGAGCAGCTCTGAAACTCACACTTGTTCTCCGTGCCGTCCATCTCAATCATCGTGTTGTCCAACTGCTCCTGCTCCACAACACTGATACCCTATGACACACACACACACACACACACACACATATACAGATTGTCTGCATTATTGCAACGCTCTACTATAAAACATGATCACAGTCACCTACCGAAAGCAAAATGTCCCCAACTCACCGAAGAGATGAGAGCAGGAGCCAAGGTGTCATTGATATGACCCACAGCCTTCAGTACCCCTAGAGGAGGGAGAGGGAGAGAGAGTGAGAGAGAGAGAGGGAGAGAGAGAAAGAGGGAGAGAGAGAGGGAGAGAGAGAGAGAGATCAAAGGAAATAAGAGAAGGTTGAATAAATAAAAAAGTGAACTCTTGCATCCACCCATGCATGCACTCACACACACACACACACACACACACACACACACACACTCTCTCACACACACACACACACACGCACTCACACTCTCACACAGACACACATGCACACTCTCACACGCACTCACACACTCACACACGCACTGACACAGACACACACACACACATGCACACACACACACACCTTTGCCCTTGTAGCGTGTCTTGTCCCCGTCCCTCAGCTCTAGAGCTTCATAGATGCCTGTTGACGCTCCGCTGGGCACTGAAGCCCTGAACACACCTGGAGAGAGGGAGGGAGGGAGGGAGGGAGGAGGAGAGGGAGGGAGGGAGAGGGAGGGAGGAGGAGAGGGAGGGAGGAGGAGAGGGATGGAGGGAGAGAGAAGGAAAAGGATGGAGGGAAGGAGGAGGAGAAGGATGGAGGGAGGGAGAGAAATGATAGACAGGGGAATGGGAGTAAATAATACTTACTAACAATTGTTTTCTTGTCTCTCTCTAGCAGTGAGCCACCTACTGTTCTAGACAATCTTACTTGACTGATGAAGAGTTGATTCACCTAAGTGAAAGTCGCTCTGGATAAGAGCGTCTGCGAAATGACTTTAATGGAAATGGAAACAGTCTGTCAACAAAGTACCAAACAAAACACAGTGAGCTACAAAGTGAGCGGAAGCTTAAAAAAAACAACTAAATAAAACTAGCAACCACCGAAATGGTCTGTGATGTCACTGGTCTGTGATGTCACTGGTCTGTTATGTCAGTCGTCAGTGATGTCACTGGTCTGTGATGTCACAGGTCTGTGATGTCACTCGTCACCTTTCTCTGTTCGCAGGTCCACCTCCACAGTGGGGTTTCCCCGGGAGTCCAGGATCTCCCTGGCAATGATGCTCACTATCGACATCCTGAGAGAGAGAGAGAGAGAGAGAGAGAGAGAGATCATGTATGTGAGTGTTATTGTTTCTATGCATTATGCATTCATTCTAATGAATTCATTCAGCTATTTCCACATACAGTAGTTAGATTATGGTCAACTGCAAATCAAGTCCACTAATCCATTCCTCAATGTGCCTAAACCTACTATGCTTCTGATGTCCTATGGAGAAGACTACATACTGTACAATCCTAAGAAATAATAGAAATCACAGGCCCAAAACCTAATTTGGCCAAACTGAATATGAAGTTTATGGGTCTCAATGGGGGAACGTGCTTTAGGCACCAGCTGCAGTTCTCCCCATGGCCACATGGTGTAGCCGGCTTTAAAATCTCTCGGCAGGATTGCTCCCCTGGTGGACACAAGGAACATTACAACATAGTTCTGAGTCCTGTCACGACTTTGTGAGATGCAGGGCATCTGTAACTGCCATTGGTCAGGATTGGACTGTCAACAGGATTGGACTGTCATGCCCACCATGACATCACTAGACATCAATCAACTGGCCCAGGTCAACCAATCAGACGGGGACTCCTATCCCAGTAGGATCGTATGCGACCCAGGGGAGGCTGGTGGAGGTAGAAATCGGAAGACGGGCTCATTGTAATGCATGGAACATGTTTGATACCGTTCCTCATTCCATTCCATGCGTTACAATGAGCCCATCCTCCGATTTCTACCTCCTCCAGCCTCCCCTGCTGTACACGACCACATCACTTGGTTCACTTCAAATACGGTGTGACAAGGTTGTCGACGACATGACGAGGCGATAAAGTTTTTAAAATGTCATTTTAGTGGGTGAGAAAACTATCCATCTATCCATCCATCTATCTATCTATCTATCTATCTATCTATCTATCTATCTATATCTATCTATCTATCTATCTATCTATCTATCTATCTATCTATCTATCTATCTATCTATCTATCTATCTATCTATCTATCTATCTGTCTGTCTATCTATCTATCTATCTATCTGTCTATCTGTCTGTCTGTCTGTCTGTTTATCTATCTGTCTGTCTGTCTGTCTGTCTGTCTGTCTGTCTGTCTGTCTGTCTGTGTCCGTTGACTGCTGTGTTTATGACTGTGTGTCGTCTGTTGAAATGCTTTTGGTTTGAGCGGTGCCTCCATCTGCCACATGTCTCTGTTCAACCCCGACCCAATCTGTCGCTGGAGCCCTGAGTTACGTAACAGCTCCCCAGCAGCTGTCTGAGGAGGATACCCCTGTCCCCACCACACCTACACCAGACTGCAGCTCTCAGCACTAATACTGGAGGAGGGAGGGAGGAGGAGGAGGGGGGAGGAGGGAGGAGGAGGGAGGGAGGCTGCAGAGGGTGCCGCGATGAGGAGAGAAAGAGATATATTATTAAATGCCGAAGAAGAAAAAAAGAAGAGTGGAGATGGAAGGAGAAGAGGGGGAGGAGAGGGGGAGGAGAGGGGAGCAGACGCCAACGGAGAGAGAGAAACAGAAGGCAGATTTACACAGGATTGGCACACACACACACACACACACACACACACACACACACACACACACAGAAGAGAGCAGTCTCCCGCAGGCACACACACACAAACACACAGAAACACACACACACACACATACACACACACACACACACACACACACACACACACACACACACACACACACACACACACACACACACACACTTCAAACTCTACATTATTACAGACAATATTTTCCTTACTCTCCCACACGCAAACACACACACACACACACACACACACACACACACACACACACACACACACACTCACTCACTGTACACCCGCATACATACATATACAGTCACACTCACACACACACATAGTTCTACAGATGCAGACATTCAGAGCCGTATGCCTCCTCTCAGAGCTCTCTCTCCTCTCTCTCCTTCTCTCTCCTTCTCTCTCCTTCTCTCTCCTTCTCTCTCTCCTTCTCTCTCTCTCCTCTCTCTCCTTCTCTCTCTCCTTCTCTCTCCTTCTCTCTCTCCTTCTCTCCCTCCTTCTCTCTCTTCCTCTCTCTCCTTCTCTCTCCTTCTCTTTTTCCATCTCTCTTTCCTTCTCTCTCTCCTTCTCTCTCTCCTTCTCTCCTTCTCTCTCCTTCTCTCGCTCCTTCTCTCTCAGTCTCTCTCTCCTTCTCTCTCTCCTTCTCTCTCTCAGTCTCTCTCTCCTTCTCTTTCCTTCTCTCTTTCCTTCTCTCTCTCAGTCTCTCTCAGTCTCTCTCAGTCTCTCTCTCAGTCTCTCTCCTTCTCTCTCTCCTTCTCTCTTTCCTTCTCTCTCTCAGTCTCTCTCTTCATGCTCTGAGACATCATCATAGATACCCACTGAGCAAGCGCTCCAGTAACAACTGACAACAA
>NC_139665.1:11832386-11904886 GCF_951799395.1 Argentina silus
ACTGAGCTGAGGAGAAACCCAGACAGGCTAGGCTGGTAGGGACTGAAGGAGGGACTCATCTCTGATCCCTGAATAATCATCTGGCGATTCGGAGCCTGATTTAGTTGGACTAAGTCGGGTCTAACTAACTGTTTAGCCATATTGTCAGAATCAAAGTTGACTTAGTTTAGACCCTGTCCATCCAACGTATCATATAGTTCACTAGCTACTATCACCTCTGACACTGTTTAGGTGTTGTTATGTAGCTAGCTACATGCTAGCCCCATCATCAGTTCCCAGGGTATTACATTTATATGAATTTATGTGAATTTATATGGTGCTTAGTATGCGGAAGTTGTGCGGTCAGTGTGGCGCTGTCAGCTGTCTTATTTTGTGTTGTGACGAGCTCGGAGGCGCCATAGAAATAGAATAGAGTAGAACCGACACGGTCCCGCCTCAGACCAAGGCAATTTGGCAAATACACCAAAACATGTCCGACATGCAATTCTAATGCATAATTGCTATGCCGATCATTCTCATCAGCACTCATTCTATATCTGCGGCAGCTCCAGCCAGAGAACACTGTTCTATCTAGTCTGCGTCTGGCCACAGCGTTTGGGACTGGCATTGTAGTCCTTGGACGTCTTGTCCCTTCTCTCAGCCGTGCTAACAATGGTACCCTCAGTCGTCAGACACGGTCACGCAAAAATAAGTGCTATTGTGGCTTGTCACAGGTATGTGTGTTGCCCCGACAACGACTTACTGGTCACAGGGCCCTCGGCTGTAAACACAGCGTTACAGAGCCACCCCTGTGTGGACCGACTGACAGCCTATTGTGTGCTCTTCAGCTATCAAGATGTGTGGCATTCTTTCTGCTTGGTATTGGTATGCCGTGGCCAAGGGTGAAACGGTAGTCTGCTCTCTTACTCAGGCCGACTCTGGTGCAGTTTCACTCACTTTTAACACAAGTGCTTGGCCCAGGGTCCTACCCTCACCTAGGACCCATGGTCCTACCCTCACCTAGGACCCAGGGTCCTACCCTCACCTAGGACCCAGGGTCCTACCCTCACCTAGGACCATGGCCCAGGGTCCTACCCTCACCTAGGACCCATGGTCCTACCCTCACCTAGGACCCATGGTCCTACCCTCACCTAGGACCATGGCCCAAGGTCCTACCCTCACCTAGGCCCAAGGTCCTACCCTCACCTTGGCCCCATGGTCCTACCCTCACCTAGGACCATGGCCCAAGGTCCTACCCTCACCTAGGACCATGGGAGGTTTTTGGGACTTGGACAGGGTTTGCAGCAACGCGTACTGTGCCCTCCCATAGCCCGTCCTAGCCTGCCCTAGCCCACCATAGCCTATCCTAGCCTGCCCTAGCCCACCATAGCCTATCCTACCCTGCCCTAGCCCACCATAGCCTATCCTAGCCTGCCCTAGCGCACCATAGCCTATCCTAGCCTGCCCTAGCCCACCATAGCCTATCCTAGCCTGCCCAAGCCCACCATAGCCTATCCTAGCCTGCCCGAGCCCACCATAGCCTATCCTAGCCTGCCTGAGCCCACCAGAGCCCATCCTAGCCCACCATAGCCTTCATAGCCCATCCTAGCCCATCCCAGACCGTCTCCATCAATTTAAGTTTCTAGCCTTTTAACCTTCTATCTTTTTAACCTTTATTTTAGCCGGGAGTCCCATTGAGACCAAGGTGTCTTTTACGAGGGAGCCCTGCATACACACAGTTTACAACCCTACGTCATACACCATTCCAGCGTGACCTCTGTCCTGTCTCCCGTCTCCAGATGCAGACCATCAAGTGTGTGGTGGTGGGTGACGGTGCGGTGGGGAAGACCTGCCTGCTGATCTCCTACACCACCAACAAGTTCCCCTCTGAGTACGTCCCCACGGTGAGTGGCATGCTGGGAAGGCTTTGGGAGTGTAAGAGTGTTGCTCTTGTTTGGGTAATGTCTTAAAACCAGAGTGGTATAGTAGAATATATATATATATATATATATTCTAATATACTGTACCACTGTGTCATAAACGATATAAACGTCTATGGTTGTGATGTGTGTGCGTGCGTGTGAGTGCGTATGAGTGCGTGTGTGGCGCGTCCGTGCATGCGCGTGCGTGCGTCTCTCTCTCTCTGTCTGTCGTCAGCAGCGCTGTACCAGAAAGCAGAGAGTCTGACCCAGCCCTCTCTGTCTACTGTCCAGTCAGGTCCACTGGGGCGCGACATGCTCACGTCAGCCATACACCAGACCCCTAACGATCTCCATGACTGTTCTTACATTTATGCCATTTGATGCCTTTATCCAAAGCGACTTACAACAAATACATTTGTTTAAGTAAGTGAATCATCTATCCATGAGTCATCATAAGATAAAGTAATCAATGCTCAGACCAGGGGCCATAGGCAGTCACAATGCTAGAAGAAGGAAGAATTACTTTTTTAAATTAATTTCTAACAGAAGAGAAACTTGTAGTGGGGGTGAAGAGGTTCTCTTGTCAATCTTTATGGAGGGAGTCCCCTTCTCCTTAAGCTTAAGCATCAATCAGATGTTAAGTGTAGAAATGTTTGACTGTTGTCAGTAATACTCCTCTGGTGTGGAATATGTCTCTCTTTCTACCTGAACGTTTATGTGGAGGGACGCCAACGTTTCAGTCCACAGACGTCATTAGGGTGGCTTTTCTACGTTGATTTGTTCCACTCTTGAGAACCCGCAGCGAGCTAACTTTTCTCAAACCACCTTAAAAGGGAATAAATAGGGTGTGTAACGTATGTAGAAACAGCAGTGTCTTTTTGCCGTGTGTGTGTGTCCTGTCAGTGATCTAGAGGAAGGGACTCACAGCCCACAGGTTTTCTCTGGTGTGTGTTTCCTGTCTAAACACGTCGTCCTCCTCGTGGCTCTTGAGTGTGTGTGTGTGCCTGTGTGTGTTGCCGCGCCCCGACCCATCACCGTGTTTATGTCTCGACTTGAACCCCTCAAGCCCCGCCCACGTCGTCTTACAGCAGACGAGGTGACTAAGTCCACCCACTGATCAGGAGGGCCACTAGCAGCGATGGCGAGGGTGAATAGTAGCCCTGGGCTAAGATATGTACGTTGTCGGAAACATGACCATAGTTACAGTGTGACAGGTGAACTGGAGTTTCAGCCACAAACCTGTCATGACTTGTAGTTCTGCCCCTACACAAAAACACACACACACGGACAAACATACTCACACACACAGACACATACACGGAAAGAATGGGTACTGTCTGGGGCCCTTGGAGAAGGGGACAAAAATAGAGCAACTTTCAGGTCCTTCTTGAAGATGACAGGACTCATTAAAGGAAATATATATTGAACTCTCTCTCTCTCTGGTAGATGAGGGTCAGATCTGGTAGATGAGGGTCAGATTTGGTAGATGAGGGTCAGGTTTAGTAGATGGGGTGCAGGTTTGGGTATGAGGGGCAGGTTTAGTAGATGGGGTGCAGGTTTAGTAGATGGGGTGCAGGTTTGGGTATGAGGGGCAGGTTTAGTAGATGGGGTGCAGGTTTGGGTATGAGGGGCAGGTTTAGTAGATGGGGTGCAGGTTTAGTAGATGGGGTGCAGGTTTGGGTATGAGGGGCAGGTTTAGTAGATGGGGTGCAGGTTTGGGTATGAGGGGCAGGTTTAGTTGATGGGGTGCAGGTTTGGGTATGAGGGGCAGGTTTAGTAGATGGGGTGCAGGTTTGGGTATGAGGGGCAGGTTTAGTAGATGGGGTGCAGGTTTGGGTATGAGGGGCAGGTTTAGTAGATGGGGTGCAGGTTTGGGTATGAGGGGCAGGTTTAGTAGATGGGGTGCAGGTTTGGGTATGAGGGGCAGGTTTTCTACTATATTTGGTGGATGAGGTGCAGGTTTTACAGCTCGGTTTGGTTATGGAACTTATGTGACACACACACGCACATGGACATGCACACAGATACACTGACACACACAAAAACACACACACACGGACAAACATACTCACACACACAGACACATACACGGAAAGAATGGGTACTGTCTGGGGCCCTTGGAGAAGGGGACAAAAATAGAGCAACTTTCAGGTCCTTCTTGAAGATGACAGGACTCATTAAAGGAAATATATATTGAACTCTCTCTCCCTCCCTCTCCCCCCCCCCCCCTCTCCTGCCCCCCAGGTGTTTGATAACTATGCTGTGACAGTGATGATTGGAGGAGAGCCCTACACTCTGGGCTTGTTTGACACAGCAGGTAGACATGCTCCTAAAACTATACAGCTTCTCCTGTTCCATTGAGTCATGTATTCATATGTTGTTGTTGTTGTTGTTGTTGTTGGCTGACATGAGGTGATGCCATACATGTCACACACTCTCTGTTGCCTGTCAGAGTGTGGGAGATCAGGTAGATGTGTCAACGCTGTGCTTTGTTTAACGTTAAGGTGACTGGTTTGATCATTATGGCGTTGTCTCTGTCGCCCCCCGCAGGTCAGGAGGACTACGACAGACTGCGGCCCCTCAGCTACCCTCAGACTGACGTCTTCCTCGTGTGTTTTTCCGTCGTGTCCCCCTCCTCCTTCGAGAACGTCCGTGAGAAGGTGTGTGTGTGTGTGTGTGTGTGTGTGTGTGTGTGTGTTCCACCGTATCCCAGGGACCGGCAAGCAGGGGAGGCTGGCGGAGGTAGAAATTGGAGGACGGGCTCATTGAAATGACTGGAATGAGGAATGGTATCAAACACGTGTGAGACAATGAGCCCGTCCTCTAGATCCTACCTCCATGCTCATTCATCCCCTCTCCTTTCCTCCTTTCCTCCCCTCTCCTTTCCTCCTCTCCTCCCATCTCCTTTCCTCCTCTCCTCCCATCTCCTTTCCTCCTTTCCTCCTCCCGTCTCCTTTCCTCCTCTCCTCCCGTCTTCTTTCCCCTGCAACTCTTCCCCAGGTCGTTGCTGCAGAAGAGAGCATCAACAGTCAACTTACCTGGTAAAATAAGGGATACATAAAAAAAATGATCCCATTTTGTCTTCTCTCTCCCTCCCTCCCTCTACACCCTCCCTCCCTCTACACCCTCCCCCCCTTCCTCTACACCCTCTCCCTCTTCCTCTACACCCTCTCCCTCTTCACCCTCTCCCTCTACACCCTCCCCCGCTCCCTCTACACCCCCTCCCCTCCCTTCCTCTACAACCCCCCCCCCCTCCTCCCCCAGTGGGTACCAGAGATCTCCCACCACTGCCCCCGGACCCCCTTCCTGCTGGTGGGCACCCAAGTGGACCTGCGTGACGACAGCAACACAGTGGAGAAGCTGGCCAAGAACAAGCAGAGGCCTCTGGCCCCCGAGAGCGGAGACAAGCTGGCCAGGGACCTCCGTGCCGTAAAATACGTGGAGTGCTCTGCTCTCACCCAGGTAGGCAGGGCTTGGGTGGGTGGGTGGGTATGTGGGGTGGGTGGGTGTTTGGGTGTGTGTGTGCGCGTGCGTGCGCTGTCTCCAGACCGCTTGTTGGTATTTTCATGGTCATGATCACTTCACTTTTGCCTTTGATTATTGATTATTGACGATTATTACAATGAAATGGGAGATTGTTTTTAGAGATACAAAGTTTTAAGCACTGACTGAATTTCCTCTCTCTTCCTCTCTTACAATCCCTCTCCCTCCCTCCCTCTCCATCCCTCCCTCTCTTCCTCTCCCTCTCCCCCTCTCTCCCTCAGCGAGGGTTGAAAAACGTGTTTGATGAGGCCATCCTGGCAGCGCTGGAGCCTCCAGAAACCAAGCCCAAGAAGCGCTGCGCCCTTCTATAGTTCTGGAGTTCTACCGGCCAGGGAGGGAGGGAGGGAAGGAGGGAGAGAGAGAGAAAGGGAGAGAGAGAGACAGACAGACAGACAGACAAGAGGGCATGGGAACAGACAGACAAAGCTGGGAGGGGTGGGGGGGGGGTAGTCCAGAGTAAACGTGTGAGACACTCATTTAAACAGTGCCTTTAGTTATGGGGGCGGGGCGGGGGGTAACAAGCACAGCCATATACATTGACATGATAATGTATCTCTCAGGGGAGGCCGGTGGAGGTAGAAATCGGAGGACGGGCTCGTTGTAATGCATGGAACGGAATGGGGAACGTGTTTGATACCATTCCTCAATCTGTGCCATCCATTACAATGAGCCTCCGTCCTCCGATTTCTACCTCCACCAGCCTCTCCTGACCTCTATGGCTCCGGTTCTAACAAGCTGATAAGTTTTCTTCCTAACGAGTTCTAATTAAGGGAGGGAGGGAGAGATAGATGGGGTGAACCTTGATTGCCTTAAAGTTACAAACACAACAGGTGTGTTAGTCTGACAGGGAGAGGGAGAGTTTGATGATACTGAACTAACTGGAAACTTGCTTTCGACTGTGCAGTTCTTCGCTACACACCCGCACACACACACACACCCACACACACACACACACACTACCATCAGTGCTCTGTCTGCCAGCCACCTGCTTCTCCCTTCAGTCTGATGGCTGACACTGTAGCCTCACATCCTGCTGCTTCTTCTTCTTCTCCTCCTGTCCGCTGCCCAGCGCTGCACTGACACCTCTCAGTGATCATCACTCTCTCTCGGTTCTCAGCGCCCCCTGGAGGCCAGAACATAAACTGAATTTCCACTTTTTCTTTGTCGCCATTTGTTTTGGAGATCGCAGTGGACTAATGATGATGTTGTTATGAGTATTATAGGATTTATTTTTGGGGTTTTTTAGCTCTTCATTTTGGGGGATATTTGAGGGGTTTGGACACGTTGTTGTTGTTGTTGATGTTTTGGGGGGGGATGGGGGGGGGGGGGTGTCGTGTGCCAATGGTTTGAATGTCACTGGTTTCATTTGACATAACAATCACGATATGCCTCTAGGGACTACGTGGCTGGTCTTGATGTCAGTAGTAATAACAGCAGAAGCAATAACGGTTGTGAACAATAACAAACAGCTCTATAGAAGCATCTTCATCTGGTCCATGGAAATCAGGAGTTTTACTAAATAAAAACTTGAACTGTATATATTGTTTTCTCCGTTGTTCACTCACAGGATGACCTCTGACCTCTGGCTAAAGGCTTAGACTTAGGACTTTATCTCGACAAGGCACAGATGTACCACGGTGGCTCAAGTCGAGCAATGTTGCATTTTATGGCTCTCATCGTAAGTGTTGAAATGTTGTCAGTTATTTTTAAGGCGACAGTTTATTTTTGAACTTGTCAGTTATTTTCCCCTGTCTGGTTTTGGGGCTCCTATCCTGAAAGGCAGCCGTTTGATGTTCTAATTCAGTTGAGGAGATCTGCAGGTACAGTAGACCCTCTGCACATATTCAAGATTTAAAAACTGAGAAGGCCTGACTGCATTCACCGTCTTTGCTGCCGCACAAGAATCAGCTCCCATGTCTAACAAGTCACACAACAAGATGAACTGAGTCCATCAGAGTGCAATAACAACAGTTGACAAGATTTCAGATCCAATTCCCATGTCTTTGTAGAGCCCCTTAGTTGAACAGGGAATCAATTCAACACTACAGGCCTGTTTCACGGGCACGGATTAAGCCTGTTCCTGGACCAAATCACATTTTCATAGAAAATAGCCATTAAAGATGCATTTCAGTCGAGGATTAGTCCTAATCTGTGTTTGAGAAACCAGCCCTAAATTGATCAAGCTGTACTTCTTCAAGGCACTGTGTATCCATTTAGGAATCCGCTACCAAAACAAGGTGCTGCCAACACATAAAGACAATCCCTGACAACTCCCAAACAACCACAACTAGACGTCACTTCCTCCTACGTGAAATTACGAAACCGGTAAAAACAGTTTTATAAGACGGGTGAAGTGTCCGCTAATGTACGAAGTAACCTTCGGCGGTTGGAAGTGTAAACATGACATCCCTCTCTGTCGTCTGGCCACTAGGGGGAGCTATTACATGTATTTTGAATGGAGCTCAAATAAGTGACCTATATTATTCATCGACGGTCCTAGGCCCATGTTGGCTGTCAGTTCTAAATGGGTCTAGAAGCATCGGTTCATGATTCGAGAATCCAGGAGGACGAAATCATGTAGAGGGATTTTTGAGGTGTGTGTGTGAGAGTGTATGTTAGAGAGTGTAACTGTATGCAGTAAGTATGGCTGATACAGTACAGGGAAAACCCCACTAGCAAAGTCAAGAGCCCTCAAATTCACCAAGTACAGTTCACGTTCACTTCTCTGATGAACACTGAAACCTCTTGACGCACGGCCCTGTAAGAGAGCTCCAGTCCGGCATCAGTCTCCCTGACAGACTAGCTAGGAGCTCTCTGTAGATGATACTGAGAGTATTTCTTTAAACATTGCGTCAGGGCGATCCTCCCATTGGAGGGAGTGTTGTTCTCAGCCGAAGAAACACATCAGACACTTAAGGCAACTCTCAATGCTGGCGTTATCACAGAACAGGGATAGGCAGTCACCCCCACCCCACCCCACCCTCCATGATCCACTGACATGTGAACGGTGTGTAACATCATACCGTGTGAACAAAGTCTCGATTACTAACACAAAGGCAGGAGTTACTCTCCAGGGTATGCAAATCAGGAGAGGCTGGTGGAGGTAGACATCGGAGGACAGGGGAGGCTGGTGAAGGTAGACATCGGAGGACGGGCTCATCGTAACGCACGGAACGGAACAGGGAGTGTGTGTTTGATACCGAATCATTGACCTGGAGATCCTTTCTACAACAATGTCTGGCTAATGGTTCATTCTACCCTCATACTTGTACATATCTGAACAGTGTCGGTATATTTCAGAGGGGATATGACTGCAACTCAACTTACTACCGGCCAGACACAGCAACACGGCCAACACCAGGTGTGATCTCATCTAGAACCTGGCGTAGCTTAATGTAAAGGGGCCAGGCAGGTTATCTATAAATAACTATGACATTCAGCAAGTCGTCTATCTGAATGTCACCAAGTGTTCCTGGTCACATTCAGTAAGTCATCTATCCTATGTCAGTTGGTAGAGCATGGTGCTAACAACGCTCAGGTTGTAGGTTTGATTCCTGCTGGGACCATATATACTGAAATGTATGCACTCACTGCAATGTAAGTCTCCTTGGATAAAAGCGTCGGCTGAATGGCCTATGTTATTATGTCGTCAAGTGTTCGTGGTCACATCCAGTGACAGGTCCCGGTGTCTCAGTGGTTAGTGAATATTATTGGGTGGCCGTTTGACCTCATTATAAGACAGTTGCCATGGCTAAGAGATAGAGAGGGGGGGTGGGGGGGGCCGGGTAATTATGGGATAGAAACTCGACATCTCATCAAGATACAGAGATAGATCTGAGACTCACAGTACCGAATCCCTGCGATCGAATCCTGCATCCAAAGGACATTCTAGTATAATAACGATGGTGTCTTAATAACTGTCTTAAACACTTCCAAACAAACAAGCACACACACATACACACACAATGCTTACAATAGCATGTACGCATAACATGTCTATAGAAAATCCCCATTGTACGGTATATGAATGTGGAATACACTGCCCAAGGACTCCTGTATGTGTGCATGTCAACTCCATCGCTGACATAACTGGTTACCATGCTTACCGTGACGCCACGGCAGCCGACGGTAATATTATGGGGTGTTCTTTGTTGTGTCACGACGTGCCCTGGTATGGGATGGGGGGAGGGTGGGTGGGTGGGGGAGGGGGAGAGAGGGTGGGGGAGGGGAGGCGGAGGGGGAGGGGGGGTGGAGATAATGTTTGTCTGTGTGTGTGTGTGTGTGTGTGTGTGTGTGTGTGCGCGTTAGGCCTCTTGACTGGAACCGGTAGCAAAGGGAAAGCAACCTCTCTCCGTGTGTGTGTAGGGTTTGACTCGCTCCTATGACGGTTAATCTGTACAGGATACACTATACCATTAACCCCTTCATGCCCAATGGCTGTCTCTTCCTGGGGTAACTCCCTGAGAGACTTCAACAATGGTCACACAGCCTGAACTACACCACAGCCTAAACTCCATCACAGCCTAAACTACACCACAGCCTAAACTACACCACAGCCTAAACTCCATCACAGCCTAAACTACACCACAGTCTGAACTACACCACAGCCTGAACTACACCACAGCCTAAACTACACCACAGCCTGAACTACACCACAGCCTAAACTACACCACAACCTAAACTACACCACAGCCTAAACTACACCACAACCTAAACTACACCACAGCCTAAACTACACCACAACCTAAACTACACCCAGCCTAAACTACACCACAGTATGTCTGTGTGTCCCACCTCACTTGTCATGGGCCCACTGTGTCAGTGAAGGCTACTGGTGGTAGCAAAAGGCTACCTGAGAGAGAGAGAGAGAGACAGAGAGAGAGAGAGAGGAAAAAAGGGGAGGGAGGGAGGGAGAGAGAACAGGAACCCTTGCATGACGAGGTCTGTTCTAAACGTCACAGCACGCAATGTATTCTGAGCTATCTGGGCTCGTGTGTGTGTGTGTGTGTGTGTGTGTGTGTGTGTGTGTGTGTGTGTGTGTGTGTGTGTGTGTGTGTGTGTGTGTGTCCACAGCTTGGCGATGCACAGTGCTGTATAGGGAAGGAGCCTGAGACAGAGAGGGCTGGGGAGGGAGAATTAGCACTCCGATTATGATGGAGCAGCGGTGGGGGGGGGGGGGAGGGCAGGCGCTGTGCTTATTATGGGATTCAAGCGTTGTTAGGTGGGGGGAGGGGTGGGGGCGGGGAAGTGGGGGGGGGAGTGGAGGGGTGGGGGGGGGTATTATGGTCTGGCCTGTTTTTGTGTGCGGTAACTCTCCCACTCTCTCTCTCTCCCTCTCTCCCCTCCCTGCTTGAGAATGCGTATGTGTGTGTTACCAAGGGAGCCGGTGTACGCATTGAGATCAAGGCTAGACGTGTAGCTTATTATGGGGTGTGAGTTTCCCCAGGTGCAGATTGAGTCTAAAAGGGGGACAGGCATGATAAGACAGGAGCGGGATGGAGAAACAAGAGACAATTGTCTGTCTGTCTGTCTGTCTATCTGTCTGTCTGTCTGTCTGTCTGTCTGTCTGTCTGGGAGACTCAGAAGGGAAGAAGGCTGACTACAGAACATCCCACAACACAGTACTTCCTGTCAGATCCTGGAGGGTTTCAGTTCAGACATTTCTTCCACAAAACCATTATGAATATAATGTATTCATACTGCCCTCCCCCCCCCCCCCCACACACACACACCCCTCATAAGAACAAAGGATCATGTTCAACACTTCATTGACATGCAACGTACCAGCGCTAGGCCAAATCCCTGACTCTGAATGACAGAAGAAACGTACACCGAAACAGACACCGTCTTGGTAGGTTGGAATGGTTCTGTTGGACCTCGGGTAGAACTAGACTTTTAACCGATGTCGTTGTGTCCCTCAAGAATCTCTTTTGGCTTTTGCCCTGTTAGTCTCCTTCAGTCTCACATGGCCTCATTCCTGTCAGTTATAAACGACACTACACTCATCATTCCCGTTACCAAGAGGAGGCATGGTTAGAATGGTGGTCATGCAGTGGTCCTCTGTGGCTCACTTGGTAGAGCATGGTGCTAACAACGCTTAGGTTGTGGGTTTGATTCCCGCTGGGACCATATATAATGGAATGTATTTTTGGATAAAGCATCAGATAAATGGCAAATATTATTGTATATATATCATGCTCATCATTTAGATGAGATAGGAATGGCTACTTATGTTTAAAAAAAAAAAAAGATAATTATGTATTTTACAATACATTTGTATTGTCTGGTTGTCGATGAAATACCTTCGATCACTTTTGTCTGTCTATCTGTCCGTCAGTCAAGTCATTATTGTCTCATCTGTGTTTCAATCTGCTTTCTGGTGTATCAGTGTCTGTGCGTGTGTGTGTGTGAATAAATCCATACATACTGTTTTGCCTAGTGACAGTGTTACATTAAATGATGTCTGGAATGGAGAGGGTGTGTGTGTGTGGGGGGGGGGGGGGGCTGAAGGAGTATTATGGTCTGTATTTTGGCTTACATGGTAATCTGACCCTGCCTGTAACCCCCACCCCCTCCCTGCTGCTTATCTCCATAGTGACAACAGGCACAGGAAGAATATTATGGTCTGTAGTTTCTTTTTTCGCTCAGAAATGATATTATGGGATGTTCAGTGCGTCTGCCGTGTGGGGGAGGGGAGCGTGCATGTGGGTTCCCATGACAACCGCCCTCATATCCTTCTGATTGGTGATTATGGGATGTTACCCAACCCCCCCCCCCCCCCCTCCACCCCCCAACGCACACACATGAACACTGTGTCCACAGTGAAGGAGAGGAAAGGGGGGGAGGGGGGGAGGAACAGAGAGAGAGAAAGCGAGAGAGAGCGAGGGAGAATTTAGGAGTGTACATGTGCTTCATTTCCGCTGTTTTCTGTGCACTGCCTCGCCGTGTGAGAACGAAACGACTCAGGAAGAGACCAGCGAACGGGACAAAGAGAGGGACACAGGGAAGAGACAAAAGAGAGGGACAGAGAAGTATCAACATGAAGGTGTGCTGAGTCAGAGAGACAGAAAGAGAGAGGGAACAGGAGAGAGAGAGAGGGAACAGGAGAGAGAGAGGGGGAACAGGAGAGAAAGAGAGAGAGAGAGGCAGAGAGAGAGAGAGAGGCCTTGGAGGAGAAACAAAGGGTTGAGAGAAACAGATAGTAGATAGTGTGGAGAGGTCAACTTAAGAGAAAGGTTTGTTTGAAATAATGGAAGTGTAAAAATCATTATGAAACATCATCTCTGCTAACACAAAACAAACACAATAAAACACTTTCATGTAAGGATTCTAGTTGCTTCCTCAATTCATCTGTGGTTTACTCCTGTATTAAAGTCGAACCATTCCATACAAATATCCTATACACGGTTGTGGTCGGACTCATTGAAATCAAGTCTGTTCAGAAAATGTAATAATTCAATTCAATTCAATTCATGATTTGATGTATATTAAGATATGGAGGAAATGAGAAATGGTACGTTTCAGTGAATTTATCTGAATAGGTTTGAGTTTAATTGGAATAGCTTCAACACTGGTTATACCAGCAATAAAACCTTACAATATCCCACTCTCTTTGTTGCCAGTGCAGAACATTATAACAACATCCATTTTCATTCTACAAGACACAAAACAATGTTTTTGGCACGCAACCAAGGCTGCTTGAATTAGTCTCCAGCATGGCGGGGCTCTACAGCTATATCCTAACGTGCAGAACAGCCCTTTGTCTCTTCCCTATCCAGGCAGGCAGCACCTTCAGGCCAGGGTCGGCCTACCGGCTGTCTTCCAACCACTTCAGTAGAGTGCAATACATGTTACTACACCTCATATGCTGACACTGAGACTGGGCTGTTGTCTGTCTGTATCTGACTAGGATACGAAGGTCTGGAGGAGAGCTGGCCTTGACCCCGTCTGTCTCTCCGAAGTCGACTTTTAATCAACATTGTTATCAAAAAAACCTACCTATCAATAAACCTGAGAACGACCTCGTCCCAGGGTTCCTGACCTCTTCTGTCTTTGTTTTCTGCAGAATGAACGCTCAAACTTTTTTTGTGTGATCTCATCTGTGGTTTGTGAATGGAGTACCCATGAAGGCTTGGGAGACTTCATCACAGAGCCTTGGTGTTGGAGAGGACATCCTCTAGAGCAGGTTTTCACCTGGGCATGCCCTGTGGTGACAGCTGTTCATACCTGTGTACACACCGTGTGCATTAGCATGCTTTGTGCGGGCTGAATGTGAAATGCGCTCTTTAATGTACACCATGGTGGCGTGGTTACAGTATATACCGAAGTTAAATGTAGTCATGTGGTGCTTAGTTGCCATGTGATAGCTTTCCCCCCATCCCTCTCTCTCTCTCTCTCTCTCTCTTTGGAGTTATGCTTATTGTGGGATGGTAGTGACTGTGCTCATTACTATTATGGTATGTTGGGTGGGGGTGGGAGGGGTTGAGTGTCTCCATGGTAACGTCGGTTGCTAAGGGGGGGGCACGGAGGAATGGGGAATAGACTGCATGTGGGGGTGGATTATTATGGTCTGTACGTTGCAAGGTAACTATGCAGAGTGGGGGAGGGGTGAGTGTGTGTGTGTGTGGGGGGGGAAGTATTATGGGATGTCTGCCCCCTGATCTCTTTGTGTGTATGCGCGGGGTGTTTTAGTGAGAGGGAGACGGCGACGTTGTGTGCAACGCTGGACAGCATATGAAAAAAATACTGCATTTAATTATTGGAAATATAAAAAAGGCCAAAAAGCAACCTTTTAAAAAAATTGTATAAACTGTTGAAGGAATCCAGTTTTCGTTGTTACTGTTTTCAAACAGTGGAATCATTCAAGTTGTAAGTACAGTGGCTTCGTAACTTATTCTTGTTTCAAAGCATTTGTGTTGTGTAAACATTCCCATTTTGGATTGAATGACTTTAGTAAATTCGTCAAAATCGCTAGATTGCAGAACGTTTTTGTGGGAATCGTGTTCAATGAGCCTCACCGGTAAAGCTATCTTGTCAAGCTAGCGGGCTAGCAAAGTAATGGGACGGGAAACTAGTACTAGCAAGGAGATGGCATGTCTGATGGTCAGCTATGCAGCGACGAATTGATAGAAAGAGGTTAATAATTTCAAGTGGTGGCGACATTAGAAGTTGCTGTCTTCTTCTTTTTGTCATTGTTAAAAGATCGTGAGGAATCACACCAGCTAAATTGCTTTGACTGTAAATAATCACTTCCGTTTTCTTGTTTGTTCCTTTATTTCACCCTTGCCAAAACTTGTCCTCCCTCAACGCTCAATCTGGACGGACTCTCCTAGACTGGGACGGAGAGGACTCAGAAGACGAAACGGATTAATTTATTTAAAACTTTATTTAGTTAGCTGTTTAGCTAACTAAATTTAAAGTTTGCTATCATGTCTGGAAGCGAGGGCGACAGGGATGATTTTGGAGCTCCCGAAGACCGGTCTTTATTGCAAGGTAAGTACCATTTTGCAAACTTAAATTCACAAACTATTCACTCACTGCAATCAAAATGTGAAAAACATGCCTAGCCCAACCACAGCTAGCTATCGTTAGACACTTGGCAATTGTTTACCATACAATCCATTAATAGTTTTAGACTGAACAAAAAACGTGATGCTAGCTAGCTAGCAGTGTAATGTGTGGGCTGCTAGCTAACCGAGTAGAGTTGTTTCGGGTTAGCTAACCCGCTAGCTGGCGTTTTCAACCTTGGCTGACGAGCTACATGGTTTTTTTTGCAGTCATTAGCTCCTATGTTGTAACACAAACTGAGGTTTTAGCTCACAGTGAAACGCTGGCTAGATGGCTAAAAAGTATTTGAAAATCACGCCGACCCACCGGCATTTTCTTGCGGCCTACCGGTATTTTTACGTGCCGATGACAAGATGGAGTTAGCCAGTTAGCTTGGAAGCTGCAGATGACGTTTGGGTAACATTAGCTAGCTCAGCTCTCCTCCTCCCCGGCGGCTCGCTGCTAGCGCCGTTTTGCGTGGTACAGCTACACACACACACACACACACATTTGAATTAATTTACCCAGGTTGTGCATTTGACTGAACAAAAACAACACCTGTTTTGACTCCTCGATATCAGGAAGGGTCAACCATTAACGCGTTACTGTTTACGCCGATGTTTAGACCACGGATATGACGGAAATGTGTCGAATATTTGAAAAAGAAGTTGAAAGGACGGAGCTAAAATGTGCTAAACGCGAAGGGATTTTCCCGTTCAGACATGATGCAGATGTCCTGCACAATACGTCGGTCAGTATTAGCTAGCTAGCACCCACTCACCTTTACCTACCACTACAGGGACAATAACTTTAACTAATAAAGGGGCTGGCTGTGTTCACAACTAGCCCAAACCCAGCTATTACCAGTAGTTTCTACATCTGCTCCCGCAAGTTTTGTATTACCTACTCCACATACTTGAAACAGGCCTACCTTTTAGGAATATATTTGACCCATTTCATTTGGACGAGCATGTGCATGTGCTGTAAATTACCTGAACAATACACACAGGGTTGGCGGCAGTAACTTCGGTTCCACTGCATTAGATTCAATCATTCGACTCCTGACAGCTCGCATTTAGATTGCATTGATAAAAATGAAGTGCCATTCAGACCCGTAGATATTATCCTGTTAGACATGGGTTACTAGCCACTGCTCATTGCCAAGGAGCCATTTGCTTACATTTCCAGACATAAGCAATTGGGTAATAGCATTTGAACCCTATTCTACTTGACTTTGCTCATATGAAGGTTGTTATGATGTTGGATTGAGGACCTTGCTCTGGTCGTATGGGGAGAGTAGCCTCAACATGATTCATTTGCAGTCTTGCTCGCCAAGTGAGACGATGTCCATCACAGCCCCAAACCTCTCATTCATTTTTAAGAAGACCAATTACCAGTTTCCCAGAAATGGCTTAATCCTAATCCTAGATTAAAGCGAGGCTTCTTGCTCCATTAAGCATCAAAATATCATTTTAGAAATTCCCAAGCTACTTGTGAAGCAACTATATGTCTTCTGAGTGCTGTAAGTTGGCATATTACCAAATAATTTTTGGAAAATCATGTTTTAATCAGAATCTTGTTGCTCTTCCTGAGTATGGTGTCTCAGGGTGCTCAAACCCCATTCCTAATTCCTGTCAGAACTCAAACTTGATCACCAGCGTCTAGATTGCTAATCTACAGGAACTTTGGCATTTCTGAAATGATATTTTGGGGCTAAATGGAGCAGGAAGCTACTTGCCCCATTTACTCCCATTCTGTTTACAAGTTGTTATCATGGCTGCTGGACATAACTTAATAACAAACGTTATTTAATTACTTTAAAACCCTCTGTGTCAATCGTCAACATGGGAAATTATGGCTGGGCGATATTGCTTAAAATCCATATCTAGACATTTGGGTGATTACAGAATATTGAGAGCTAGATAAATTGTGTATTGATTTCCCAATAGTATGTATGATGCTTAACATAAAGTTCAAATACATTTCTTATTCAAAGAAACCATCTGCAGAGTTTTTGCCCGAAATAAGAAAATAACATACAATTAAAGGTTATTTCTATAGCCTACCTTGAGTTCTGCCCTAACACCCATAGATGGCTGAAGCAAGTCATTTTCTAAATAAAGTTGCGTTTGTGTCCGTGGGTCTGGGTCTTTATTACTAACGGAAACCAAACACAGTCCTGACAGCAGACTACATGCAAGAGCTGTGAAAAGACCACATTATTTTAAAAATAGGTTTTTGTGCAGCAAAGATCGGCAAGAATAATCTGTGCACAGATCTGCTCTTCTCCACTGCTCTGTGGTTTTCTCACGCTAATAGCAGTCCGCTGCTCCTCTGAAACATGAAGGGCTCCAGTAGCCTACGCACTGGGAGAAAATAAATAATCTCCATCTCTCTCTCTCGCGCGCGCTTTTTATGCGTCCTGCCTCTCTCCTGCCGTCCGTTTTTTCTTCTGCTTTTTATCAGATGTTCAATGGGGGACGCAGGACGCAAAATGTAGTTTATTGTGATAACACCAAAAATAATTCGGTAATTATTTCTATAGTTTTATTGCTCAGCCCCATGGGAGATGTATCTAAAAACCCATTGTAAGTGTGGAGATATATATCTATCTATATATCTATCCACACTTACAAGAACTCAGAATATATGATCAGTCCCTTTTGATTATGAAGGCAAGCATTGAGCAGACTGGTGCTCACAGTGTTAGGGCCGGGCGTTTGAAATGTTTTGGCTATTCCAGTACTTGCATGATTTTATTTTTCGATTATTCTTATATATATATATATATATATGAGAGACACTACAAGTTTAACCTTTACCCTTCATATCAAGTTTAAGTTATGTTTATTTGTCATTACATTGAATACAAGTACACAATATACAACAAAATGCCTTTTACAACAACAAAAAATGGCCACGTTCTGCACACAAAGGGTCACAAATATCAACAAAACAGTGCAAGAGAAGAGCACAGTCGAAGAGCAGCTTGAACCGAGGCAGCCATCTTGGAATCATCTGATCATCATGCTATGTGTTTATGCCTCTTCATTACAGAAGAGGAGGACCTGGAGGAGGAGATGTCAGAGAACGAGGCCCCGAAGGTCAAGAAGAAGAAGAAGGCCAAGAAGAGCAGGGAGAGTAAAAGCAGCAAGAGGCGCCTTCGCAGAGAGGTAGGCATGTCACACTGTCTAGTCCTGCCTAACCCTAGTCCTTTGCAGAGAGGTGTGCGTGTCATAGTGTCTAGGCCTGTCTGTGGACTCAGACTCTCAGGGATGCTCATTGTGTCATTCTCCAGGGCCTCAGTTAGAGGCCCTGTTAGATCAGTGGAGGCTGGCAGACCAGAGTTAGAAATCGTAAGACGGGGCTCATTGTAATGCAATTCCCCTTTCCATGCATTACAATGAGCCCCATCCTCCGATTTCTACCTCCAACAGCCTCCCCTGAGTTAGATGTTAACGTCAGTCATTCTCTGCCATCATTTCAATTTAATGGCTGATTTAGATCAGAATACCCCAGCAGAGTTGATCCTCAAGACTACTGTTATGACTTCAAATCAATAAAGCCAGCAGACACCGCAGCCATGGAGAATACCTCTGTCTGTGTCCCTCACGGCCTGTTGCTCACCCACCATCCCCGGCGTTTCCTACAGGAGCTGCCCATGAGCTCCCCTGAGCCCATGGAGACCCCCGAGGCGGGGGAGGGGGAGGAGCACCGGGGGGCGCCCCCGGCCCGCTCCGACAGCGAGGGCAGCGACTACACCCCCGGGAGGAAGAAGAAGAAGCGCACGAGCCTGCCGAAGGAGAAGAAGAGGAGCAGCTCCGGAGCAGACAGGAGCTCCGGGGGAGGGTCCACCTCCAAGAGGAAGGACCCCGAGCCCGAGGAAGAGGAGGAGGAGGAAGATGACGACGACAGCCAGGTGAGTCTGGGTTCCGGGAGGTGGTTGATGTTTCTGTTAGCCAGAGAGCGTTGGTTTTCGCAGAGGAATAGTTTCAACATTGTGGAGAAGTGGCTCGTGGCCATAACCTGTGTTAACCTCCCATCCCCCAGCACCAAGAGGGTGAGGAGAAGGTTTCTACATCGTTCCTACTGTCATGTTGTTTTCTCTCGCGGAACAGTTTGTTCTCAAAGCCCACACACCAATCGCCATCTCGTCTGTGTGGAGGGTCCTCGACCCTGACCATTGATCATGTGTGTGTTTATGGATATGGCTAACAACCGCCCATTCTATGGATTCCTGTGAGAGACGGCGATTGGTGTGTGGGCTTTGAAAAGCAGATCGTTCCCTGGGAGAAGACGATGCAATAGGAGGAACTAATAAAACCGAGGTTGTGGGAGAGGGGGGTGCTTAGTGGCGTAGCACATGCACTATCTTGCATGTCATCCCTCCTCTCTCTCACCCATCCTTCTTGTCAATCTCTACTGTCTCTCAATAAAGCAGACATAAAAAATAATAATAATAAATAAAAAAATACATACAGACACGCATGCACGCACTCACTTAGCACTTTATTAGGAACACTATACTAATACTGGGTAGGGCCTCCCTTTGCTCTCAAAACAGCCTCGATTCTTTGTGGCATTGATTCCACAAGATGTTGGAAATGTTCCTTTGTGCTTCTGGTCCATGATGACATGATTGCACCACGCAATTCCTGCCGATTTTTCAGGTGCACTTTCAAGCTGTGTATCTCCAGTTCTACCACATCCCAAAGGTGTTTTATTGGATTCAGATCCGGTGACTGGGAAGGACACTGAAGAACACTGAACTCATTGTCATGTTCATGAAACCAGTTTGAGACGACTTTTACTTCGTGACATGGTGCACTATCATGCTGGAAGTAGCCATTACCAGATGGGTAAATTGTGGCCATGAAGGGATGCACATGGTCAGCAACAATACTCAAATAGGCTGTGGCATTCAAGCGATGATTGATTGGTATTAACGGGCCCAAAGTGTGCCAAGGAAACATTCCTCACGCTATTACACCACCTCCACCATGAGAAGGTGTACAGGTGTTCCTAATAAAGTGTTTGGTGTATGTATGTATGTATGTATGTATGCATACATACATACATACATACACACTCACAGAGCACTGAAACCCATGTTAAACTTGGTATTCCATCTGGCCAGATAAGAGAGAAATGAAATCGAGATTGCAATCCAAAGCGGTCTTATCTAGCCAGATGGAATACCAAGTTTAACATGGGTTTCTATGTTAACATGGGTTTCTATGTTAACATGGGTTTCTATGTTAACATGGGTTTCTATGTTAACATGGGTTTCTATGGGGGACGCATGCTTTTAGCCGCCAGCCACTTCTCCACATAGTCGAGGGCTTCTAAATCTCTTCACAGCAAAGAACGCTGGGACCCCGACCAGGAAAAGGCTGTTAATAGCGTTTATGCAAAGGCATATCGTAACCATAGCAACGCAGAACGGCCGTTTGTCAACCCTTTGTTAGGCTGAACGCCAGCATCGGGGGTACAGTATGTCAGGCTCTCTCCGGTTTGACTCCTTTGACGGTGTTGGATCGTTCAGATTTGTAGAATTTGATGTGCGTTCTGGTATTGTCAGTGGTTCCTCGGGTTCCGCCAGCTTGGAGTATCTAGGCGACGGCTGCCACGTGCGTTTTAGCGGCAGCTTCGTATTGTGTCATCGGTGTAAACAAAAAATCGTAGTCATAATATTGTCATAATATAATAGTAGTAGTAGTACTGGTAATACGCTGGTCTCCAGCAGGGGAGGCCGCTTTTAGGGCAGGCTCATTATAACACATGTCCTCCACCAGCCTCCCCTGGTCCCAGTGTGATGCTCACTGCTCACTCCACTGGAAGTGTAGGGAGAGATTAGACGGTTAGTGACCAACCTCACGTGGGCCTGTCCTACCTCACGTGGGCCTGTCCTACCTCACGTGGGCCTGTCCTACCTCATGCTGACCTGTCCTACCTCACGCTGACCTCTAGGAACCCAAGACGTCGTCCCAGCTGCTGGAAAACTGGGGGATGGAGGACATCGACCATGTCTTCACTGAGGAGGACTACCGCTCCCTCACCAACTACAAGGCCTTCAGCCAATATGTCAGGTGAGTCCCCCTGTCCTCACCCCTGTCTCCCCCTGTCCTCACTCTTGTTTCCCGCTGTCCTTACCCCCGTCTCCCCATGTCTCTCCCTGTCCTCACCCAAGTTTGTAGTGTGAGTCACATACCAAGCTCTCTCTCTCTCTCTCGTTTGATGTTTCTTCCCTTCGTTCTCTTCCGTGCTCTCTCGGTTTTTTTCCCCTCGTCTATTTCAGTATATACCTTTAACACCTGCCCGTTTTCTCACCATGCTCCTCCTCCTCCTCCTCGCCATCCCTCCCTCAGGCCGCTCATCGCCGCCAAGAACCCCAAGATCGCCGTTTCCAAGATGATGATGGTGCTGGGCGCCAAGTGGCGTGAGTTCAGCACCAACAACCCGCTGCGAGGCTCAGCTGCCGCCAACGCTGCCCTGGCCGCTGCCAACGTGTCCGCCACCGTGGAGAGTATGGTGGCAGAGGCCGTGCCCCCGGCCCCCGCACCCCCTCCGCCCGCCGAGCCCCAGCCGCCCCCCGCACCCCCGCTACGCAAGGCCAAGACCAAAGAGGGCAAAGGTGGGGAGACGTGGTTCTGACTCTTTGTCCTCTCTCTCTTTTTCTCTCTCTGTTGGTCTCTCTTTCTCTCTCTCTCTCTCTCTCTCTCTCTCTGTTGGTCTCTCTTTAAAGGTGTACATTTAGACACAAACGTAGTTATGACTCTTGTCTACTTTCCTTTTATATGAGTTCCCCCGATAGCAGTGTAGCACAGTGTTAGCAGTGTGGAGATCAGCGTTAACTGTAGTGTGTTTTAGTGTGTCTGTTCTGACTGGCTGTCTCCATGGTGCTGTTTGCTGTCCAGGTCCTAACGCCCGTAAGAAGTCCAAGCCCACCCCCAAACCTCAGGAGAAGAAGAGCGTCAAGACGAAAAAAGTGGCTCCGCTCAAGATCAAACTGGGGGGCTTCAACAGCAAGAGGAAACGCTCCTCCGTAAGAACGCCCTGGTCTTCCTTCCTTCTCTTCCTTAGCACCTGTTTAGTCACCTCTCTCTCTGTCTGTCAGTCTGTCTCTCTCTTTCTCTCTCTCTCTCTCTCTCTCTTTCTCTCTCTCTCTCTCTCTCTCTCCCTGGCTGCTACAGTTATTCCTTAAACCTGTTAAGTCATCTTTTCTCACCCTCACCTGTCTTGTTAGTTTCCAGTTTGACGCTCTCTCACGTTGATAGCAGTTGGGGAACGCTTATCAGGGTGGACGTTCAGACACACTCTCTGCTCCACTCGTTGGTTCAAAGCCCCAGACCCACATGTTGGCAGGAAACTGCTTTTATTATAATAACAATAATAATGCATTTATTTTGTATAGCGCTTTTCTCAGTACTCGGCGACACTACATTCCACGGAGAGAACAAGAATAGATAGATAGATAGATAGATAGATAAATAAGCACAGTCAGTAAAAACAACAATAAACATAGTTAAAGATTAAAAAGCAAATGTGAAAAAGAAAAATGCTTTTGAGGGATAGTTTGAAGGAGGGGAGAGCGTGCTTTGGGAGTATCTAGGCGTGCTCTGTTCCAAAGAGTGGGGGGGGGGGGCTGCAGTGGAGAACGCCCGGTCCCCCCAGGTCTGATGTTTAGTCCTGGTGATGGGGACAAGGTTTGACCTGTTGGGACAAGGTTTGACCTCTCTGTCTTTCCCTCTCTCTCCCTCTATCTCTCCACCCCGTCCCCCCCCAGAGTGAGGAGGATGAGCCAGACGTGGACAGTGACTTTGACGATGGCAGCATGAACAGCGTCTCCGTGTCGGACGGCTCCAACAGCCGCAGCAGCCGCTCCAAGAAGCCCAAGAGCAAGCCCAAGAAGAAGAAAGGTGTGTGTCTGTGTGTGTGTCTCTGTGTGTGTACACACATTGGATCATCCATGGCCACAGGTCATTGTGTATTAACTCAAGAGAAAGGGTCATGGTCAGGGTCAGGGTCAATGCTCTGCGTGTGTGTATGTCTGTCTGTCTTTCTGTGTCTTCCGTCTATCCGTCCGTCCGTCCTAACACGAAAGAGGATCCATCACGGCCATGATGAGTCAGTGTGTCTGAGTCACAGTGAAAACACTGTGCTTTAAATAGTTTTATCATGGAAGCGGTATGCAGACGAGGTGTTCTGTCTGTCAGAGCGTCGATACGTATTGACGAGGCAACTGAGAGGAGTGCTTCTTGCAGTGTTGTTCCACACCCCAGGGGGAGGCCGACGGAGGTGGAAATCGGAGGACGGGCTCCTTGTGATGCATGGAACGGAACGAGGAACAAGGAACGGTGTGAAGCACAGTGTGCGTTTACAATGAGCCCGTCCTCCGATTTCTACCCCCGCCGGCCTCCAACTGACACACACACACACGCGCGCGCGCACAGTGAAGGGACGAGCCACCTTCCCTGTTCCCCCGTAGACTCGAGACCCGTTTCTCCCACAGATGTACGCTTAATCAAACATTTTAATGTCAGTTTCTCACGTCTGTTTGTACCCCCCCCACAGTGGAGGAGGATGGGGACGGCTACGAGACGGACCACCAGGACTACTGCGAGGTGTGTCAGCAGGGCGGGGAGATCATCTTGTGTGACACCTGCCCCCGGGCCTATCACATGGTTTGCCTGGACCCCGACATGGAGAAGGCCCCCGAGGGCACCTGGAGCTGCCCCCACTGCGTGAGTGACAGCCCCCTCGGTCAATCGGGAAACGGGTTATGTAGCGACGTGCTTCTGCTCGGCCAATAGGAGAAGCCGGTTAGAGTGTTTTGTGTGTTTTGAGTGTTTGACCGCAAAGTTTGCGACCATCTTGCTCACCTACCTGTATCTTTTTAATCTCCCCCCCACACACACCCACACATGCACACACACACCTACACACTCACATACTCACATATACACCTACACATATATACACCCACACACACACCCACAGGAGAAGGAGGGCATCCAGTGGGAGGCGCGTGAGGAGGGCTCTGAGGTGGAGGAGGAGGGGGAGGCGCTGGGAGGGGAGGCGGAGGAGGACGACCACCACATGGAGTTCTGCCGGGCGTGTAAGGACGGGGGGGAGCTGCTGTGCTGCGACTCCTGCCCCTCCTCCTACCACATCCACTGCCTCAACCCCCCCCTGCCAGAGATCCCCAACGGGGAGTGGATCTGCCCCCGCTGCACTGTGAGTCAGGGGAGAGGTGGAGGAGGGCGGGGGGAGGGAGAAGGTGGACTGAGAGAGGAGGAGGGTGGACTGAGAGAGGAGGAGGGTGGACTGAGAGAGGAGGAGGGGGGACTGGGAGAGGAGGAGGGGGGGAGGGTGGATCAGGAGGAGGGGGGGGGGTTGGACTGGGAGAGGAGGAGGAAGAGGGGGGGCGGGGGGGTGATTGACATGAAGCAAAGTCAGTCGTGGGGGGTGTAACTCATTTAGTGCCGAGGATGAATAATGTCGCCTAAATTGTGTTAAACACAGGGAAACTAAATCTTAATAGACGGATGTAACACAACAGCCAATACCAGCTTAGTGTGTCTGCTCATCAGACAGAGTTATGATATGAATATATAATAACACCAGTCCTCTGTGATCAGTTCTTCACAATGAAGATTAGAGAAAGTTGTTTAAATGTGCTGTTTAAATGTGCTGTATCTAATATAACTCCCCCCCCCCCCCCCCCCCCACACACACACACACACACACACACACACACACACACAGTGTCCCGCCATGAAGGGGAAGGTCCAGAAGATTCTGACGTGGCGCTGGGGGGACCCCCCTCCCCCCACCCCGGTGCCGCGGCCCCCCGACCTCCTGGCCGACCAGCCCGACCCTGCCCCCCTGGCGGGGCGGCCCGAGAGGGAGTTCTTCGCCAAGTGGAGCAACATGTCCTACTGGCACTGCTCCTGGGTGTCTGAACTGCAGGTACACACACACACAGCCTACTGGCACTGCTCCTGGGTGTCTGAACTGCAAGTACACACACACACCCTACTGGCACTGCTCCTGGGTGTCTGAACTGCAAGTACACACACACACACACACCCTACTGGCACTGCTCCTGGGTGTCTGAACTGCAGGTACACACACACACACACACACACACACACACACCCTACTGGCACTGCTCCTGGCTGTCTGAGCTGCAGGTACCCACATGGACACACACATGAAACGAGACACGGACACACACAAACACATACTTATATGGAGACGCACACACAGCCACGTTCCTAAACGCCCCCTCCCCCCCTCCCTCCCTCCCCAGCTGGAGCTGCACTGCCAGGTGATGTTCAGGAACTACCAGCGTAAGAACGACATGGACGAGCCCCCGCCGGTGGACTTCGGAGGGGAGGGGGAAGAAGACAAGAGCCTGAAGAGGAAGAACAAGGACCCTCTCTACGCCCAGATGGAGGAGAGGTACTATCGCTTCGGCATCAAGATGGAGTGGATGATGTTACACCGCATCCTCAACCACAGGTAAGGCCTTCCTACTCCTCCGTTTCATCACTCCATCCTCAACCACGGGTCAGGGTCTAGCTTTCTAGTCCTCCGTTTCCTTTCCTCTCCTCCATCTCTCCATCCTAAATCAAATGGTCAACATTCTAGAGTGCCATGGGTGACTTTATTCACCATAAATGCTTAAATGATGCTTCATTTTGTAGCCAATCAAAGTATTGATTGGCTACTCCCTCCTCCCCTGACTCCCTGTCTCTCTCCCTCCTCCCCTGACTCCCTGTCTCTCTCCCTCCTCCCCTGACTCCCTGTCTCTCTCCCTCCTCCCCTGACTCCCTGTCTCTCTCCCTCCTCCCCTGACTCCCTGTCTCACCTGTCTCTCCTCCTCACCTGACTCCCTGTCTCTCCCCTTCCTCCCCTGACTCCCTGTCTCACCTGACTCCCTGTCTCTCCTCCTCATCTGACTCCCTGTCTCACCTGATTCCCTGTCTCTCCTCCTCAGCGCGGACAAGAAGAACAACGTCCACTACCTCATCAAGTGGAAGGACCTCCCGTACGACCAGGCCACCTGGGAGGCCGAGGACATGGACGTGCCTGAGTACGACGCCTTCAAGCTGCAGTACTGGAACCACAGGTGAGGCCCCGGGGGAGGGGAGAGATTTGGGCCTTCCCAAAGGCCCAAATCTCCTCCACTTCCTTCATCGAGTTGTTGGTTTCTGCCTCTCTGTCTGGGTAAGAACACCACCACCACCTGGACGTAGTCTGAGGGTAACGTTGTTGTTGTTGTCGTGTCTGTGGTGTTCCAGGGAGCTCATGATGGGAGATGATGGGAAGCCAGGGAAGAAGCTGAAGGTCAAGGGCAAACTAAAAAGACTGAACAGGCCTCCAGAGAACCCTGTCATTGATGTAAGTGTGTGTGTGTGTGTGTGTGTGTCGGAACACCCATGAAGTGTGTGTGTGTGTGTGTGTCGTAAAACCCATGAAGTGTGTGTCGGATTTGCAATTGTGTTGTAAAGAAACTCCTTGTCCCTCCCTCCCTCCCCTCCTCCAGCCCACAATAAAGTTTGAGCGTCAGCCTGATTACCTGGACACTACGGGGGGGAAGCTGCACCCCTACCAGCTGGAGGGGCTCAACTGGCTGAGGTTCTCCTGGGCCCAGGGTACCGACACCATCCTGGCTGACGAGATGGGCCTGGGCAAGACGGTCCAGACGGCCGTGTTCCTCTACTCACTCTACAAAGAGGTGTGTGTGTCTGTGTGTGTTTGTGTGTGTCTCTACTCTACAAACAGGTGTGTGTCTGTCTGTGAGTGTGTCTGTCTGTGTGTGTCTCTACTCACTCTACAAATAGGTGTGTTTGTGGCATGCAACGCATTGTTTGGGAGAGTGGGTAGATTTGTATAACTTTTTTTTGTTTGTTTATCTTTTTATTTTATTTTATTTTATTTACAAGACTACTCATAAACTTTGATTTGCGTCATGTTGTGTTTGCGTAGGGCCAAATGGTGAAGTGGTTTCCATTTGTTGACGCACGATGCCAACTTGGTCACGTACCGCCCATATGATTGAATACCAGTCCAGCCATTTTGTTTAAGTCAGGTGAAATCTGACGACATTAGCTTGAGCTTTGAGTAAACACTCCCGGAGGTGATCCCGTGGGTTAGTACTGCCACCTACTGGTCGGAGTGCAGAATGCAACTCCTTAAATGAAAACACGGATGGCTTGGCAGATCTGTTTCGTGGTTGTTTTCCTGTGCATTGAAAACATGGGGGGTGGGGGAGTGTTGTAATACAACAATAATGCAAGAAATATCTCACTATTATATCTCACTAATATCTCACTATTAAGAGTGAGAGGTGCTTAGTGGCGTACCACACAAACACACACATCACATAACCGCAAGGTCCCTGGTTCGAATCCGACATATCCTGCATGTCATCCCTCCTCTCTCTCACCCATCCTTCCTGTCAATCTCTACTGTCTCTGTCCCAATAAAGCAGAAATGCCCTAAAAAAGACAGAAAATTAAACTCACTCTTTTTGTTTTTATGTTTGTTTTTTTCTTCCAGGGTCACTCCAAGGGTCCGTTCCTGGTCAGCGCCCCGCTGTCCACCATCATCAACTGGGAGAGAGAGTTTGAGATGTGGGCTCCCGACATGTACGTGGTCACCTACGTAGGGGACAAGGACAGCAGAGCCGTCGTCAGGGAGAACGAGTTCTCGTTCGAAGACAACGCCATCCGCGGAGGGAAAAAGGCGTCCAGGATGAAGGTGAGTGTGAAAAAAGAAAGAAAGAAAGAAGGAAGGAAGGATAGAAAGGGGGAGGAAAAATGACAGTGAAGAAACTTCCAAACCAACAGGAGAATGTCGATGAGACAGGTTATGGTGTCTTTCAGTTAGCCCAGTTAAAAGAGTTCTGCTCCCCTAAACTCACCAACTGCCAAAGAGTGCAGAGTGTTCAATGTGGTGTTTACCTAGCAACAACACTTTGATTGGCTACAAAATGAAGCATCATAATAGATGCTTTTTTGGTGAGTAAAGTCACCCGTGGCACTGAATGAGTTAAAGGATGCATTTACTCACAACAGCTGCTAACTCGTCCTCTGGGTACTTCTGGAAACGCCACGTAATCCAGTCCAGCCACGTGTTGGCTGGTTCGGTATCTGATGACGTCTTCAGTGGTTTGTCCCTGGCCTGGGACCATTAGAGAGAGCCCACGGTCTGTGTTTGGTTGAGCTAGCAGGAAAAGAGGCCTGATGTTAGCGTTCAGACGTGAGAGAGACCGCGTGTCACAGTACTCAAAGCACCGAAACTGCTTTTCAAGTTTACTTAAGTTTTAAAGTGCGTTATCACCAGGGTATCAACACACTAAACATCACATAAAAACAAAACACATGAACAAAACCCATGACATAAATAAAAGCATATTGAAGCATTACACAGACATATCGACATGGGAAATGACAGTTGGGGGGGGGGGGGGGGGGGGGTTGCTACTTTGCTGGTATGCTACTTTGCTGGTATGTTACGTTTCTCGTGTCATGCTGAAACCGCTCGCCTCCGCCCCCCAACAGAAAGACTCGTCGGTGAAGTTCCATGTGCTGCTGACGTCATACGAGCTGATCACCATCGACACGGCCATCCTGGGCTCCATCGACTGGGCCTGTCTGGTGGTGGACGAGGCCCACAGACTCAAGAACAACCAGTCCAAGGTGAGCAGGGGCCTGGAGACGGGTTCCCCTACAGCAGGGGAGGCTGCTGGAGGTAGAAATCGGATAAATCGGAAAACATGTTTGTTGCTGTTCCCTCCTTCCTGCTGTTCGTTTTCTCTCTCTCTCTCCCTCTCTGACACGGTTCTCTCCATCCCTCAGTTCTTCAGGGTGTTGAATAACTACCCCCTCCAACACAAGCTGCTCCTGACCGGCACCCCACTGCAGAATAACCTGGAGGAGCTCTTCCACCTGCTCAACTTCCTCACGCCATTGAGATTCAGGTGTGTGTGTGTGTGTGTGTGTGTGTGTGTGTGTGTGAGATTCCTAACCCACACCATTGATGGTTAACTCCTCTGGCCTGCGTTTTCCCCCCCCCTCCCTCTATAGTAACCTGGAGGGCTTCCTGGAGGAATTTGCCGACATCGCCAAAGAGGACCAGATCAAGAAGCTACACGACATGCTGGGCCCGCACATGCTCAGACGACTGAAGGCTGATGTCTTCAAACACATGCCCTCCAAGACAGAGCTCATCGTCAGGGTGGAGCTCAGCCCCATGCAGAAGTAAGGAGGGGGGGGGGGGGGGTGGAAGGGAAGGGATGGAGGGGGTGGAAGGGATGGAGGGAGGGGGGGATGGTTGAATATTGACGTACTTGATTTTGACTGGAGGTGGTCTTTAAATCCTTGACATACAGAAGGCATCCTCAGAAAGACTAACTTACTGGGAGGACTAACATGTATGTGTTTAAACGTTATGGATGGGGAAAGAAGTAGGTTCTTCAGTGTTTTTAACTTTCCTTTTGTCTGTTTCTCTGCTTTAGAAAGTACTACAAGTTCATCCTCACGCGTAACTTTGAGGCCCTGAACACCCGCGCTGGAGGAAACCAGGTTTCCCTTCTCAACGTGGTGATGGACCTCAAGAAGTGCTGTAACCACCCCTACCTCTTCCCTGTGGCTGCTATGGTACAACCCGTCCTCCACTCCTGGGATAGGGAATGGACTGTGCCATTGTGGTAGACGCGGGGAGGGGGAGGCACATGAATGAACCTTGTATATGCTGTCAACATTGTTGATACTAATTCCAAGCAGTTTTATGACTCTATTGTAATGAAAGGTTTTTGTATGGCTGTGACCATTTAACAAATGTTGTAACCGGATACTGACTGCTGATTGGTTCCCCTCAACAGGAAGCCCCAAAGATGCCCAATGGCATGTACGATGGGAGTGCGCTGACGAAGGCAGCAGGGAAACTCACGCTGCTGCAGAAGATGATGAAGAAACTGAAAGATGGCGGACACAGAGTACTCATCTTCTCTCAGGTAACACACACACACACACACACACACAGTCATATAGATACACACACAGTACTGAGACACACACACACAGTTATATAGAACAATAAATACAATAACCACGATGAACAATAAATAAACCCATCTAAACTGCCGCGGTCCTGCCACCTGCTGCAGATGACCAAGATGCTGGACCTGCTGGAGGACTTCCTGGAGAACGAGGGATACAAGTACGAACGCATTGACGGAGGAATCACCGGGGGCATGAGGCAGGAGGCCATCGACCGCTTCAACGGTGAGACACACACACACACACACACACACAGTCATATATACACACACACACACACACACACACACACACGCTGGATATCACCACTCCACTCCCCACGTGTCTCAACCCCACTGTACTCCACGGGAGGCTGGCAACATACACCACACGCTGTTCCCCCACCCCACTCCACAACAGCTTCAGAACTTCAGAACTAGCCTGTGTCCATCATCAGAGTCTGGTACAGATCTGCTGTGCTGGTTTGACTGTTGACTAATGTTGTTGTTGTTGTCATCAGCACCGGGAGCGGTCCAATTTGCCTTCCTGCTGTCGACAAGGGCAGGAGGTCTGGGCATCAACCTGGCCACGGCCGACACCGTGGTCATCTACGACTCGGACTGGAACCCCCACAACGACATCCAGGCCTTCAGCCGGGCTCACAGAATCGGCCAGAACAAGAAGGTGATGATCTACCGCTTCGTCACCAAGGCCTCCGTGGAGGAGAGGATCACTCAGGTAAACAGTCACCTGGAACACCTCGTCTCACACATACACACACACATACACACACACCATTAACAATCACCTGGAACACCTCATCTCACACACACACACCATAAACACACACCATCAACACACACACAACATAAACACAGATACACACACCATAAACACACACACACCATGAACCATCACCTGGAACACCTCGTCTCACACACACACACCATAAAAACACACACACAACATGAACACACACACAAACGCACACACCATAAAAACCTGGGACACCTTGTCACAGTGAATGAGTTAAGCACATCCCTGTTCCTCTCCAGGTTGCCAAGAAGAAGATGATGCTGACCCACCTGGTGGTGCGGCCCGGCCTGGGCTCCAAGACCGGCTCCATGTCCAAACAGGAGCTGGACGACATCCTCAAGTTCGGAACGGAAGAGCTGTTCAAGGATGAGCTGGGAGAGGGTGAGTCAGCAGCCACGGTCATGTTCCCGACAACGCTACGGTCATGTTCGCGACAACACTACAGTCATGAATGGTGGTTAACGTAAAAGCGGAGTTTGACCCTGTGATCCAGCGGATTTGTTGTTTTCATTAGTCAGTAGTAGACGCATTCACAAAACATCCTGTTTCATAAACAAGGGTTAGGGTTAGTCAGGACGGGGCAAGATATCTCGCTTTGAATTCCCCGACCAGTCCCGATGTTCCAAATTGCCCGTTTGACTCGGAGGTAGAAATCGGAGGCCGGGCCTCATTGTAACGCACGGGACGGAACGAGGAACGGTTGTGTTTGACACCACTCCTCATTACAATGAGCCCGTCCTCCGATTTCTACCTCCGCCAGCCTCCCCTGGGTGATGATGGTCTGTAACGGTCCCCTCTGGCCCCTCTGGTCCCTGCAGGGGAGAACAAGGAGGACGACAGCAGTGTGATCCACTATGACGACAAGGCCATCGACCGGCTGCTGGACCGGAACCAGCAGATCGAGTCGGAGGACACGGAGATCCAGAGCATGAACGAGTACCTCAGCTCCTTCAAGGTGGCCCAGTACGTCGTCAAGGACGAGGAAGAGGCGGTGAGTGGGTGTGGGTGTGGCCCAGTACTTGGTCAAGGAAGAGTGTGTTTGTACCATGGAGGTGTGTGTGTGTGTGTGTGTGTGTGTGTGTGTGCGAGAACCATGGAGGTATGTGTTGGAGCATGGAGATTGTGTGTGTGTGTGTTAGACCCCTCCACCCTGACCCTGTCCCCCTCCATGCCCAGGAGGATGAGGTCCAGAGGGAGATCATTAAGCAGGAGGAGAGTGTGGACCCAGACTACTGGGAGAAGCTTCTCCGCCACCACTACGAGCAGCAGCAGGAGGACCTGGCCCGCAACCTGGGCAAGGGCAAGCGCATCCGCAAGCAGGTCAACTACAATGACGGCTCCCAGGAGGACCGAGGGAGTAGACGGGGTAACAGCAAGACGCCACGCGTCACTTACTTACCTTTACATGCGTGTGTGTGTGTGTGTGTGTGTGCGCGTGACAGGGCTCTTCCTCGGTGGGTTCCAGCCTGTGTGTGTTTAAATGTGCTGTTTTGAACATATCACGTGATGGTGGTCTAACATTTACACCTGCCGTCTCTGTCCTCTCACAGCCGATTGGCAGGATGACCAGTCCGACGGCCAATCAGATTACTCTGTTGTCTCGGAGGAGGGAGACGAGGACTTTGATGAGCGGGCGGAAGGTAAGAAAGTCTCCTTCAGGTGTGTGTGTGTGTGTGTCAGTACAGTGTGTGTGAGAGAGTCAGTCAGATTGAAGTATTCAGAGTGTGAGTGGAAAGTTAAGGTGTGTGTGTGTGAGTGAGAGTGGAAAGTTAAGGAGTGTGTGTGCTTGTTGTGTTCACAGCGAACGCTCGCAGACCCAACAGGAAAGGGCTGAGGAACGACCGAGACAAGCCACTGCCCCCCCTGCTGGCCAGAGTGGGAGGCAACATCGAGGTGAGCCTCTGCTCCTAGGAGAGGCCTGTTCAACCTACTCACCACCAAGGGAGGCTGGTGGAGGTAGAAATCGGAGGACAGAGCTCATTGTGATGGAACACGGGTTTGATACCATTCCTCATTCCGCTCCATGCAACGCAATGAGCCCGTCCTCAGATTTCTACCTCCCGGCCGGCCTCTCCCTCCCCCTGGCCTCCACTGCTCCCCTCACGTGTCTCCGTTCAGAACACGTGCTCTAGCAAGTCAGCCTTGCTAGAGCACACACACACACAGAGCCCTGCGTACGACCGCTCCCTGACCCCCCCCATCTCTCTCTGTTCCCCAGGTGTTGGGTTTCAACGCCCGGCAGAGGAAGGCCTTCCTGAATGCAGTAATGCGTTATGGGATGCCCCCGCAGGACGCCTTCACCACCCAGTGGCTGGTCAGGGACCTGCGAGGGAAGTCTGAGAAGGAGTTCAAGTACGAAACACTTCTATTACCTTGTTGGTGTTGGTGGTGTTGTTGTTACCTTGTTCTAGTGTAGATACTGATGCTAGATTCTATCTTCTTGCTACGGCTAGTTGTTTTTCCATTGGTAACTCTCTGTCTCTCTCCCCCCCCCCAGGGCGTACGTCTCTCTCTTCATGAGACATCTGTGTGAGCCCGGGGCGGACGGAGCCGAGACATTCGCAGACGGCGTCCCCCGCGAAGGGTTGTCACGGCAACACGTCCTCACTCGCATCGGCGTGATGTCATTGATCCGCAAGAAGGTAACGCTCTACACACACACACACGCACACACAGTACTGAGACACACACACACACAGTACTGACACACACACACACGCACACACAGTACTGAGACACACACACACACAGTACTGACACACACACACACACACAGCTAAAATGCTGAATAAAGGAACATAACGCTTTAATTTTCGCTTTTAACAAAGATTGTCAGATGGTGATCCCATGTGGATGGTGTGAGTGTGTTGACTGACCCGTCGTGGCCATTCCCCCCCCCCCCCCCCCCCCCCCAGGTGCAGGAGTTTGAGCACGTCAACGGCCAGTGGTCCATGCCCTGGATGATGGAGCTGGAGGAGAGCAAGAAGGCAGCTGCTGTGGCCGCAGCCCAAGCCCACCCCGACTCTCCAGGGAAGACCTCCTCCACCGGCACCCCCTCCGACACGCAGCCCAACACCCCCGCCACAGGTACCTTTCTCATCCCTCCCCCTCCCCTCCCCTCTCTCACTCCTCTGTTTCTTCTCCTTTTCAGAACCTCTCAACTCTGTCCATCCCTGATTTTTATACACACTTACTACTTACAAATGTTTGATTTTTTTTCACTTTCCCATCATCCTTTCATCATCTCTCTTTTTCATTCATCTGCTTTTTGTCATTACAATGATGGAGTCCTCATTTGACGCTCTGTCCTCAGAATCCACTTTCCTAATCCAGGTCTTTAGTTTGAATGCAGCGCTCATCGCTAATTTGAGCCTTCAATCACTCATGACAATCTGTTGCTGTCTAATGCTCCGTCCTATCCCTGACTCCCCCCTGCCTCTTTGACCTTTCACCCCTGTCTCTGCTTCCTGCTTCCTGCTCCTGCAGTAACACTCCCAGTAACCCCACCCCCCCCTCCCCCACCCCCTCTGTGCTCTCACCCCCCCAGCCCCCAAAACGCCCTCCACTGGTACACCCGCAGACACGCAGCCCAACACGCCCGCCCCAGGTAACACCCCCCCCCACACACACACACTCTCTCACACTCTCACTCTCTCGCTCACACACACACACACACACACACACACACACTCTCTCACTCTCACTCTCATACACACTCACACACTCACTCAAGAGGAGTGGTGGTGGTGATGATGGAGGTGGTGATGATGATGATGATGATCTTGCTTTCCCCTTCCAGACGAGGCCTCTAAGACGGAGGAGAGCGGGAAGGATGGAGAGAAAGATGGGAAGAAGGAGGGAGAGGTAGAAAAGGAGAGCAAGGAGCCCAGCAAGACAGACGACCCAGAGGTACATCCCATAATGACACACCTTGATCTCCCCCAGTTACCAGAGTCCAGACCAGACCTGGAACTAACCCAACACAGAGACATGCGTTTTATTAGATGAAAGAAATTAGTTAAAATCGGCCGATTTTCATCTTGATGTTTTCACTTTAATTTTCACCTTCACAGTTTAGGTGTTCAGAGATTTTCTATACATTTCTAGAAACCCAAAGCGTCACGTTCTAAAACGCATCGGTTGCCTTTCTGTTTTGGTCTTAATTCTGTTCATCCTCTTCTCCCCTCGCGTCCAGATCATTGCGATCCCTGATGAAGATGAAAAGACTCCCTCGCCCGAGCAGAAGGAGAAGAAGGAGGAGAAGGATGAGGAGCCCATGGAGACGGACAAGGCTGTCACCGGAGAGGGGGAGAAGGAGGGAGAGAAGGAGAAGGAGGGAGAGACTGCAGAAAAGCCAGCGGAGGGAGGAGAGGAGACCAAGTCTCCGGCAGAGGGCAAGGCAGAGGTCAAATCGGAAGACTCCGAGGCCAAAGGTGAAAGTTCAATCTGGTCAATTCCCTCTGGAGCCTCGTTTACCTGTTATTGAATAGTAATAATAAATCCGATTTAAAACTGCGCTTTTTAAGGACCCAAAGACGCTGAATGATAATGAATGTAGTCTCCGGGGTTCCGTTCTGTTTTCTATTCCATCTGCCACTTAGAGTTGTTTTTATTGTCTGCGTTCTAAAACCACTTTCCCTCTCTCTCTCCTCCACCCTGTCTGGTTGGACAGAAGACAAGAAGGAGGAGAAGGCAGAGAAGATGGACACCACTCCTGCTGCAGAGGACAAGAAAGGTAGCTCCTCTCCCTCTCTTTCTCAATATCATCTCTTCTACATGAGACCTATCAGCCATACTGCTCCTGGACAAGCCCTCCTAACATTTCTCTCTCTCTCTCTCCTTCTCTCTCTCCCTCCCCGTCCGCAGAGCAAAAGGAGGAGAAGGATGGTGTGAAGACGGAGGAGAAGCTCCAGAACGGAGACAGCACCAGAGATGTTGTGGTGGTGGGGGGCAGCGAGGAGAAGAAGAAGGCCAAGACCAGATTCATGTTCAACATCGCAGATGGAGGCTTCACAGGTAGGACGGACGGACACACACACGCGCATATATTCACTGGTCATGTCTGAGTTAATAATCTCTAATCTCTCTCTCTCTCTCTCTCCCCTGCAGAGTTGCACTCTCTGTGGCAGAACGAGGAGCGGGCGGCAACCGTCACCAAGAAGACCAATGAGATTTGGCACCGTCGCCATGACTACTGGCTCTTGGCTGGCATCATACAGTATCCTTTCAGACATGTTGTGTTTGACACCGTTCCTCATTCCGTTCCACGCATTACATTGAGCCCCGTCCTCTGATTTCTACCTCCACCAGCCTCCACTGTTTCAAACCCATGTTGGCTCCCTGTTGTAGGATCTAGAGGCAGTCAACCAGTCAGTCAGCCAATCAACCAGTGAGACAGTCAATCAGTCAGGTAACCAGACTTCAAGGAGTTCAACCTGCAACAACAGAAGTTAACAATCAGAGACAGCAGACATAGAGAGGCCTGTGTGTGTGTGTTGTCCCTTGACTCTGGCGCCCCCTAGACACGGCTACGCGCGCTGGCAGGACATCCAGAACGACGTCAAGTACGCCATCCTCAACGAGCCCTTCAAGGGCGAGATGAACCGAGGGAACTTCCTGGAGATCAAGAACAAGTTCCTGGCGAGGCGGTTTAAGGTACTAACCCTAACCCACACACACACACACACAATCTACACAACCCCTGCACGTCGTCCCTCTGTAGGAGGCATCTTGGACTACAGTAGACGACAATCCTTCTGTCCTCCAAAATGACTCTTACTTAACATGCACTGAGCACAACACGACACCTGTCACACAATACTAAATCTCTCCTCTCCCCCGCCCCCTCCCCCCCACCCCCCAGCTGTTGGAGCAGGCCCTGGTGATCGAGGAGCAGCTGCGCAGGGCAGCCTACCTGAACATGTCTGAGGACCCGTCCCACCCCTCCATGGCCCTGAACACTCGCTTCAGCGAGGTCGAGTGTTTGGCCGAGTCCCACCAGCACCTCAGCAAAGAGTCCATGTCGGGCAACAAGCCCGCTAACGCCGTCCTGCACAAAGGTAGCTAGCATTGCTGCTAACGGCGTCAGGCTAAAGGTAGCTAGCATTGCTGCTGCCTGCTAACGCCCATGTCGAGGGAGTAGGAGCGGAATAGTCTTTCCATAGAAGAGAGGGAGACAGGTTTTCTTCCCAAAAGATTAAACATGAGCTCTGAAAGACTGTAGTCAGCCTTTTGTTTACTATCACTAATCAAATAGCATAGCACTTTTTACATAGCCAACTCTCTCATCTCTCTCTCTCCCTCCCTCCCTCCTCCCTCTCTTCTTTCTCCCTCAGTTCTAAAACAGCTGGAGGAGCTGCTAAGTGACATGAAGGCGGATGTCACCCGTCTCCCAGCAACCATTGCCCGGATACCACCCGTCGCCGTGAGACTTCAGATGTCGGAGAGGAACATCCTGAGTCGCCTGGCCAGTCGAGGCCCAGACACACAGAGTCAACAGGTACTAGAGGCTAGGAGGCTAGTCGAGGCCCAGACACACAGTCAACAGGTACTAAAGGCCAGTAGAGGCCCAGACATAGTCAACAAGTAAAAAAGGCTGACATGTGCTCCATGTTTTTTTCTTCTTGGGACATTTGCTAACTCTGGCATCTCTCTCTCTACCTCCAGCAGATGTCACAACAGTAGCCTGGCTCAGGCTAGCCCTCTTGACCCCGCCCCCGCGCCTCACCTCTACATTCCTGATTGGCCCAGCTAAGACCACCTGCTCAAGCTTGAAGCCACGCCCCCTTACCTATATATATGGACTTGCAGAGTTTCTATAGGCTGACACCCATGGAGGCTGTGGAAATAAAAGCTATTTTATTTGTTCCTTCTTTTTTTTTTTTCAATTTCTTTATTAATATTATTGATATAATGTTATTATGATGTTTTTGGGACCTAAATAAACATGTAATAAAGGATTGTTAAAGAAGTGTTTGTTTTGTATCGCTAGGTTGATTGCATGACTGAAGGATGTGGGAGCTAGCTAGGCTTATTAGACGATTTGGGAATTGTGTAAATTAAAAGCACGCTGCACTCTGCGACGATCGGCGACCTTTGGAACAATGTCGTGTTTGATATTTGATTGTGCCCAAAGCGCGTTCCTCTCCTGCGGTGAAACGGTGGAGTTGTTGATGTTAGGTGTGAAATCCACGCGTCTGGAGAGAGACGGAACTTTCTCATCTGGGTGTGGCGTCAAAGTTTCCGACCGTAGGAAGTCCTTTGTGGTTCAGTAGTGTGTAGGCAGCTTAAGGCAGCTTCACTTCAACTGTTTCAGGATCATTCTAACCTTATCGATACTTTAGATGGATTCCCCTCCCCACTTGCTAGGGAAGAAACAGGCAGTACCGTGCAAAAGTATTTTATTTTTTATTTTTTTTACAACATTTTCAAATGTTGGTACCTCAGCCTGGAATTGAAAAACATTACATTTTTCCCTACAGATCTACACAGCCTACTGGACACGTTCAAAGTGAAAGAAACATGTTTTTTTTTTTTTTTTTAAAAAGGCAATCATTTATTAAAAATGAAAAACAAGGGTTAGTGTTTAAAATACTACTAGATACTTTTGCACCGCACTGTCCTCACATAATTTACATACTTACAAAATAAATACCATATGTTGATGGATTTGATTAGAAAAAGAAATGTAGCCATGTAGAAATGAACACGAACCGAAAGATGCCTATATTCATACCTTTATTAGAATAAGCATATGGTAAGCAAATGGCTGTGCTGTTGCATAACTGAATCACGTCATTTAGCAGTGTTGTTATCAAAAATATTCCATCCAGCTCTTTTTCTACAGTATAGACGATCAAACTATTATTTTGCCAAATCCCATAGAGAAATCCTCATCTCCACCGTCACACAGATATTTGTTCCTAATTGAAATGATCATATGTAGTTCACTTCAATTACTGTTCATTTATCACTTTCACAAATACTCATATTTTAAATCAGTTGGAATATTATATTGTTTATTGTCTAGATAAAAGAGGGTAATGTGGTACTTGCCTAATTGTGCTGTAATCACAAGGCCTAAAACTAGTGGTAGGCCTACCATTTCATTTCCTATTCGAACAAAATGTTCGTCTTCACATTTGTATCAATTCCCATATCAACAGGGTATTTAAATGTGTTCTCTTTCCCCTGTACACACAATTCTGCCAATGCCTTGACCTACTGTGCCTTCACAGTCTGCCTGTGGTTAGAGAAACCGAGGTGTCTAAATGTGTATGAGTACGTTATCAATTAAACCAACCGAATCCTGCTTGATACAGGAGTTTGTCCCAAGTTCTGCTAAATACGAAACAAAACGCTAACCCCAAGTGTGGACTACAAATATTAGGCCCCCCTTTAGGGTCTCGGCTGTCATAAAACTACATGAGTCCCACTGTAGTTACAGAAAGTAGGTGGAGGCTACAATCACGTCAGCATAGATTATGAAATGAGTCGTCAGATTCTTCTCATGTATGCTGTTCTTATTTTCTTCACTCGTCTTTGGCCCTTTTTTAACAGTGAAATTATACTTGAACGAGTCTACACACTTCTCCTAACAGAGGAGGTAAGAAACAAGGGACACGTTTATACCCAAAAGACGTCTATAATACAGGACCGAACGGCAACGTGACGGTTCACAAGACTGAAGAAACAACAAATACTTCACATCATCATGACCGTTGTAGTTATTCTTGTCAATAGGATCAGGGCGGAGACATTAATTGATTGAAGGAAATAGGGAAAAAAAAAACATTCTGCATCTGTAGATCCCAGCTCTCTCCCTCTCTCCTTGTGTTGGTGCTCTCTGCCTCCTTTCACTATGACAAGTCCATAGAGTGACTCAAAAGCATCAATAAGCATCAATAAGCTAAGATATCAAGGATGTGCTTTGTACAACAAAGCAAATACAGCTCTTCCCACTTTTCTCCCTGGTACAGTTCATTACATATATGCTGAAATGTGCTGCAAACACAGTCAACCAAGGGCAAAGACACATCCTAAGTGGTATCACTTGCTTCGGCTCCTGAAAAGCACACATATTATATGGAATACACTAGAATATACTGTACTGTTCAGGTGAAATATCTGGTCAAGTGTAAAATTAGGGGAAAGGAGAGAAAGAGCCACCCACTACAGGAGAGGAGGGGGTACTGCATGTCTACAGGTGTCTGGTGGTTCTGTTGGAAGGCATCTGTGAGAAGAGTGGGATGAAGGGGAGGAGTAAAGGGGGAGAGGGAGGATTCACAATCATGGCTACGCTCTGGTATCTCGTCTTCTGCTGGTGTCCATCCCTGGAGAAACTTGCTCAGTAGAAAAAATACACTGAAAGAAAGAGAGAGAGAGGGGGGGAACATGAGCAGGAAAACCATGTCATAAGCCAATCATTTTTTGTAAATATTGTTTGTAGATGTACACAAGATTAGTTTCTATGATGAATTACTATGTTGACACATATTCCATTCTAAAAGTACACTCTCATCTGTGTGGACATTGGCCTGTATTGTCCCATATTCAAACTTGAGAATCAGCTTGAGATCAGCTTCCATTTGCCTTCAATACCTTAGTGTTGTATGACGTTATGTAAGCTTGACATACTGTCTGTAGCTGAAATATACAGTACCAGTCAAAAGTTTGGACACACCTTGCCAAGAGTGTGCAAAGCTGTCATCAAAGCAAAAGGTGGCTACTTTGAAGAATCTAAAATATAAAACATATTCTGGTTTGTTTAACACTTTTTTGTTTACTACATAATTCCATATGTGTTCCTTCATAGTTTTGATGTCTTCAATATTAATCTATCTCTAATGTAGAAAATAATAAAAAATAAAGAAAAAGAAGGTGTGTCCAAACTTTTGACTGGTACTGTATAAGTCAACATTTACAAACATGGTACTTACAGAAAATGATTCCAAAACAAATGACGCCTATGACTGCCATCATTATCATCATCTGCAAAACAAGTTAAAACACCTTTCAGATGTATAATATAATATAATATACGCCATTTAGCTGACGCTTTTATCCAAAGCGACTTACATTGCATACATTTCAGTATATATGGTCCCAGCAGGAATCGAACCCACAACCTAATGTTTGTTAGCGCCATGCTCTACCAACTGAGCCACAGAGGACCAGTAATAATAATTATTAATATGAATCCTTCTGTGTTATCTCTCAACATGATTTATCATCTGACACTTACAGTTCTACTTTGTAAACCCCCCTAGTACTTAATAATGATAATTAATAATACTACTAATAATACTACTACTACAAATAATAATAATTAATACTACTACTACTACTACTACTAATAATAATAATATGACACTGCTGAGTCAGTCAACATTGATATCCAATATCATTTCTACAGGTAGAGCGATCAGTTTCAGACAGAGTCAGTTTCAGACAGAGAGAGGAGCTGTGATGTTGATGTTTCAGACAGACAGAGGAGCCGTGATGTTGATGTCGATGTCGATGTTGATGTTTCAGACAGACAGAGGAGCTGTGATGTTGACGTTTCAGACAGAGAGAGGAGTGTTTCAGACAGAGAGAGGAGCCGTGATGTTGATGTTGATGTTTCAGACAGAGAGAGGAGTGTTTCAGACAGAGAGAGGAGCCATGATGTCTATGTTTCAGACAGAGAGAGAGGAGCTGTGATGTTTCAGACAGAGAGAGGAGCCGTGAGGTTGAGAAATGAAAAGATATAAAAAAAATAAAAAAAAGCCTATGGGGGTGGAGACCGGACGACTGAGATTAGGAGAAACATGGGTTTAGAGCGAAAGAGGGGGAGAGAAATGAGAGGGAGAGAGAGAGAGAGAACAAGTGAGAGGGAGAGAGAGGGGGGGAGGGAGAGAGAGAGAGAGAGAGAACAAGTGAGAGGGAGAGAGAGAGAGGGAGGGAGAGAGAGAGAGAGAGCATGAAAGTGTGGGAGAGAGAGGGATGATTAGGAGGAGTTACATCACAAGTCACAGCTGGGTTTTTAATCCAGCCCCTACTGTAATCCAGATTGGGATTTCTAGCCCTCCCCCTCCCCCCTTCCCCAACAGAGCAATCTGATTGGATGGGTACCGGGCCAGCCATCTGTGCTCAGGAGCAGAACGGGCCGTCTGCGTGAGGGTTTATAAATTCATGTTGAAAGATGAAATATGGATGGATAGTTGGATGGACAGATAGTGGAATAGACAGATAGTTGGATAGACAGATAGTGGGATGGACAGACAGTGGGATGGACAGATAGTGGAATAGACAGATAGTTGGATAGACAGATAGTGGGATGGACAGATAGATGGATGGACAGATAGATAGATGGACAGATCGTGGGATGGACAGATCGTGGGATGGAAGGATGGGAAATATGTCCAATATGAAGTGCAGGAGAAAGGAGAAAACAAACCAAGGGTGAAGATGGAGGCAGGACAGACAGTCACATCAACACACAAGAAGACTGGTGCAATACAGGCGGGAAAGAGAGTCCTTTCAACCAACATATCCTCTGTGTATACGGACATTATTTTCACAAAATGGCTGACCACAGTGAAAATACACCAGTGGCACTTCATCATGATGTAATACAGCGAGTGACTGTCATGGTAGCCTGCACTATGCAAGCCTAAGCATAACGTTGCAAAGTCGTTTTTTATGATTCAAAGACTGTCCTGTATGAAGGTTATCAACTAATCATTTCTATTAAAAATAACCCTCAAGAGGTTACAGGGGTGGCTGGTGGAGGTAGAAATTGGAGGACGGGCTCATTGTAATGCATGGAAAGAGGAATGGTATCTGATACCATTCCTCATTCCGTTCCATGCATTACAATGAGCCCGTCCTCCGATGTCCACCTCCATCAGCCTCCCCTGGTTGGCTATGATGTCTTCTTCACCTCATTATTGTCTATGGTGTTTTCAGTAACAATAAAGGACTTTCACACATAGGCCAATGTTAATAACAGTCATTAACAAGTCACACACACACACACACACACACACACACACACACACACACACACACACACACACACACACACACACAAAACAAGCAATAAACAATCAACCAATGATTGCAAATACACACACACACACACACACACACACACACACACACACACACACCTTGCAGTTTTTCCACCAGTACTTGTTCTTCAGCTTGGCAGCGCTGCTCTCGAACTGCGAGGCGCCGGCTTGGAGGGCGTCGGCCCGGTCATCCAGCTCCGACAGCTTCTGGTCCCTCTCCAACACCTTGTCCACGTTCACGCGCATGATGTCTACCACCTGCAGGGGGCGGTAGAGGCAAACCCTTCAGTCAGTCAATTAGGAATCAATCATGACCGGTAACACCTCGTCGCTTGCGTCGACGTCCTGATACGATCCGTCAGACGCACCCAGAGCCTGTTGACGGGCGCAGCTGATTAGGACACCCAAACTGGTTATAGTGGGAGAGATTTGTGGTTCACCTAGGCCCTAGTCATTCCATATGACCCCGAACTGGCCTTAGGAATGTCCGGGAAAACCTCCTGGCCCTGATCACAGCCGAGAAGTGGCTATAAGGAACTGTCATCAGGCTGTGATGTCACAGAACACGAGGACGGTTCGTTCTCTTCCCGACTGATAATAACATCCTTGTGAACTCTGTATGACCCCATCCCTTCATCCCCATCCCTCCCTTTCTCCTTAGGATTTCATCCTTCATTCGTCCTGTCTTTGGGGTTGTGGGGTGGGGGGGGGGGGTTGATTGACAATTGATTGCATGGCAAATAAAGCATTGTTTTTGACCCCCCTCTCTTACCTCATCAACCTGTGCCTGAGTCTGCTGTAGTCGGCGGTTGCTGGTGAGGTTGGGGGCCGCGGCCGGGGGGCCAACCTCTCCCTCAGGGCCCCCTGGGGCTCCCGGAGTGGCCGAGTCTGGGATAGGAGCAGACCTGGGGAGGGAGAGAGAATAAGAGACAAAACCACTCCAACATGTCTATCATACATAGACTCATTTCATTTCATTTATTTTATTTTATTTAAGTTTCTTTATTTTATGTTGTAAAAAAAAAAAAAAAATGCTAAGTGCAAAAATGTGTTGAAGTAACAACAGACCAAATGCACACTACAGTGAATTAGAAGTTAATCTTGATGACAGATTACTAAACAACATCCTATAAAATGCGTTCTTCAGCAATCAGCCAAACAACCACGATAGCCTACTTTTAGTCCAAAGCCTGCATTAAACCAGGATGATTTCGACACCCAAAATGGAGAAAGATTTAGTAAAAAGCAATGGAGGCTGCTAACATAAAATAGATGGGTTTTACAATTAGATAAACCCCCAACGTGTACAATATGATGACTGAAGAGATATCAAAACTAGGAAATGCAAGATAAGGAGCACATTACCGACATGAAAGCACTTTTGAGAATAAGTACAATGATGAATAGAAAATGACTCAGTGAATGACTCGTAGTGATGTCGTGAGACTGAGTGTCAGTCATCATAATATTGTCTAAGACACAATTTCAATAATAGATGTCATTACATTAAAAAAATATATATATATACACGCAACTTTTTTAAATCGGTAAATATTGCTTACATCCTAAAAGAAATAGGTAGGTGACTCAAAATAAGTCAATATGCGACAGTGACTATTTTCGAAATGTATCGTATTCATTTTACCAAATCAAAAATAGAATTTATACTTACATCTCGATGGTAGCCGTTTAATAGACTGAATCCGTGGGAGGGGAGTAGGGAGAGAGAGGGAGGGGGAGGGACACGAAGCGCGTGTACGGAAGAGAGAGCGGGGGGAGGGGGAGGGGGGTACAGAGAGAGAGAGAGAGAGAGAGAGAGAGAGAGAGAGAGAACCATACATATACAACAACTCGTATAAAAGCAATAATGGCCTCGAAGCCGTGATTTATCGTCAATAACGTCACGGGGTTTGCCGGCACTCAGCTGGCGTCGTGCCTAACAACTCTCCCTACCTGTATTGACTATAAATGCTTCATAGCACTATGAAATGAGATGGAATTACGTGAGATTCATTCTATGAGATGTGTTTGTAGCATGTGAAGCATCATTGGGTTAGAGATATTAAGAGGATTTGGAATAACCAATTTCTTAAATTGAACGAGTCACGGCAAGAAAATTATTGTATAATTGTATACAAAGTGATGTGCAAGCTGCAGTATCACAATAGAGTGTAACTGAACATTTGATGTCTATTCCTTTAAATGACGTTCAATTGAATGCCTTGCCTACTGCAGCACTGAGGGCAGGTGAGGACCCTATATAATCAGCATGATTTACCCAGAAGGCCTTGTGTTCAAGGTGAGTAAGCAAGATGGCTGCTAACACAACTGAATTATTGAAAGAAAGAAAAAAAAAATGTTTGTCGACCTCATGTGATTTACATGGCATATTTGTTTCAGGGTTTTGTTTATCAAGCACTCATTTAAAAGAATAACCTCCATTCCCAACTGCTGAACTATGGTAAGCATAGCTCCTTGAACCAAACTGATTAATCTTTGTTTGAGATGTAGGCTGAGGTGCATTTCAAGCACTTCTCAAGTTCTGCTTGCACACTAACACAGTAGTTGGGTCTTCAATTAATTCAGTTTGGCATGGTGAGCCCCACCTTCGCCATCAGTGACTTAACTCTGTTAGTACGCACTTTGGATCAATGGTAGCTGGTACTGTACATTATGACTTGTTACTCTAAGATTAAGGGTTTTTCTCAACAGAGGGAGTGCATCTCTGTACACATCGGCCAAGCAGGTGTACAGATGGGCAATGCATGCTGGGAGTTGTATTGCCTGGAGCATGGTATCCAACCAGATGGGACGGTCCAGCAGGGCTCTGGTGCTTCTGCCCTGGTTGACTCATCATTTGGAACCTTCTTCGGTGAGACTGGGTCCGGGAAGTATGTTCCCAGGGCTGCTTTCATTGATCTGGAGCCTACAGTTGTTGGTAAGCATGTGCAGGCTTACTCTACACTGGTGATGGTCTGCTGCCCCTCATAATACTATGAAATGAAACTGCATTTTGAGTATAATCCTGATTCGTTGTGATGCGTTAGTAGCTTGTGAAGTCACATTTCTCGTGCAGTTGCCTTGATTTCGCCATACGTGTCAATGTGACTGCTTGTCTGGTCCTCTGTGGCTCAGTTGGTAGCATGGTGCTAACAACGCTTAGGTTGTGGGTTTGATTCCTGCTGGGACCATATATACTGAAATGTATGCACTAACTGCAATGTAAGTCGCTTTGGATAAAAGCGTCAGCTAAATGGCATATTATTTATATATATATATATATATATATATATATATATATATATATATATATATATATATATATATATATATATATATATATAATCTCTAGATGAGATCCGGAATGGACCCTACCGTCAGCTGTATCACCCTGAACAGCTCATCAGTGGCAAGGAGGACGCTGCCAACAACTATGCCCGTGGCCATTACACCATTGGCAAGGAGATTGTGGAATCTGTGCTGGACAGAATACGTAAAATGGTGAAGCTCTACAAAAGTGATGCAGTACACGTATAGCAATTCATAATCATTGTTCTTTGGCCATTTCTGTACAAGGAAGCAAGTCTCAGTGTTGAACGTTTGGGCGTGACTCCTGTGGTGTTTTTGTTCCCAGGCTGACCAGTGCACCGGACTCCAAGGGTTCCTCATCTTCCGTAGCTTTGGTGGTGGGACAGGCTCTGGCTTTGCTTCTCTGTTGATGGAGCGCCTGACTGTGGATTATGGGAAGAAGTCCAAGCTGGAGTTCTCAGTCTACCCAGCTCCCCAGGTGTCCACAGCAGTGGTGGAGCCCTACAACTCCATCCTGACCACCCACACCACCCTGGAGCACTCCGACTGCTCTTTCATGGTGGACAACGAGGCCATCTTTGACATCTGCAAGCGTAACCTTGGAGTGGAGCGGCCATCTTACGCAAACCTCAACCGCCTCATCGCCCAGATTGTCTCCTCCGTCACCGCCTCCCTGCGTTTCGACGGGGAGCTGAACGTAGACCTGACTGAGTTCCAGACCAACCTGGTGCCCTACCCCCGCATCCACTTCCCACTGGTCACTTACGCTCCCATCATCTCTGCAGAGAAGGCCTACCATGAGCAGCTGTCTGTCCCTGAGATCACCAACGCCTGCTTCGAGCCGGCCAACCAGATGGTGAAGTGCGACCCCAGGCGGGGCAAGTACATGGCGTGCTGCCTGCTATTCCGCGGTGACATTGTGCCCAAGGACGCCAACGCGGCCATCGCTGCCATCAAGAACCGCCGCTCCATCCAGTTCGTGGACTGGTGCCCCACTGGGTTCAAGGTGGGCATCAACTACCAACCGCCCACAGTGGTGCCAGGGGGAGACCTGGCCAAGGTGCAGAGGGCCGTGTGCATGTTGAGCAACACCACCGCCATAGCGGAGGCTTGGGCAAGACTGGACCACAAGTTCGACCTGATGTACGCCAAGCGGGCCTTCGTGCACTGGTATGTGGGTGAGGGCATGGAGGAGGGAGAGTTCTCTGAGGCCAGAGAAGACATGGCTGCCCTGGAGAAGGACTATGAGGAGGTGGGGCTGGACTCTGCTGATGCCGGTGAAGATGAGGAGGATGAATATTAATCCTAATTGTCAGTATTTGTACTTTGTCTCAGCAACCCCTTTTGTAAACCTTTAATAAACCGAAAAGCATATGCGCTGTTGATGTTGTTTCATTTACACTTCATTGATTTGTTCATCCATTCAAATAATACGATGGTTTGGTTACATGGGTTCAGTAGGCGTCATTTATCAACATGTTGAATTAATTGTATAGGCCCAATGAATTTGGGAATAATATTTTGAGACATTTTGAGAAATGTAAAAGCTGTAGGAAGCACATCTGATAATGAATCAAATAAGCTCTACAAGGGTGGCTGTGTAGATTGGAGCATTATGCAGTAGGCCTACAGCCTAACGAATTTTGAAATTGATTGGGTGTGGGGGACAACATGTTTACGATCTTGTCCAAAACTGAAACCACTGTAAATTTCTAGCTGAATGACGGTTCCCACAAAATAGGCATTGTGCTGCAGCTATATTAACCCAAATTGATGATCAGTTATTGGCTTGCATTTACATTAAATCTTGCGTCTTTCAAACTAATGTACATGTACAGGGCTAAAGGAATGGCGCATGCCATGTGGTTTCATCAAATCTATTTCACTCACTTTGTGTGCAGACTATTGAAACAACTTAAAACCCCTTTGACACGTTTGAAAGTACGGTTTTAATGGAAATTGCAAATTGATATATAGCGTTTTGGAATGAAACTCTCTTCAAGCCTATATTTTTCCCAAAACCTTTGTATTAGGCTACATTAAGTCAAATACACACACACACAATTTCTACATCAAGAACAGGCAATCAAACTATCAATTGAGTCTTGGAGACTAACGTGCTGACAGACGATTATGACGCATTAACGTTACAGTCCCAAAAAAAGAAACAAAGGCCTGAGCACAAAATTAATTCATCATGGTAGAAATAGGAGGACAGGCTCATTTTAATGCATGGAATAGAAGAAGGAATGGTATCAACCATGTGTGTTCATACCACTCCTCATATCATTCCATACATCGTAACGAGCCCGTCCTTCAATGTCTACCTCCACCAGGCTCCACTGCTCTGCACTCACGAATGACACAGATGGAAAAAGGTGCTTAATGTTCCTCTCAAGCCTCATCTCAAATTTAACACATTGTGTCCTGCCTGATAGATCATTTTCAAACCAGTCGACGGCCTGCTCTGAAAAGCCAATGATGAGCAGCCGCTGTTTCAAGATGAGGTGGTCAACAGTATTGAAGGCCTTCGAAAGATCTATAAAAAAGAGCAGCACAGGTTTTTTTGGAGTCCAGTGACTCGATAATATTGTTGACATGAAATGATGAAAATGACAGACTTTAGTTAATAACAGGGACGTGCTCAGAATAATCCTTTCAGCCAATCATATTAGACCACTAAAAGGGTTTGGGTTTCAAATCAACAGTGAGCTGTTTACATCCATTTCTTGCAGGGTATGAAGCCACATGCAGATGTGAGACCTTCACCAAATAATGAGCTACTTCTTCTCTCTGTCTCATCTTCCCCTGCGGACCACAAACTCTCCAGGTCCCACAAAATAACATTAAGGAGTAAAACTCTTCTCTAATTCATTCTGGACACCTGCATATGACTTAAATAGGCTTAACACTTAAAGAGGCTGTGTGAAAGAACAGTCAGAGTGCTCCAGGGTGGTGTGGATGGTCAGGATGGAGTTGTAGGGCTCCACCACTGTTGTGGACACCTGGGGAGCTGGGTAGACTGAGAACTCAAGCTTGGACTTCTTCCCAGAGTCCACGGAAAGGCACTCCATCAGCAGAGCCCGTCCCACCACCAAAGCTACGGAAGATGAGAAGATGAGCCCTGGTTCAATTCCAGCCATTGACATATCCTGCATATCATCCCTCCTCCCTCTCTCTCTCTCACCAATCCGTCCTGTCAATTTCTACAGTCTCTATCCCAATAAAGCAGAAATGCCCTAAAAAAAAATATATATAAAAAAAGAAATATATATTATTATAAAAAAAAAGAAAAAGAAAAATGGTATCACTGTATGTGATATACGTGACAAATAAAATTTGATTTGATTACCATAGTTCAGCAGTTGGAAACACATGGTCTGAAATGGAGTGGTTAGTAAACAAAACCCCGAAACAATTTCAGAAATATGTAAAGTAAGTAAATCACACATGGTTGGGGAACACATCTGTACATCGATTCCGTTGTGTTAGGGGAAAGCAACATGCACTATGCTTACTCACCTTGAACACAACGCCAGCTGTGGTTAATCGTGCTGATTATGTAGGGCCCTCATCACCTACTCCTAATTGCAGTAGGCGTAGCCCTTTCTCAATTGTCCGAAAATCTATCCTCCGCCATGACAAATCAACAAATTGCAAAGCGGTATATACCTAGTAATTAATCATAATTGCAAAAGTTGAGTAATATAACATGACTATTCATGGTATCAATAACCGTAATTAGTCATCATGAAACTGCTTCGTCGGACCATAAGTGTAAGCCACTATCATTGTGACTTGATTTTACAATCATTTTAATCATATTACTCTTAAAAACAAAACACACTTTGTGTCAGATGTGGGGGACACCATCTGATCCGACCCCGGTCAGGGGGTCGCCATGACAACCAGGCCAGCGATGCTTTACTGTAAGATACACGGCTGCGATCTATTCAAAACCATCACACTCCTATTAGTTGCCCCACTGCCCCACTGTTACACCATGGGGCAAGTAAAGGTTGACCAGACTCCAACAAAAAATAAATAATACCCATCATGTCGCAAATTCAGGCAGGCAGGGGGAGGGTTGACGACGACTAAGTGGGGGAAAGAGAGGAGGAGGGGGTAGGAGAGGAAGAACACACGGGGCCCTTCCTAAGCACATCTTTTCATGCGAAGAAACGGCACCGTCAAAAATGTCAGTAGCTATAGGTGTTTTTGTTAGGTAGTTTATTTTCACATGTATACCTCTGGAGGCGAAATGGATCGCGGAATTCTTTCCAATCAGACCAACAATCACTTCGTAGTTTTTCTTCGGTCTGTGTTGTTAGCCACACACTAGCTCCAGCTAGCTAGCTAGATTGCACGCCTGTAATTTTCCCAGATTCAGAAGTCCATTTGCCGCACTTAATATATATATATATATATATACATATAGAAAACTGTTAACGTCATATAATGCACCAGACGTAAGGGGTTGTGAACAATGATCGCTAGCTACTATTATTTGTAGTTGTGATCTGGCTAGCTAGCTAGTCTGAATAACAGCTGATGATGATGGCTAGCCAGCTAGCACTTGTTAGCTAGCTGGTTAACAACATGCTTGTTGTTAGCAGAGAGGGATACTACTGTAAATCAGCATGCACACGTTATAGCCTGAGCACACGACCCGAATGTGAAACGTAGCTAGCTAACGTTAGAGAGATGAGAGTGATGTTAACGATAGACGTTTCTGTCCGTTTTTCCTCATGCAACTTTCTCATGTTTTGAACATTTTCAGCCCTAATTTTGGTCCCTCAAAGCGACTCTGGCCCGGGCCACAGTCCGCGGTCTTGAGTTTGATAGCTAGTCGTGATTGAAGCACGTCTCTCCGTGTCCCAGCACGTCTTCTCATCTCAGGAGTCCGACATGGGCGACAGCAGAGGTATGGAGCTAATGTCACAGGGGTTTAGGAATTAATGCATAGATTCCTCTTGTATGTGATTTGAATACAAGGCGAGGGTTAAATGTCGAGCTTGCAGACATTATTATGGCATATCTTATAGCTTATCTTTATCTTTCCTGGTGATAGAAATGTAAAGACTTATGATTAATTTATTCGAGAGCTCTGCCCTTTCTATGAATAAATGCATAGGACAGAATGTCGTTGTGAATCATATGCTATTGTGGACATTTGTTGAACAAGCCTGCCATTTACAAGAAATCGTCCAGGGGAGGCTGGTGGAGGTAGAAATTGGAGGACGGGCTCATTGTAATGCATGGAATGGAATGAGGAATGGTATCAAACTCATTCCATTTCATGCATCACAACGAGCCCTTCCTCCGATTTCTACCTCCACCGAACTCTGCTCTGATGTTAATCTTGAGTTGTGTGTTTTTCATTGCCATAATAATAATAATTTCTGCCTTTTTCTCTTCTCGTCAGATTCCCGCAGCCCCGATAGTTCGTCTGTATCCTCGCCCCCCTTGGGCCAGCGCTCGCCCCACCTGACGCCATCGGCCGCCGCCATGACCTCCCTGCCGCCCATCACCTCCGCCGTCAACAGCCCCATCAGCAGCATGGGTTCCCCCTTCTCCGTCATCAGCTCCTCCCTGGGCTCGCCCTGCCTCCCCGGGACGCCCTCGGTGGGCTATGGGCCAATCAGCAGCCCCCAGGTGAGCCGTAAGCCTTCAGACGGGTAGAGAATGGGTTGCGACATCCTGTCACTCTACTGCTCTTCTCCTGTCAGTTGTTTCCAGGTCACCTGGTCTCTGTCTCTGTCAGTCGTCCTCCTCTCCCCCGCTGGTCCCTAGCCATCTCACATTTAGCCGGTGATTCACCACAGGTTAGCCAGGCAATCGGAACACTGAGAGAATTAACCTGCTTAACTCACCAACTGCCAAAGAATTCCGTAACACTCGCCACCTAAAGTGCAGAGTGTTTTATGTGGTGTTTACCTAGCAACAATACTTTGATTGGCTACAAAATTAAGCATCATCATTTATGATTTTTTGGTGACTTTATTCACCCTCGGCACTGAATGACTTAAGATGGTGATGGTTAGAAGTGCTCAGTAAGTTACGTTGCTTTGAGGGCGAGGAGTACTTCCACTGACACTTCTTTCTCAGTAGCTGTTTCTCAGTTGTTAGCAACAAGACTCCTCGCGTCCTCTCCTCTGTCCTCCACTCTCTTCGTCCTCGGCGATTGGAAGAGACTATGTAAAGGGAGGAACCTAGATCCTCTCCTCCAATATGTTTTTAGTCAGACGCGAGTGTCTGTCAAATTGATGGATGACATATCGGTCTCTCGGTGAGTCAGCGCTTTGTCAGCGCTTCTCTATTAATGAGATCCCTGGATGTAACTTATTTTTTACTGTCCCATGGTTTGACTTGCAATTTTTGAATCCATTTGGCATTGCGGTAGCTATGCACATCTTTCATCAACTCTCTTGGTTAGCATTTTTAGCAACAATAGTAGAAGTGAATGGAAGAGACACAAACTCTTCTGTCTGCTTCCACAAGCACTGCTTAAAAATGGGAAATTCAAAAGGAAAAGCCACATTAAACCCCTGACCTCCGAGTTAAAGGTAGACCTAACATGGAGAGTCAGACAGCGAACTCGTTGTTGCTATGTGGGGCTGGTAGGCGGTTGCATCCGGTGATGGGATCCCTTACCCTCTCCTCCCTTTCCATGTCTCGCCCTGTATGACACCCCTCCCTCTCTGCCTCAGATCAACCTGTATGACATCCCTCTCCTCCCTCAGATCAACCTGTATGACATCCCTCTCCTTCCCTCAGATCAACCCTGTATGACCTGCCTCAGATCAACCCTGTATGACACCCCTCTCCTCCCTCAGATCAACCTGTATGACACCCCTCTCTCTCTGCCTCAGATCAACCCTGTATGACATCCCTCTCCTCCCTCTCCTCCCTCAGATCAACCCTGTATGACATCCCTCTTCTCCCTCTCCCCCCTCTTCTCCCTCAGATCAACCCTGTATGACTTCCCTCTCCTCCCTCTCTGTCACAGATCAACTCCACAGTGTCCATGTCGGGCCTGCACGCGGTCAGCAGCTCTGATGACGTGAAGCCTCCGTTCGGCCTGAAGCAGCTGTCGGCCCACAGCCCCGGGCCGGTTCTGTCCCAGAAGCGCCTGTGTGCCATCTGTGGGGACCGCTCCTCTGGTGAGCTCAGCCCTCCGGGGGGGGGGGGCTCTGATCAGACTCTGACAGCTGGCACCATTTTACTTATTTTAGCAACGTTGAAACAAATCTGTCCTGTGTCTGCCACTCTCCGTTCCACTCAGCGGAGAGGGATATGTGAACATGCTGCGCCCTTTACACGCTACGCCCTTTACACGCTACACCCTTTACATGCTACACACGCTCCGCCCTTTACACGCTCCTCCCTTTACAGGCTACACCCTTTTCACGCTACACACGCTACACCCTTTACATGCTACACACGCTCCGCCCTTTACACGCTACGCCCTTTACACGCTACGCCCTTTACACGCTCCTCCCTTTACACGCTACGCCCTTTTCACGGTACACGCTTTACCTTACTTACAGTCAACAGCGGTATTGACTGCACCACATTGAAATACTGTTTCCACCCAGTCTGATTGTCAGTGGCATTGCATCACACCTTTAGAGGTTCAGACTCTGGGCTGTAAGCTTGAAGTTCTCTGTGTCTCTCTCCCTCCCTCCTTCTCTATCTGTATGTCTCTCCCTCTCCTTTCTTCCTCTCCCCTCCACCCTCCCTCCTCTCTCCCTCCCTCCCCCCTCTCCCTCTGTAGGTAAGCACTATGGTGTGTACAGCTGTGAGGGCTGTAAGGGGTTCTTCAAGCGGACGGTGCGTAAGGACCTGACCTACACCTGCAGGGACACCAAGGACTGCCTGATGGACAAACGCCAGCGGAACCGCTGCCAGTACTGCCGCTACCAGAAGTGTCTGGCCATGGGCATGAAGAGGGAAGGTGAGAGGCCCCCCTCCTCCATGCCTCCAGTCCGCTCCTCTCACGTCTGAAACCTCTGGTTTACAGGGTGGACGTTATTACTGTACATGGAGGGTGGGGGCAGGAGTTTTTCCCAGACGCCATGTTCAAAGCAGGAAAAACTTCTGGCCCTGGGTACCAGTAGTCACCAGTAGGGGGAGCTGAGCAGAGGGAATGGTAGAAGAAGAGAGAGACAGAAGGATAGGCAGAGGGGATGGTAGAAGAGGGAGAGAAGAGACGTCTGGGGAATGTTCTACCTTGGCTGGTCGACCAAAAAGTAAATTTTCTACCCTGGCAGAGCAGAGAAGACTGTTCCCAGGTCATAAACATACTGAAAGGTTACTCTGTCACGCAAATGTTCAGTTAACTTGAAGTAATCTGGTTTTGGATTCCGAGGACCCTCACTAGCCATCATGTATGTTTTCCTGCTGAAATTTCACTGAATGTTAGATTATATATTTGTTCAATGGATTACATTTCACAATATTTGAAATATCAGTTTGACACCAAGACACACATTGACTTTCCTTCTCTGTGTGTGTCCACTGAATTAATGAATGCACAGTGAGGATGTCAGAGATCATAATATTTATTTAATGTTGAAATTATATGTTGTACTATACATTTCTAAGGGGAGAGTATTGATTTCACTTAATTGGGGATGGACAGAACGAGAATAAGAGGTGGAGAGAGGGGGAGGACAACCTTGTCAACACTAACCCCTGTCCCCCTCTCTCCCTCTCTTGTTTCCTCTCGTTCTCTCTCTCCCCCTCTCCTTGCTTCTCTAGTGGTCCAAGATGAACGGCAACGATGTAAGGAAAACAGTGGGAGGGGGGGTGTGTGTGTGTGTGTGAGAAAGTGTGTGTGTGTGTGTGAGAATGGTATTGTATTTCTGTAAATACTGTTCTATAGTTTCATGTCAGTGTTCAGAGATGGACCGTACCAAGTGAGACTGTTACTCAACAGTAAATGTCTCTCTTCTGCTTCTGGTTTATTTTCTACTTCTTTATTTGGTGAGGCGGTAAAACATCTCATTATTATTAATAATGGTGCATTTCTTTATTGCTGAGTGTCAGTGTGAAAGGGCTGCATGGGAGTTGAACTAACCAGGAATCGTGTATATCTGTGTATTTCTCTCTCTCTCTCTCTCTCTCATCTACTCTTTGCTTGGCTTTTCTGCTTTTCTTTCGACTTTTCTCCTGCTGTCTGTCTCTTTTTCCCTCCGATATGTTGTTCTCTCTTCCACACATTTGTCCTCCCCCTCTTTTTTACCTCTTCGCTTCTTCCTTCGTTCTCTGCCTCCCTGTTGCTCTCCTCTCCTCTCCTTTTACACTCTCTCCATCACTGCCCTCTGCTCTTTTCATTCCCCACCCCTTTCTCCTGCTCTCTGCTGCTCACTCTCTCTTCTCACACCTTCCCCTCCCCTATCCGTCTCTCTCTCTCTCCCTCCCTCTCTCCCCCCCCCCCCCCTACTGCAGCAGTGCAGGAGGAGCGACAGAGGAACAAGGAGAGGGATGGAGAGGTGGAGTCCACCTCCGCTGTCAATGAGGAGATGCCGGTGGAGAAGATCCTGGAGGCTGAGATGGCCGTGGAGCAGAAGACTGAGCTTCACGCAGACGAGAGCTCAGAGGCCAGCTCTGTGAGTGTGTGTGTGTGTGTGTGTGTGTGTGTGTGTGTGTGTGTGGGGGGGGGGGGGGGGGGGGTGAGAGAGAGAGGGGAGATGATGTTGTGTTCCTAACAACTGAGAAAACGCTCTTGTCTCTCGTCTCTGTCTCTCTCTCTCTCTCTCTCTCTCTCTCTCTCTGCAGCCCAACGACCCTGTCACCAACATCTGCCAGGCAGCAGACAAGCAGCTGTTCACCCTGGTTGAGTGGGCCAAGAGGGTTCCTCACTTCTCTGAGCTGACCCTGGACGACCAGGTCATCCTGCTACGCGCCGGTACGCAGTTCCGGCCAAACAGCTTTGTTTACAAACATTCCGCATCCTGCCTTTTGCCCCCTCCCTTTTTAAAAGAGAAATAGCCCCTCCTTTCAACTGTTGGCCCTCATGGATTGGCTGATGACTCCATCACTCCCGCCCCCTCTCTCTCCCCATAGGCTGGAACGAGCTGCTGATTGCCTCCTTCTCCCACCGCTCCATCGCGGTGAAGGATGGCATCCTATTGGCCACCGGCCTCCACGTCCACAGGAACAGCGCCCACAGCGCCGGGGTGGGGGCCATCTTTGACAGGTAACACACACACACACACACAGAATGACACTAATACACACACACATGTGAACATGTCACACGTTTATTACACACACACACACACACACACACACACACACACACACACACACACACACACACACACACACACCCTGTCTCTTTCTGTCTGTCTGTCCGGAAACCATATAATGGCAACATCTTGCATCCTCATGAGTGAGAGAGATTTTGCCTTTATGTGATTTGGAGAGTAACTCAGTAATCATGACAAAGCTTTGCATCCTTCCTTTTCACAATTCCAGTGAAAATAAAAACCATATATCGCTAGTATGTCTGTTTAGTATCTGTAAGATCTATTCCTAACTAGTTTAAAACTTGACATGTTTATGAAGACTTGATGAGATTGTTGACATGTTTATGAAGACTTGATGAGATTGTTGACTGGTAAAGACCAGGAAGAAGGGAGAACGGTAGAAGAAGAGAAGTCGCTCTCTTCCCTCGCTTTCTGCTGGCTGTGTGTCTGCGTCTGATTGGCTGAGACTGCTCTTCATAGACTGTCTGTAGAATGACAGCATGGCAGGAAGCTGGCGGCTAACGGCCCGCCCCCACACTAGTCCGTGGCGTACGTTAGTTACGGAGTGAGCCGACGGTTTTTCTAGCTGAGTCATCTGTTGACGGACAACGGTCTGGACAGGGATTGGCTCAAATGTGCGATTTGGAACATCAGAACTGATCAGGACATTGAAAGCCAGATATCTTGACTCACATTGTTTGAAATGCGATTGTTGTGGTGAATGTGTCTACTGCGGACGAATGGAAACAGAAAACCTGTTGATGACAGGGAAAAATGCTTCTTTAAGACAGTTAGAAACAAGGAAGCGTTCATGCCACTGGTTGTTAAACCCTAATTCCAGGCATCCAATGGGATAGTGACTTCATACGTTTACGCTTCTGTCTGTTTTCCGCCGGACTAGTGTGGCCGGGGCCCTAATGCTTCATGTAGAAATTGCTGTTGATTTCAGTAGGATAACACACACACACACACACACACACACACACTACCACACACTGCACACTCATTTATACAATGTTTAACAGGCATGTGTCAACATTTAAATTCCTCAGCCATTCCCTCTGGCAGAGGTAGAAGGGGTATGGCACATGTCAATGGAAAACACATGCACACCCCAACTCTATAGGGTTCCCGCATCACATGGTGTGAATTCACTGTTAATTACACAGTAATTACATTGTTATTAATGGTTAATTAAGCATTCTGTCTGCGGGGCATAGACTCTTTGGGCATCTCTTGGATTAACCAGTTGCGTTTGTATCAGATTCATTGCTATCTAGACACCCCTGCTTTCATTATTTGTGTTCCAGTCAATAAGATTATTGTTTTTAATTTCTAATTTCCATTTCTAAATTGTCACTTCATCACTTAATTCTTTAGTTTCAGAAAAAAAATATGTAACTTTTTTTGTTATTATTTTTTGTTCATACCAAATTCAAATGCCCTAATAATGTTTCATTGTTAATTTATTGCTGACTATTTAATCTCCTCTGTGCTTATGCTTCTTTGCTCTATTGCCATTGGCTCATGCTTTTACCCATAACCGCTTTTTGCTGATTTTGATACACCAGTATAAGGGAGCAAAGCGCTTTTGCCAAAATGTAGAACCAGAACTTGCTTATGGTTTCAGTCAAACTGGAAGTACCCAGTCATGTTTCTCATAGGGATTGTCCTGAATAGCTAATATAATATACCACAGTCAGTTTTGTGAAACATACAGGTGTACAATTTCTTATTACATTTATATTCCGATTAACTAGTGTTTGGTTAGGGTTAGGGTTTGGTAACTTTATAAATGTTATGGGTTTGTAAGTCTAAATGTGAAAATTAATAGCTAACAGATTGACTAGAGAAACCTAAACTGCTAAGCTTCAAACTGCGTTCAGTTAGTTAAGTTTAGTTTCGATTTGTGAATTATGAATTATGATTATGAATTGCATTCTGTGTATTTTGTGTACATTCAGTGTATATTCGTGAGGTGCCTTTGGTTAATAAAAAATAAACTCATTTGCTTATGATAGTGTGGGAAATAATAGAAACAGAAATCGCAGGCTAAAACAGTGTTATTCGGCCCAATTGAATACATCGTTTTCAATGGTTTAATTTTTCTTTAAAAACATTATAATAAAGTAGCCTAAACTTTTAAAGCTAACTATGTCTCCTGAGTGAGTATGTGTTTATTCTAGCTGCCTTTTGTTCTCACTCGGGAGACATAGTTAGATTTAAAAGTCTCTTTTTATTTTAATATAATATTTTTACAAGAAATTAGGGACATAACTTCCATCCAAAAGGTTAAAGGTCAATACAATCGTGAATGTCATTCTTGGCTTATATCTTACTTGAAAAAATCCCAATGAGAAAAATGACTGAAGATTTTTAGCTTGATTCAGAAGCAAGTTCAACAAACTAAATTTTAACGCTCACTTCGGAGCCCGTTATGAGGGAGTTGTGTAGCAGTCCTTTCATACCTAATTACCCAGGTTTTAAGTTTAAGGTGTTTAAGTTATTGGGTCATATTTGCCTTAATTTTATTTTATTTAATTTCTTTTAAATCTAGGTTGGTTTCAATACGAAAATGCTCTCTAGATTTTGTCTCTTCTAGAACATCATAGACCTATTTGATGGCTTTTTACTTTTTACATTTTAGTGATATTGTCATTCAAGCTTCCATCCCACAGCTGAATCGGTCGCTAGTCCACCAGGCCAAGTCTCCATCACCAAGCAGCTTTTAACGCTCAGAACTGAGGCTGATCCCCAAAATGCACGCAGAGTCTAGCCTGTTGCAACAACGCAGTGTAATAACAATGTAATAACAAAAGAACCGTGTAATAACACATTGTGATTGCATACACAGGGAGAGTGCGCACAATGCAGAGGTTGGGGCCATATTTGACAGGTAATAACACCACCACACACCACCCTCCCTATCAACAACTAAAACACAAACAACACCACTACACCACCCTCCCTATTAACAACTAAAACACAAAAAACACAAAAAAACCCTTTCTTGACGCAGTTGTTGAGAATCAGATAATATGGCAAAGTGCTGTTTTTTGCCCCAGGTAAAGTGAGAGTCATGTGTCTTGCTCTTTTGTGTGTCAGCGAGTGTGTTACGCTCTGTTTCTCCTCTTTTCTGTCTGGAGCGCGGACGTCGACCGCCAGCTGACACGGGGTCGGCAGACGGCCTGCGGAAACACTTGCTGCTTCCTCTCTTCCATCCTGTGTTCTGTTCTGTCGGCCATGTTGGAACTATGTTGTCATAATCCAGTGTTTCACGTGCAGCAGTCTGACAAACTAGATAAGACAAGTGTGGCTGTGGCTATCACTAGGATACAGTTGGATACCGTATTTGAAATGTGTAATTAAAAAAAAATATATATATATTTTTTTTTAATTACTCATTTCAAATACGGTATCCAACTGTATTTATTTATTTCCCTTTGGAAAAGATTTGGTCACCTTCTTAAAAAAAAAGGTCTCAAGACCGATCCATATACAGCACATCGTAACTCCACTCCTAAATGCCCCTTTGGGTTGACGGCTGCACCGGACTGCGTTGAGCCTTAAAGCAGCTACTAACCCCATTCACCCCCTTCTCCAATCCCCTTTTCACGCCTCCCTCCCTCCCTTTGCCTCCCCTCTTCTTGCCCTGGACTGCAGGGTTCTCACAGAGCTGGTCAGCAAGATGAGGGACATGCAGATGGACAAGACAGAGCTAGGCTGCCTGCGAGCCATCATCCTGTTCAACCCGGGTAAGGATCCCACTGCTGACACCTTCTTGTCATGTCCATCCTGAAGCACGTTTCATCACACCCTACTCTGAACAGGGGAGGCTGCTGGCGGTAGAAATTGGAGGATGGGCTCATTGTAATGTGTGGAATGGAATAAGGAAGGCTATCAAACACTTTACAGTGAGCCCCGTCCTCCCTATTTCTACGTTCTCCACCAGCCTCCCCTGACTCAACAGTTCAGTCCACCTAGTGATTGCCAGTATTGCTATTGAAAGCATTGTCATCAGCCTCTGTTCAACTTTCTACTCATGCCACTGATGTATGCCTTGATCCCCATTGCCTTAACATCTGTAATGGCAAAAAAATTATTTGTATTTGTACTATTTTGTATGAAATGTATTGACCTTGTTGTGACCCAATGTACTTAATGTTATTTTCCATTACGTGACTGAGGAAGAACCAAAACCGACTGCTCCTTCTATCTTACAATAGACAGTATGTGACCTTGGAACACTCCTAACCGCAGGCTGAGGCGTTGAGATAGTGGCTCACAATGCCCACGGTTCTTCCCATTATCAGCAAGCAGACGCAAGATATGTTTACCTATGACCTAGACCTATGACGTACGAGCATTAGAGTAAAGGACGGTCCTCTCCTCAGCCACGGCATCTGAATCCACTCGGTTGGTGAAGGAACGCTGATTTGGCCGTTACATAACTTTGTTTAAACTTTGCATATGCATCAAAACTCTCAACTGAGGCCAGACATCGTTTATTGTTGTTCACTGAAAGATTTCCACCACACATCCACTGGCATATCTTCTATAATTGTGGTAGCTGATATTTAAGTATCATTTCTAAGTCAATGATTTTATAACAATTGTCAACCAATTCCAATGATCCATGCTGTTTGTTCCTGCATCCAGATGCCAAGGGTCTGTCCAGCCCCAGTGAAGTGGAGCTGTTAAGGGAGAAGGTGTACGCATCGCTGGAGGCCTACTGTAAACAAAGATACCCCGACCAGCAGGGCAGGTAGAGGACATGTACCCGCACACACCTCTGCTAAAGCAATGTGTCCATTTACCACACACACACACACACACATGTTCATTGTAAGTTTACAGCTGTATCCTGTGCCCATAATAAATAAACTTTGATTTGGCACACACACACACCCATCATTGACCCTGTCTGTTCTTCCCGTGGTTCCAGGTTTGCTAAGCTCCTCCTCCGTCTGCCTGCGCTGCGCTCCATTGGTCTGAAGTGCCTGGAGCACCTGTTCTTCTTCAAGCTGATTGGTGACACCCCGATCGACACCTTCCTCATGGAGATGCTGGAGGCACCTCACCAGCTGACCTAGGAGGTCCGCTCAGGTCCGGTCTGCACCAGGGGGTCCGGCACCATGGTTCTGGGGCTTCACCATCTGGTGGTTCTGACGTCCTGCTCACACACCCACCCCACCCCCATCCATCACCCGCCAAACGCCCCCTCCACCTCCACCCCCCACCCCTCAAAGCTGATTCAGCTGTGAAAGATCATATGCTGTCAAAAACTCACACATACACACTTTTCCACAGACGGATTAAGATACATGGAAATATCTCCTTTTTTAACCACATACGTTTGTCAAAAGTCATTAAGCCTTCGTTCCCTGGCCTTCCATTTCAAGTGTAAATGCTTCTGAAATCCGGTTGACCTTGTTTTTGTATTTGTGGTTCAGAGGTTATTCAAATACTACTGTATGTTATTGCTATAAGGAGTCAGTTACTTGTTTAACCCCAAACCCGTGAGAATCGGGTGCATAATAGTTCAATCAATTTGCCCAGCACCGAGAGGTCCAGATATGTCCAGCGGTGGCAAACACACGCCCTCCCAGTTAAGCGAGTCCGATGTCATTTGAATACCACACTTCGAGTCACGCTAATGCGTTGAATTCAAGAAGTTCTGTACTCATGAAATGAGGACTTTGAAGGCATTGAGGTCCAGGCAGGCACTTTGATAGGCCTGCCTTTAAGCGCACACCAAGCTTTTTAAGAAAAAGTACTTGACTGTGTAAGTGAACCTTTTGTCGTTGACCCCTTCTGCACAGCTTTTAAAGGCACTGGGCCGAGACGCACAGGCAGGGGTGTTAATGTGGAGTGAATCTCCCTCTCTCCTGGAGCAGCCGTCCTCACAGGAGCAGAGGCTCCATGGCTGTGCTGTGTTCTGTGAAATGGCCGTCCTGTTAGAAGATCAGGATGCAGTCTTCAGGTCTTCATCCTATTGGTCGACTGAACCGTCCTTGAGAGGGACGACTAACTCCCGACGTGAACGGCTACTTTTTTTTTCTTTCTTTCTTTCCACCAGGGGGCTACCAAATCAGAGCTTCTAGGCCACTTTTCTTTCCGGGTTGGGGGGGCGGGGGATATGCCTCGCACTAGCTTTCATTTGATGGTCTATTTCCACATGTTACAGGAACACACTGCCCCCCCCCCCCCCCAAACAAGATTATTCAGGTCGTGTCGACTAGCGACTAGCAGCCTCCTGTCAGACTGGTATGATATGTACTGTATATAAGACGACATTTGGTCAGTTGTTGCTGATGAACATGCCTCTCTCATAGGAGCGGGGCTGGGCCTTCCCTGTCTATGCATACACACCGTAGGGATGACCCCCGGAGCAGGGGACGACCCCCGGGGCAGGCTGCATGTTTACACACAACTGTCACGTATGCAATGGCAGCCAGACCTGCAGTATGAATGAAGCTCCCGTTTTAAAAACAGATATCGTACACATGAAACATGTATATATATACACACGAGAGAGAAGAGAAGAAAAAAACTTGATATCCGGGGGTCGTTGTAGATAGAATGGATTATAAGACCGTATGAGAACGTTGTCGTTGACTATCATGGTGCATTTCATTCCCCCTCAGTCAAAGATGTGTGGGTTTCCCTGTGGGGATGAGTGGTTTCCCACTGTGGGAATGAGTGGGTTCTCTGTGGGATGAGTGCGTTCCCTGTGGGGATGAGTGGGTTCTCTGTGGGTTCCCACATTCAGCAGTGCCAGTGGGATAAGCCCTGCCTCCCGTGGCGGTCCAGCCTCTGCCAATACTTCCTGTTTTGCACCCGATTGGCTGATTTACCAGTCATCTACTGTGACTGTCCAGTGTGGTCACCTGACCTATGTACTAGGGGTCACGTGACCCTGACCTATGTACTAGCGGTGACCTGATGCAGCCCACCAGAAGACAAATGAACGGCTTCACCACACACTTAATTTAAGCAATACTGGTGGTTTAAAAGGGTGTATCGGGTCATTCATACAGTATATTATCTACCATTCAGAACCTGTGAGGAGGAAGTACCGAGGTTGTTGTTGTTTCCTTTATCAGTCAGAAGTCCAGCTGTTCCATACTCGGTGCTAAACTACTTGTGCGGTCTTACACTTAGACTTGCATGTTGTTGACACCAATGCAATCATCACACACACACAAGTACACAGACACACCCTTGACCCTCTCGTCACGGTAGAATCTGATGTCCACCTGAAACGGGTCCCACACTGAACTGTACACTCTCTTCAGTTGATCCCTGAGATTCAGTTACAGTCAAACATTTCTGCCCAGAGAGGACTGAAGGGGGAACCAATCAGAATTCATCCCATCAATTCTATACTGATGACACCACCACTTTGACACCTTCCAGAGAACTTGTAAAGCATCCCAGAGAGCTCACAGCCATTTGTCCCATTGGGGGAAGGGATCTCAAAGAAGGTGATGTTTCCCCCCTTCAAGACCCCCCCCCCCCCCCCCCCCCTAGATTGTGAATGTACAGAGTAGAGGCCCATACGCTCGCAGCCTCGTGGGTTCAGAGTGGAACTTCTGAATAAAAAAGGAGTTCAGCTCTCTCTTCTAAAGAAGACACGACTCCGGAATGAAATAGAAGTAGAGAAGAGCTCAAAGGTCCTTAAAGATTTTAGTCCCACAGAGAAGAGTCTGTACCCTACAGATGCACCCCGTTGTGAATAATGATCTCTTCAATTCTGGCGACAGATGTGTTTTTAGTTTTTTTTGCAATTGTCTTTTGTTTTGTTATTTGAAGCTTCCTTAAAGTTGAATGTGAACGACTTGGATCCTCCTGTTTGCTTCTAATATGACATTTTAAAGTGAATTCTATCCTATGCTGTCCGTGTGTTGATTCCCATGAACTAGGCAGAGGTTATTTAGGACAGTACATGAGACAGCTATGTACAGATTCAACAGGTTGAATAAGCTAGGCATTTACAAGTTGTGCAGGCAGCCAGTTTAACAGATGAACGGGTGTTGATTTTAAAGTCTGGTGGTTGTGAGTCTGCATTTGTGTTGATCAGGGGAAGCTGGTGGCGTACAGTTTCTTCTCGTTGATTTTGAAATCACTCGTGTTTTTTTTTTAAAGACAGAAAATAAACTCTTCTTGAAGTGGATCGTGGGTTGTGGGGCTGTCGTTAATTGTTAGATAAATGGGCGCTCCGTGCTTATAAACATGCTTATAAACATGTAAACCCTGTGGCAAAGGGCTGTTCCCCTGACTGTTCCTCCTAACTGAGTCCCCTGGCTGTTCCTCTTGGCTGTTCCCCTGGCTGTTCCTCCTGACTTGAGTCCCCTGGCTGTGGAGGGTTCAGACTCATGTGTTTACTACAGAGGCCCCAGGGAGGGGCGGTGGGGAGAGGCGGGACTGGTCAGTGTCGGGGCGGGACCAGGTGGAGAGGGGTGTGGCCAGATGGCAAGAGGTGTGGCTGGTCAGTGTCGGGGGCGGGGCCAGTAGCCCCTCAGGGTGCTTATGCTGTGCATTGGTGCTTTTTAAAGGGTCACCCTCACTTTTGGTTTCCGAGAGTAGGATGGGCAGAGTTTAGGAAAGTTAGGAAAATGCAAGATTTTTTTATTTGGCCCGGCTGCACTATTCGAATCACGGTTCTGTCTCCTGTGTCCAGTACAAACAGGAGTGTGTTTACGTAGAAAAATGTTTTGCATCGGACACTGCCAACGAGCCATGGCTTCGGGGGGGGGAAACGGTCCAGCCCATACAGACCCCAGAGGTGCAGCGCTGAGGCCACACCCCAGGGTAGTGTCCCGTTACAGTGAATGAACCTGAGAGGGCGAGGCCAACCCCACACTCAGGAGGAGGGGTTGAGCTGTCCAGTCGCAAGAATGCATTCAATGCTGGAGATGCTGTCACAGGTGGGCATAGGGAGGGACGAGCTTGGATCAGATGTTTATTTGTTGGTCAAGAAAAGCTGTTTTCTTCCATTAGATTCTATGTTTCCTGCCATCGGCTCCCATCGAGACCCACCTCTCCCTCGTCTGTGTTTCACATGTCCCTCTCACCGCACTACTCATCTGTGTGTATTCAGGAGTATTAAACAAATGCAAAAACTGTTATAGTCACGTGAGATCTTCAGTTTCTTGATTCTCGCGACTTATTCTTTGTCCGGTTGTTCTCTAAACTCCAGCATACATGCGGAAATGATTGACTGTTTTGTGCGCTTTGGGGGAAAGGATGTAAACTATGAATAATGATTTTGTTTCTTCGCTCATGAATTCTGAATCTGTTTTCTGTTTCGTTGTATCATGTCCAAGTAAAGTTTTTAATACTGTACCATACCTGTTTGCGTGGGTTTGTGGATTTCCATCAGTTTTATTGAATAGTTCAAGGAATTGGTCAAAGAGAAATGTGGAAAACCTGTCAACAATTGCACTTGCTTTAGAGCAATAATACACTGAGGTTTTAAACTAATTTGTCAGTTATCTTTAGGCTTCACAGAAAAGATACATCTCTTTGTCCACTTAACCTATTCTGCTGAAAGCCCTATTTGACTAATTTCTAAAAAACAGACACAAACTAAACTGCATATGATGATTAGATGCAAAAGCAGGATGCCATTTGATAGGTAACACCTTGAGGTTTTGTGTGGATATGCTCAGATCATAGTTCAGAATAACATACTACACATAACAAGGAGATGAAGTAATCAATAATCAAATTAAAGCACAATTTGCGCCAATTATGGGCCCGTTCAGCTTCGAATATCCCGACCAGCTTCTGAGGTCCTCCGTTGCCCAGAAACAGGTCCTCAGTCCAGCAGGACCCCCAGGCCCCCAGTGGCCAGTGGCGCTGCAGTTGCGTGGTGAGTCCACCAGAGGGAGCGCTGACCTATGGCCAGTGGCGCTGCAGTTGCGCGGTGAAGCCACCAGAGGGAGCGCTGACCTCCGCTCAGAGACTCAACAACACGGTGTCCGTCCCACCGCGGCCAGCAGCGAGAGCCGAGTGTCCGTACTTCTCTCGTCGCTGTTTGGTAATGACCACTTCTCTCTTCAGGTTTATTTTTTCCTCATCTCCCTCCTCCGCCCTTGTCTCCTCCCTCGGTTTTAACTGGTCATTGGTTTGAATTTGTCCGCCAGGGACATGATATGGTTTCTTGCCAATTCCATTTAGAAGGATAAGCATTAGAGGATTAGGGCCCCAAAAAAGTAAATGTGAAATTATGGACGAATTGTATAAATATCAAAGTTTACTTGTACATATTTGCCAAACCAGTAATAGATTATTTTACGCTTGTCTTCCGTTGTTTGCAAAATAAACATGTCAAGCTACATACAGTTTCTCTCACAATTACGGGTCAGGCTATATGAATTCCCGGAATATCACAGTTAGAAACTCAGTTGGATTGTGTAGGAACACGTAACAGTAATACAAAAAACAATAGCTTAGCATGCGTCATTGTTAATACAGAACTAATGTGTCACATGGCAACGACTACCATCGCAGACAGCGTACTGTGAGCTGTGAAAGCTGTCCTGATATGATCCGTCAGACGGCACAGCAAGACGACACCAATAATGGACGGAACTAGCCGCTGCGTGCGTCTGAAATACAGACAGAGCGTCCATTAACGCGCTCGACAGCGTAGACGAACGCAGAGCCTTTTGACGGACGCGCCTGATGAGGACACCCAAACTGGTTTTAGTGGGAGAGATTTATTTTCACCTCAACGCACGGTGTGATATGGACATTATCACGTTTGTCTGGTACCCACATTTCACGGGTTTTTGCAGTGGCACTCCCGACTCAAACATTACACACATTCGCTAGCCAATCACTGTGCATAAGGTTTTTGTGCAATAATGGTGTTACTTAATAATGGTGTTACACTTACTCACGTTTGTTTGAAAGGGAAGCAATCCTGGATTACTAGAGATCTCTACCTCGGAGCAGACGCTTCAGCCACGCCAAGTTGCGCCTGTTGTTCCTCCAGTGTCCAGCAGAGGGCACTTACAATGACCTCTCTGTTAACGGGAGTCGGTCAAGCAGAATCTGAGTTGTAAGGCCTTTCTGTGTGCTTGTGGATGTTTTTTTTTTTTTTTTTTACAGTCTATGGTGTGCAATATTTCAAGATATATTTGACACACTTTTAGTGACATTTTGAATGATCTCGGATGTAAATTGTTATGTAATAAGATCTACTGTGGCCCACAATGGAAGTGAACAGTAGACACTGCATGTAACAGTTAGAAATGTAGACAGTGAATGTGTTTGTAGCCTGTGTGTGTTTTCTCCAGTGAATGAAGCAGTCATTCTTCACTATGCTGCCACAGCAGCCTTAGCCTTCCCCTCTCCCTTCCCCTCTACCTTCCCCTCTGCCTTCCCCTCTACCTTCCCCTCTGCCTTCCCCTCTACCTTCCTCTCTACCTTCCTCTATACCTTCCCCTCTACCTTCCCCTCTACCTCTTTACCTTCCCATCTGCCTTCCCCTCTACCTTTCTCTCTCCCTTCCCCTCTACCTCTCTCCCTTCCCCTTTACCTTCCTCTCAGCACACTGATGCCTCTCCACTTCTCTCAGGGTCCTGTTAACACCTTTCCAACTTCCGCCCTATCTTGTTTCTCTCTCCCCTCCTCTGTTTCTCTCTCCCCTCCTCTCTCACTCTCCCCCCTTATGCAAGGGTTGAAATGTCACTTCTCTTTTTAAACTCTGCAGTAAACTTTTGAGACATGTGCCAGCCAGCATGTTGGTGGGCCCTTTATAGTAAGAGGACTTTAGGCCCTGGGGATCGAAAACAAATAGGTAGGAAATCAAATAATTTGATCAGTGGAATTCGGGCGTCTTTTGAAACAACCTAGCAACTCAATACGAAACCTTGTTTCTTTTTTTTCTTTTTCTTTTTAAAATATGTTTTTAGGGCATTTCTGCTTTATTGGGATAGAGACAGTAGAGATTGACAGGAAGGATGGGAGAGAAAGGAGGGATGACATGCAAGATAGGTCGATGGTCAGAATCGAACCAGGAACCTTGCGATTACGTGGTAAGCGCATTAGTGTGCTACGCCACTAAGCATCCCCCGAAACCTTGTTTCTAATTGGCTGAATGGACGAACAACTGTGGAAAGTTCAAATTTGGTTTTCGCCAGCACCTTGGCCAGACAGAACTTCATTGGACCTGTGTACTGGTTACTGGTTCTGGTTATGAACTCACAAGGACGAGGTGTGAGGTGTCTGTACAGCTCTCTGTTCTGTTTGAATCAGGGGAGGCTGGTGGCGGCAGAAATCGGAGGACAGGCTCATTGTAATACATGGAACGGTGTGAGGAAAGCCAGCCTTCACTGGTTTGAATCCCAGTGCGATAGTCAAACACAGTATATCACCACATTTAGCATACCGGAGTGTAGCGGAGATGGTTTGGAATAACGCTCTCCTCTCACATCCCTCCTAAAGAGCTCTTCACCCCCACTAGCCCCCTGTACAAGTTTCTCTCCTATTAATAAAAATGTTTTCCTTCTTCTAGAATTGTGACTGCCCCTGGTCCGAGCATTGATTATTTTATCTTATGATGACTGATGGATAGATGATACACTTACTTAAACAAATGTATTTGTTGTAAATCGCTTTGGATAAAGCCGTCTGCTAAATGGCATACATGTAAATGTACTGATGAGGTAGCCCTCCCAGAGCCCTGTAAACCCAAGCTTGAGGATGTTCTCTTGGCCTAAAAGGAGATGCTTGGGTCTTCTACGTGGAATGATATTAAAGCATATATTTTGTGCATACATTCATATAAGATAAAGCATGCACCCATGAGTTACAGAACACATACTTTAACTTTAGATGTTGATAGAAGGTCATGCATTAGTGTGTAATTAGTTGCAGATATAAAGCATTCCATTGAGCCCGTCCTCCGATTTCTACCTTCACCAGCCTCCCCTGGTTGCAATAGATATGTGTTTACATTGGAGAGAGTTGGAAGACTTTCAGCACAATGATGAAGATTGGTCAGCGTCCATATGGCCTGTACTGTTTTGGCATGGTTGTAATGTATGACTGTATATCGGGCATATCTTCCCTACGTTATATTTAGTGGACATTCAGGCCCTGTAAGTATCGCTAAATGAGGACGAAAATGAGAATGGAACCCCGCCCATGGCACATAATTCTAGATCTGAGAAGTTTGTTCTGCTTAAGAATGAAAAGTACCCTGAACTCAAAGCCAACAGCAGTTAGAGGCCCAGGGCAACATCAGATTGCTATGAACACGCTTCATAGGGGTCTGCTATGAACACGCTTCATAAGGGTCTGCTTTGAACACGCTTCATAAGGGTCTGCTATGAACACGCTTCGTAAGGGTCTGCTATGAACACGCTTCATAAGGGTCTGCATTTTGCGTCCAGAAATACTTTTTTTGTTTTGTTTCTTATGACGTATTTTTTTTGTGTTTGTTTACAAAAGAAAAAAGAAAGACTGATGGAAAATCCACAATACAGTGTAAACAATGTCCTCCACCACTCACATCCTTTTCTCTGGGAAAAATAATCAATACAAATATGATTTAAAAGAAAAAAGGACTGGCGTAATTGGGAATGCAACACCAGAAAATAAACCTTCATAGTCTTGTTAAACATTCCTGGATCAGAATGAACAATATTCTAGAGTTGACTGGAATGTTTATTAAAATCAAAGGATCCAGATTATGGTAATCCAGAAGTTAGACCTGTTATAAATGACATACTGAAGTGAATTTGCATTTTGCTGTTTATCTTTTATTTAGGGTGTCAGTTGAGGGATTGATGCAGCCCAGTAGGCCAAGAGAGAGAATGAGAGGGGGATGAAATGTGCCACAGAGAGGAAATGGGGAAAGGAAGAAGGGAAGAACTCAGAAAGGACATGAGAAAAGCAAAGGGAGGGATTTATTATTCTGGATCATCAAAGTTATTTATTCTTTTGACTAGCTCTGTGTGCGGGTGTTAGCCCAGGCCAAACAAGGCCAAACAAAAATCAAACGGAGACCAAGTGAAGGATCCACTGATTGGCCTCGGAAAGCTCAAATGATGTGGAATGGCTGAGCTCAAAAAATTCCTTTCATTTTTGATTGTTGTTTTTTGTTGTTGTGGTTGTTCCCTGACCTGATTAACTACTGTATGTCCCCTGTGGTTTCTGTCTGTCTGTGATCCTCTGCAGAGTACCGAGGGAATGTTGTATTCAGTGCCCTCCGTAATTGTTGGGACAGTGAAGCATTTATTCTTATTTTGGCTCTGTGCTACACAAGTTTGGATTTTGTTTAGAAATTACAACACTTTTTATAGATACTACCCCTATTTCAGATACTACCCCTACCCCTATGTCAGGTGTGTTCTGTCACATCATTTGTGCAAGCATAAGAGAGCTGTCAATATTTAGTCTTGATTCATGGGTATGCATTTGCCTTTGGAGTCTACCCTATTACGAAAAAGGTGTCACAGAAAGTCAAGGAAGCCATTATGAGGCTGAAAAATAAGAAAAAATAAATCAGAAACATCTTGTCTGCTCGAGTACAAGCAAATGCCTTTCAACTGGCTGCAGTCCAGGCCGCAGAACATCTCCAGAGAAGATACCAGCATCTCATTGTCATGTACAGATCTCTATTTGATCGTCATGATATGTGGTGGGCTTTTAACTTCTCCTTCTCCTTCTCCTTCTCTGCATCCTTCTCCCTCACCTCATCCTTCTCCTCCTCTTCATCCTCCGCCCTCACCTCATCCTTCTCCTTCATCTTCTCCTTCTCCTCCTCCTCCCTCCCCCTCCTCCCAGCAGGTTCTGCTTTACTGTACCACGGAGGCCATTCCTGCTTCTTCCTGTCTCACAAAAGAGCCTTCTGTTTCCTGTGTTGCCACCATGTTTCGATACCATTTCTGATACCATTCCTTAATCCGTTACATGCATTACAATGAGCCCGTCCTCCGATTTCTACCTCCACCAGCCTCTGCTGGATGAGAGCCAGATGTGTCTGTACAGTGGCCGCTCCTATTTCCTGGTGTTTGCCAACTGTTGGCAGACCAAGTGAAGGATCTTCTGATTGGCCTCAGAAAGCTCAAACATTCCTTTAATTTTGTGATTGTTGTTTTTTGTTGTTGTGGTTGTTCCCTGACCTGATTAACTACTGTATGTCCCCTGTGGTTTCTGTCTGTCTGTGATCCTCTGCAGAGTACCGAGGGGATGTTGTATTACAGTGCCCTCCGTAATTGTTGGGACAGTGAAGCATTTTTTCTTATTTTGGGTCTGTGCTACAAAAGTTTGGATTTGAAATAAAACCGTCACTGTGAGGCTAAACCGTTTAGGAATTACAACACTTTTTATACATACTACCCCTATTTCATGGCACCAAAAGTATTGGGACAATTTGTGTGTTTCTGGTGAGTCAGGTGTGTTCTGTCACATCACTTGTGCAAGCATAAGAGAGCTGTCAATGTTTAGTCTTGATTCATGGGTTTGCGTTTGCCTTTGGAGTCTGCTATTTGGGTTAGGGTTAGGTGTCACTGAAAGTCAAGGAAGCCATTATGAGGCTGAAAAATAAGAAAAAAATTAATCAGAAACATCTTGTCTGCTCGAGTACAAACAAATGCCTTCTAACTGGCTGCAGTCCAGGCCGCAGAACATCTCCAGAGAAGATACTAGCATCTCATTGTCATGTACAGATCTCTATTTGATCGTCATGATATGTGGTGGGCTTTTAACTTCTCCTCCTTCTTCTCCTTCTCCTTCTCCTTCTCCTCCTCTTCATCCTCCTCCCTCACTCATCCTTCTCCTTCTCCTTCTCTTCATCCTTCTCCCTCACCTCAACCTCATCCTTCTCCTTTACCTCATCCTTCTCCTTCTCCTTCATCTTCTCCTTCTCCTTCTCCTCCTCTTCATCCTCCTCCCTCTCCTCATCCTTCTCCTTCTCCTTCTCCTTCACCTCCTCCTCCTCCCTCCCTCCCCTCCCAGCAGGCTCAGCTCTACTGTACCACGGAGGCCGTCTCTGCTTCTTCC
>NC_139665.1:11909886-11927386 GCF_951799395.1 Argentina silus
ACCCCCCCACCCCCTCCCACCCCCTCCCTCTTCAACCCCCACCCAACCCCGGCCACCTCGTTTGTCCCCAACAATGGCGTGCTGGTCAGAGAGGCCCATCACACTGCTTTTGACGTCATCGCCGATTAAGTTGAATTCCTTCTCACAGACATTGAGGGCTGAAGGTCTGGTACATGGGTGGCCGGCCCTGAAACGTGTGGTCTGTGTCCTACAACCCAGATACGACTGGAGGTTAATTAGTAGCCTTTATTCGTTTAAAGAGGCTGACGTTCAAGGTAGATTCTGTAATTGGTGGTTGGAACGACTGACCAGGGAAAACCTGCTCAGCAGATTTCTAGCCTACGAAGAGCATCAGCTGCTTGATCAGTACGATTTCACGCTGTAATCATGTTTTAATCGTCTCATGGCGTGGTAGAAAGGTCAGGAAGACACCGTTCAGAAACCCTGTTCCTTGACCGTGAGTATGAGGTCACAGCTTCTGGTATAATGCTAGAAGGTTGGTTGGATGACTGCCACTGCTGCAGCTGTTAAACAGGCCCCTGTGTCCTCTCACTAATGCTGTTGCTTTATCCTGAATGATGACACAGCACCGCTCACCCTGCCCTCCAGGGGAGCCTGGCCAAGGTGGACATCGGAGGACGGGCTCGTTGTAATGCATGGAACGGAATGAGGAATGGTATCAAGGCTGCAGAGGCTACAGAGTAGAGGCTACAGAGTAGAGGCTGTAGAGGCTGCAGAGTAGAGGCTACAGAGACTACAGAGTAGAGGCTGTAGAGGCTACAGAGTAGAGACTGTAGAGGCTGCAAAGTAGAGGCTACAGAGTAGAGGCTGCGGAGTAGAGGCTGTAGAGGCTACAGAGTAGAGGCTGCATAGTAGAGGCTACAGAGTAGAGGCTGTAGAGGCTACAGAGTAGAGGCTGCGGAGTAAAGGCTGTAGAGGCTGCAGAGTAGAGGCTACAGAGTAGAGCTACGGAGTAGAGGCTGTAGAGGCTGCAGAGTAGAGGCTACAGAGTAGAGACAGCAGAGGCTACAGAGTAGAGGCTGCAGAGTAGAGGCTACAGAGTAGAGGCTGCAGAGGCTACAGAGTAGAGGCTACAGAGTAGAGGCTGCAGAGTAGAGGCTGCAGAGGCTGCAGATTAGAGGCTGCAGAGTAGAGGCTGCAGAGTGGAGGCTGCAGAGCACCAGCGTAGCGGAGACACAGACACATACCACAGATCTCTCTAGGCTGTGTCTGTTTACAGCCTGAGGCATCCACACTCATAACTGCAGGGCCTAAAACACACTCAATCCACAGAACATTCAACATGTTTTTACAGTCCAAAATACAACCTGCGATTATCACAGACGTTTGAGTTTGTGTTTACCCCATTATGTAAAAAAAAGAAAAGAAAATGTGCCTTGAGTTCAGTCGGCCGAAGAGAGAGATTCTCTGAATGTTTTTAGATTTTTTATTTTTTTTTGTCTGTGTTTGATTGGTTGTCCATTTCGGTTTTCCGACAGTAATCTTGCTGTCAGTTATAAATATTGTCCAAGCTCTGGTGCCGTAATTCCATATGCATAATTGGTGGATGCAGTAGTTAATTGTTGGTGAGTGTATGTTACAAAATGGCCGTTCTTTTCATGTTTCATTTTTCTATGTATATACTCATCTGTAGTTCTTTATTAGAAGGGAGCGCAGTTCTTTAGGCGTCCTCTCGGGCATGTGCTGGGGAGGGGAGGCTGGTGGAGGTAGAAATCAGAGGCCAGGCTCATTGTAATGCATGGAATGGAATGAGGAATGGAATGAGGAATGGTCTGGAATGGAATGAGGAATGATATCAAACACAATGATTTGATACCACTCCTAATTCCGTTCCATGCATTACAATTAGCCCATCCTCCGATTCCTACCTCCACCAGAGAGAGAGAGAGGGAGGGAGAGGGAGAGGAGGGATGGTGAAATACCACAAAATACAAACTGCTTTCCCTCCGCGACAGAATCAAAGACAGAAATAGGAGAAAAATGAGAGGGAGTGAAACAGAGAAGAGGCCAAGAACATCAAGGGATGATTATACTTAATTACTGCCTTGTACCTCTGGTGTTCAAAGAACGTGACTAAACATGGGTTGTTTCACTGGACAGAGACGTACAAAGCATGTAGCTATACGCAGGTACCTCTGCTGCGCGTGTGATGTCCTCTGTGGCTCAGTCGATGTCTCTGAAATAGCAGATAAGAGATGGCGTCATGTTTATGATGGGGAAACACTTTATAAGTCCTCCTTCAAACTATGAAAGGAATACACTCATTCAAAGAAAACTAATAAAAATCAATGAGAAACAAGCTGCGTCGTTAACTCTGTTATGGCAGTGGTTTGTTATTACCACAGTGCTTTGGCCTGGCGTCTTTTTGTTGTTTCGCGATTTTTGGCCGACTGATGTTGTGTTATTCTCTCAAACTGGGAATGATAAATGGACCGGTCAATTGCTGCTCGTCTAAATTAACTTGTTTTAATTCATAAGTGAGTGAGATCGATGATGCGAAAGCTTGAGGACCTTGTAAACAATGTGTTGGATATGAGGAACACCGCGGCTGTAACGTCAGTAATCAGACGTACTGGAGAGGCACGTTGTCAAGCTCTGCCTCCGTCACTTTATTTTATGAAACGTCAGATTCAAACATCACACTTCCATGTCAAGAGGCTTTTCCTTTTGTTTTGTTTTTACCCTGAACAGCAACTTTGAGATGTTCTATGAAAAGCGCTTCACAAATACATTGTGTTATTATAATTATTATTGTTGTTATTGTTATTAACCACTAAATAGCTAGTAATTGTCCCCAAGTCACAAACGAGGCGACTGTGGCAGCCAATGTGACGTAATCATAATCATCGTCCAAATGATTACCCACAACTCCCAACAATTACCCCAAAGTACCCCAAGTACCCCAAAGTACCCACAGGTATCCCAAAGTACCCCAAAGTACCCCAGGCAGTTACACCATATCCTGAAGTACCCCAAAGTACCCCAGGCAATTACACCATACCCCGAAGTACCCCAAAGTACCCCAGACAATTACACCATACCCCGAAGTACCCCAAAGTACCCTAAAGTACCCCAGGCAGTTACACCATACCCACAATGCTCCACAATTACCCGTTTCCAGCTGTACAGGACCGGATCATTGTTTCTGTTTGTAATCAATCAACCTGAGGTGAAGAAGACACACACACTGAAATCAGTGACAATAAAATGAAACTTTGAAATTATGCATTTACAGCAACCTTCTTCAAAAAGCAGCTTCATCAGGTTAGATTCATTGATTAATTGACAGATGTTTAAACCTTTAGATAATCCCCCAAAAATGTGTAATACATTTCCGGATTCATTTCCTGAATTAACTGGGGGAAATGGCCCTGACCCAAACCCTGAACCTCAAATCTTGCTATTGGCATGTTAGTTCACTACTTTGTAATGTTCTCTGACACAAACGTAGCCCAGTAGTCTATTTCTAATATAGGTTAATCCCTCCCGGGTTATGATCATGAGGAATGTGTCTGTTCTGCCATGAACTGTCGCTTCTCAAAGAGCCGAACTGTTGCACCTGGCTTGCTGCTTACACCACGTGGGTCTGACCAATCAAAGCCGACAGGGGAACGCTCGGGTATGGAGAGTGGGCGTGGATTGGATGCGTGCGTGAGTTCGGACAGTGAATTGATTGGCTGTTGCAACTCTTCACATGGTTCTCGCCGACCCACCGCCGCAAACACAGTCCGGCTGGTTTGACGGGGTTTTTACCGGTACAGAAAAAATACTGTTTGACAGACAGACCGACACTCACAGTTTAAAAAGCGAGCCTCTGATTGTTGACTGCGCAACTCAGAGTGCCACGGATACTAAGACAAGGATGGAGAGTAGGACATGAATGGGTCGATAGGGGTTTTAGCGTGATAGTGACATACAGATGCACGTTCAGATATTATATTAGAATCCATTTGCACTAATACAACATAAAACCACTAGTCCATTGACAACCGAGACAGGGTTGCTGGGTGTATCCATATACATATTATTAACTCTCCTTCTCTCTCTCTCTCTCTCTCGCCATCTCTACCTTGTTCTGCTCTTTCGTACACGTTTACGTGTGCCGTGCGCGCAATTACGCACAATCTCTCCCTCCCTCTTTCCCCACTGTCACTCACTCATTCACTCTCTCTCTCTCTCTCTCTCTCTCCACACACAGGCAGACACACACACACACACACACACACACACACACACACACACACACACACACACACACACACACACACACACACACGCTCCCTTACTTTTCGTGGGAGAAAGTAAGAAAGGGGAGAGAGAAAGAGAGAGAAGGGAGAGAGAGTGATTTTAGGACTCTCTCTGCTCTCTCCGCTTTCAGCACTCATATCCACTCCGCTGTCTCAATGGGGCTTTAGCACTAAGGATTCAAAGTATTAAATAAACGATTTGTTGCCCGTTCCCCCTTTTTCTATTTAAGCACTGTACATAAGATAGGTAGATAGGTAATTCATTAACGAAGCATCGGGGAGAGAGGTAAAAGACCTCTCCAGAGGCGTGCCTTTTTTATTTGTTTTTGCCTCACAGAAGGTCCAGTCGGAACTCTCCTCGGCTGACTTTCTGTGAGAAAGGATACCTTCCAACATACCCTAACTTAAAGTCCAACCAAGCCGACGAACGACTAGAACACTATGGATATTCGAGAATGCCCATTACGGAAGAAGCGGAGACCCTTGCGCGTGGACCTTTCCTCCTTCGCCTTGGTAACCGTGGTTCTCGCGCTTTGCCAAGCACCGGTCGCTCGAGCAGGTAAGATTGCTTCTCTTTACAACAATTACGCTTAAAGCGTTTTTACTGAGACTTTTAACGATATATATAGAGAGATAAAGCTATGTGTGTTTTTGTACGAAACTCTGAAATTGTTTATTAGGCCCATTGACGGGCGAAAAGTGAATCTACTTGGATGTCGAACAACGAACGTTTATGTCAGAAGTGAGGAGCAATTTGTGGGATAATTGACTGGGTTTTAGGCTGAGTTAACATGGACACAACAGCAGGATATTCCACATATTAAATGGGTCGTCTAATCTTTTTGTCATGTTGTAGGCTACTGAAACATATATTTCATCATTTTTTTGTTGTCTTACTGCCATTTCCCCTCGAGAGGCCACGAAGGACGCTTCTGACAGGTGTCAGTTCATCATTGCCGCAACGCCACAACCATTTCTGACAATTAGACACTTTTCGTGGTTCTTGTGAATCATTTCGAGGACACAACTATTATTTTCATTGACATTTCAATAATAGTTTTAAACAGAAAGGCATTTAATTATGAGTAGTTATGTTCAGTGTGTTGATAGGCCTTAACGACCCATTGCGCACCAATGCGCTATTCCAGACGGAGCCAGAGGCTAGGACGGTGCGTTAAGCAGCGACAGGTACTTTGGGAGAGAGTTAACGTCAGTTCACTTGTGTACTTGCTAGATGGTAGTCCTAGAATTTAGGCTTACGTGATATACGTGACAGACCCTATGGTGGCAACGTCTAAGAAATGACTGTGAACAGGTTATGGTCGCTTGCTTTGATGTTTACCAGTTGACCCGTGCACTCCGCCCCTCCCATCACTGCCCCGCCACCCTCCTGTTCTGTTTGGGGGCTTTTGCGTTGGAAATGGATAACCTTTCTCAGGTAGCAGAACAATACGTCTTGTTGCTGTTCCTTTCTTTAGGCCTACATAATAACTTGTGTGACCTTGGTCACCTTCATTGTTTGTTTGTTTTTGTTTAAAAAAAGAAAAGAAAAAAGAAAAGCCGAATGCAGTTTTCTGAAGGCAGTTTATTAAGGGTTATTAAGAGTTTATTAGGCAGGCTTATTAAGAGTTTCATCAGACTTATGATTTAGCTGAGTCATTGTCATGAGATTTATTTAAACCCTAACCCTTTTTTAAACAATATAGGCCAAATTTTGATGGAAATAACATGGATTAGGTTTTACATTTATTTCATACAGTTTTTGTTTTTGTTTGACACAGCGATGTTTATTCAGTTTAATGGCATCAATGCCATTTCTTTCTCTCAGTAAGCGTTCTGTCTAGAATGTCGACGAGGCAGGGTGTAATTCCGTGACTGGCCGCTAGGTTATATGAGAGATTGTATCATTTCGGTTATTTTTAACACAGAGGCACCATTCATTAACTTGACTCGACCAGGCTCTAAGTCAAATGTTACTTTTAGGCCTACATTCATTAAACTTTACATTATTTACATTATGTAGTGATGAATGTATTATACTCAGCCAAAGTTTGACTTTGCTAGCCTAATGATTAAACTTACAATAACTTATAGTCACCCTCACTTTGATTTAAGATCAAAACAAATATGTTATTGGATATTGGTGATATTTAAATCATTTTAAGTGCACTGGGTGGATGCGAAGATATGACTAGCTTGTTAAGGCTGTAGGATAGGCTTATTGTTTGACAGTTGAACTAAATACATATCTTAGAGATTGTAGGTGTTTTTCTTCAAGTACTGATGGATGAATGCCTCTTTATTCTGCAGATCGGTTAGTTAGCGCAGTTATGCCTCCGGGGTGTAAAACGGGCATATCGCTGACGGTTACCGAGGGGTTTTTCTAACGCAACTTGTGCGCTCTTCAATGTATTCTTTGGCACGAGTTCTAATTTCAGATTGCAGAGGCGATTGCATTTGCCCGTCGTCCGACTCCCGTGTGTATTTTGGAGAAGGAAGTCAGGACATTTTTTCTTTTTTTATGAATAGGTTATTATTATACGGGAGTCAGAGCGTGTGCTTCTGTGAGAGCGGGTTGAGGAGAGCCAGGGATGGAGAGTGAATGCGTTAGTGTCTCCGTGTGTGTGTGTGCGCTTTGTACAGTCCTGTTTGTGTGTGCGTTTGCGAACTCTTTTCCATTTCGGGGTGTGGACATTCAAGTGAATGTGCCTCTGTGTCTGATACACCTTGTTGTGTTTCTGACGATATATCCGATATTATAAGTGCATTCGTTCGTGAAACATTTTAAAACTGTCATGCTCTCTGAAATAGTTCATATTATAAAGGTCGTTTAGACTTTACTCTGCTATCCATGGCTTGTGTGTGCGTGCACGAGTCCTTGCGCGCACACGTGTTAAAACCTTAAACTTAAATGGAAACACATCTGATAACGTTCAGTCAAAGCACTGGGTGCCACGAAATGATCGTTCCTTGGTTTGTGCAGACAGATGGCCTCTAGTATGAAACGGTCCCCACCCAGCCAATGAAAGCCCGAATTAGAGATGGACTGCGGCTCCTCAGAATGTCTGCCTCTGCTGTTTATTCTCATCTCTCTGGGAAAGACAGAACGGGTATGCAACCGTGCCACAGACATAACGGGGGGCAAAGGAATGAAAGCAGGGTTTTGTAACGAAAGAAAAATAGGTGGGCAATATTTTCGTAACATGGATGTTCCTTAACCTCATTTCAAAGCAATCACTCTCAAAGAAAAGTCTGTCTCACCAGTGTTAACCCAAACATACTTCCCCTGCTCTCTCTCTCTCTCTCTCTCTCTCTCTCTCTCTCTCTCTCTCTCTCTCTCTCTCTCTCCCTCCCTCCCTAGCAGTCATGTAGAGGTAGTGAATAGAGGCAGTGTGAGTTGGTAGTCTTGCCCTGCCTGTGTGTCTCTACCCTGTGCCACAGGCATGTGAGTGTGTGCTGGTGGGACTACATTTCTTCAGCAGGACGCTATAACGGGAGGCCTTGATGTGACTTCAATGTTCCTTTGTCTTGTCATTTCCCATGGCCGCAGGGTTTATCCACAGGACATATCCACATTTGTCTTGCTTGCCCTCTCTCACTCTCTCTCCCTCTCTCTTTCTCTCTCTCTCTCTTTCTCTCTCTCTCTCGCTCTCTCTCTCTCTTTCTCTCTCTCTCTTTCTCTCTTTCTCCCTTTCTCTCTCTCTCCCTCTCTCTCTCTCACACTCACTTACTCACTCACTCACTCACTAAACTTGCTGTTTGTTTTAATCAGTCACTTTTCTCCCTAATTCATGTTAAGTCTCTTCATGAGAGACAAATGATGTCCTCTGCTACAGTTCCATATCATGACAGTCAAAGAGGCCTGGTGATGTCAGAATGGATGCACCTCACCATTTCCACAACCTTCTCAGTCATCCTGCCCCAGTCTGTGGTTGTGGCACTAAAACATGCCCAACTGATCCCATCAAACACCAGTAGAGGCTGGTGTGGAGGTAGAAAACGGAGAATGGGCTTGTTGTAATGCCTGGAACGGAATCCCGTGTTTGATACCATTCCTCATTCCGTCGCACACATCACAATGAGCCTGTCCTCCGATTTCGACCTCCGCCAGCCTCCCATGATGCCTCCTGCTTATCAACGCTTATAAAGCCATAAATCTGAAGCACGCCGCGACAGAAAGGCCAAGCCGCAGCTCAAAACCATCACATCGCCTCCAACCATCAAGTCATAAATCCACCTCCCAGACGACCCACTTTAACCTCCATTACTGTGAGTAGGAGAAACACACACAAGACACATCCCACAAGAGCACTTCTCCCCTTTCTCGCCTTTTGAAGTGATGATTTGGGGGTTGGCGTGAAAAGATAGCTCTAGACATCTCTGCTTCTAGGTTTTTTCTGAAAATTGACTGGTAACTGTGCCAGAAATCGTAATGATAGGTTTGTTTGGTAATGATCTGGTGTAGTCACTGTGATTTCACTGCTAGGAAGTGTGCGTGGAGGGGTACTTCAGCACGGAGACATCAATCTGAAGACATTAAAACCTTTAACCTGTTCAGTGTCCACATTCTAGAGTGCCATGGGTGACATGAAATTATGATGCTTCATTTTGTAGCCAATCAAAGTGTTGTTGCTAGGTAAACACCACATAAAACACTTTAGGCACTCTAGGTGGTGAGTGTTCCGGAACTCTTTGGCAGTTGGTGAGTTTTATGGAGGCATCATTTTACATTTACATTTATGGCATTTAGCAGATGCCTTTATCCAAAGTGACTTACAACAATACATTTGTTTAAGTAAGTGAATCATCTATCCAACAGTCATCATCAACCTCCCATTAGGGGATATGCGTTGTATGAGATTATGCACAGATTATGCCCTGTGCTGCTGAGCTGAAGGTATTATTTATAGACATACTACAGTACATTTTCACAACTCTGTTGCTTTGAGGAGAATTCACAGCAATCCAACATAATGGTATATTTAGAGGTGAAAACCATAGCTTCCCCCCACCCTCAACCTACTCACATATGAATTTCAGGTAATTATCACCTAGAAGGATTTTTAAATGTCTGGTAGTTGTCAGAGGGGAATTTTCCACACTCAAAGTGACTGTTGGCTGTGTGTCTCCATAAACAGTGATGATGATACCTCATTGTTCATCATAGTTACACAGCATTGTCCTACAAGCAACCTTTAGACACTTAGTGATGAATGTACAGTAAGATTCACTGTTTTAATCCAGATTTAAAGGGATAGTTTGCCCAAAATACAAAATCACATATTTGTGTTCCTTACCTCGAAAGGAATTTATGGACAAGGACAGACTTCAATCCACTCTTTGGTTCTGTTTATCTGGGCACTGTCACTAACCGCTAACTGTTAGCATTTTTAACAAAAACCAAAGGAAGTCAGTAGAACCTAAATTAGCATGTTTGAAATGTCATGTCATGTGAATTTGAGATTTAGGCATGGGATTTCAAACATGCCAATTAAGGGTTGCATTGACTTCCATTGGTTTTTGGTTGAAAATGTGTGTGTGTGTGTGTCTGTCTCTGTCTGTCTGTGTCTGTGTCTGTGTCTGTGTCTGTGTCTGTGTCTGTGTCTGAGTCTGTGTCTGTGTGTCTGTCTGACTGCCCTCAGCCCAAGTTGGGATTCTTTTTCTGGCTCTGGCTGTCAGCTGTATGTTTTAGTAGGGCACCAAGGCTTTCATATGGAGGCCCTGCGGTCGTAGAGGGCTTGTGGTTCAGGCATCCACCCTAAGGGCCTGGGCCTGTGGCCTCCAGTCCTGACTGAGTCATACCCAACAACACCATGGTCCATGGTACACGTTGGCACTCAGCAAAAGAGATTTGGTAGTCTATAGCTCATATCTCCCTCCACCAGGGGAGGCTGGGGGAGGTAGGAATCGGAGGACGGGCTCATTGTAATGCATGGGACGGAATGAGGAATGGTATCAAACACATGTTTACATGTTTCTCATTCCATTCCATGCATTACAATGAGCTCGTCCTCCGATTTCTACTTCCACCAGCCTCTCCTGCTACACTATACTCTTGTGATCCTCAAGATGTGAAGGTGGTCCATTGCCCATGCCATGGCGGAGGTTACAGGCCCCAGAAAGGCTTCTTTAACTGGGTTCAGCAGCAGGAAAGTTAGGGCCTAAAGTAGATGGTCAGATGTCATACAGTACCTCACATATCTCATGTTTCTGATCGCACATTGGTTTGTGTTGCAACAGGCGAGGCTGGTGGAGGTAGAAATCGGAGGACGGGCTCATGGAACGGAATGAAGAATGGTACCAAAAACGTGTGTTTGATACCATTCCTCATTCTGTTCCATGCATTACAATGAGCCTGTCCTCCGATTTCTACCTCCACCAGCCTCCCCTGGTTTGCAACATATTGATTCTATTACTGCACATGCCAGGAGCCAAATATTTGTTTTATGAAATTATATCTTAAATATTTGTAAAGTTTCATCAGTTGTTTTTGTGTGATCCTTGATTCTCATCATCTGATTGTCACCTGAGTTCATCAGTATTCTCTTGTACTACTTATACTTCAGGGGAGGCTGGTGGAGGTAGAAATCGGAGGACGGGCTCATTGTAATCCTACCATTCTTCATTCCATTCCGTGCATTACAATGAGCCCGTCCTCCGATTTCTACCTCCACCAGCCTCCCCTGGTACACTTGCTCCAGGGAAACCCTGACAAAACTCACTAACTTCTCTAATGTACCACAGTGACCATCTGTGCATTCCTTTATATCAAATCCTAATTTTATATATATATATAAGCATGTCTCAGCATTCCTTTTTTTAATGTCGGGGTAGTTATAATGGATTCTGTGTCTGTGTGTGCATGGGGGCGTTATAAATACATTATAACTATAGGGATGATGATGATGTAAAGTATAATTTCGAGTCTGAGCAGTGGACACACGCCTAGTTCGTGGTTAGCTGGAGAGAGAGCCAATGAGAGTGCACGGAAGAGAGAGAGAGGAAATCGAGGACAAACTCGGTTTTGGATTCTTGGCTTTCTGAAGCGCTGTTTGTTTTTCTTGTTTCAGAATCTGTTTTGTCGGTCCTCATTTTCCCCTCAGCGTCGCTGCTGTTTATGTCATACAGCTCTGGTGTCTCTCTGGCTGTGGCCCTTTTTCTCAACCGTTAGAATTTGGATCCCTCGCCTGCTCTCCTCCATCCCCCATATCACTCACTTCCAACTCAAAACTCATTGGAGATAGCCTGGGTTGGTCCAGTGGTCCAGCACCATGGCCTGGGGTGGTCCAGTGGTCCAGCACCATGGCCTGGGGTGGTCCAGTGGTCTAGTAACATGGCCTGGGGGGGTCCAGCATATGCCCATGTCGGCATGGTTTCGAATCCTCGTTACTTTCCTGTCTTTCTTCACTATTCAATAAAAAATATATATATAAGAGTGGGACTGCCCCACTCAAAAAAAACCCCGGAGAAGATCTATTGGTTTCTCCTCTTAAATCTTCTCCAACGTTGTTGTTGTCTTGTTGAGAAGAAGTGGGTGAGTGGGGGACGGAGGAGAGGGACGCGAGGAATCGACTTTCTAACAATCGCGAATGGGGCCGTATCTCTCTGTGTGTCTCTCTCTCTCTCTAACAACTGCGCAGCTGTGTTGATGTAAGGGTGAGAGGTCAGGGGTCGGGTGTCAGGTGGTGGGTCTGTCTGGTATTTGACGCAGCCGTACGAGGATGGCCCTGAAGACCTAGTGCGAGGGTCAGGGGTCGCGGAGGGAAACGGAGGGGTTAGCCGTGAGGTGAACTGAGGAACGCTCCTGAATCTTCCTCCTCTTGTTTAAAGACAGACACTCTTACACAAGGTTGCCATGTTAATCCTCACCAGACTACAGGGTCAGCTGGAGTGTGTCTCCTCGGGTCTGGCGAGGGTCTGGGTAGCGTGCTTGTGTCAGGTCACCACTAGTCTTCTCACACACCTGTGTCTCTGTGTCTCTGTGTTTGCAAAGTTTGTGTCTGAACAAGAGAGGTGTTTGTGTCAGGACAAGAGAGATATTTGTATCTGGATAAGAGAGAAGTTTGTGTCTGGACAAGAGAGATGAGATGTTTGTGTCTGGACAAGAGAGAAGTTTATGTCTGGACAAGAGAGATGAGATGTTTGTGTCTGGACAAGAGAGATGTTTGTATCTGGACAAGAGAGATGTTTGTATCTGGACAAGAGAGATGTTTGTATCTGGACAAGAGAGATGTTTGTGTCGGGACAAGAGAGATGTTTGTGTCAGTCAGTCAGTGTAATGCATGGATGTAGGGACACAGCGTGTCCCTGTGAACGGTGACCTGAGATCAGTTCCTTACTGTGTTGATTGGTTATGTTTGTGTGTGTGTGTGTGTGTGTGTGTGTGTGTGTGTGTGTGTGTGTGTGTGCGTGTGCGTGTGCGTGTGTGTGTGTGTGTGCGCGTGCCAGTCTGAGCACTGTTCATTCATTGTGCATTCGTATGAACACATCCACATGTACAGATTGTTGTGCTGTCCCTTGAAAGCACTGTTATGTTTTATGGGTAACATGACTGTGATAAAGGACGACCACATAGGATGACATAAACCATTGCAGTCCATTCTCATCGTTTATCAGCTGAACTGTGTCTCAATTATCCCCATCTAGTGGCCAATGACATGAATTACACCAGCTGTAACAGCTCCACTCCACCTGCCTACTACAGTGGTGCAGTACATTGTCAAGCACACCCTTAAAGGTCCAGTACGTCGATTTGAGCTTTAATAGCGCTGAATGGCCGTGATAAATCAGTTGTATTAAGGAAAGAGGTCACATGATAAAGAACGTTCAGTGAAGAGTGCCGTTTTGGTCCAAAAAAAGCGCTTCCTAAAATCTGGTGTCAGGGTTGAGCACTCTACTTTACCGACCTATTATTTTATTATTATTTTATTTATTTTATGTGTTTATTTAGGATATGCACCCGTTTTCCACTATTATATGTTTATAATAACCGTTTTCACATGTTGCAGTGTGGCCAGAAAGGCAGCATAGCACAACACTAAATGTTGCACCTTTAACATGTACAAAATGATCATGTTTAATAATGTGCAATTTGAATCAGATATGAATGACATAAAAACCACAGTATGGACAATCCATAACAACGTAGCTAATAAGGATAACGCTTATTTCAGATTTGCCTGAAAAGTGAGCTTAAGAATAGCGATTACAACTGTGTGTGATTGGGTAATGTGTTGGAGTAATTACTCTGTCTCATTACTTTACTGTGTAGCAGCCAATGAAACAACATGAGGGATATTAGAATGATTTACAGTCCTGTTGAGTAACTGCCTCCATATGCCCGAACCTCTCCCCTGATGACTGCTGTGTACAGCAGGGGAGGCTGGCGGAGGTAGAAATCGGAGGACGGGCTCATTGTAATGCACGGAATGGAATTCCTCATTCCGTTCAGTACCTTTCCTCATTCCGCTCAAAGTCCCAGAGAACTTTGAGCCTGTCCTCCGATTTCTACCTCCACCAGCCTCCCCTGGTGTAGAGGCCAGGGTGGTCTAGCTAGTGGAACCCATATGCAAGTAGTTAAAGGAGGGAGGGAGAGGGGAAGAAAGCAGGCAGAGAAAGAGAGAGAGAGAGAGAGGGCTTGTCTGTCTGCCTCCAGATCGGCCATTCCTCGTCCTGTGTATGTATGTTTTTTTTGTGGGTGTGTTTTTGTCGTTGTATGTTCTGTGTTTCGGTCTTCCTCTTCCACCTCCACCTCCTCCTCCTCCTCCTCCCCCAGTCCCAGGGCCTCCTGGCAGGAAGGGCCCAGGCAGCAGATGTGAGGGCCGGGGGCAGAGACAGAGGTGCACATTGTGTGGGACTCTGTGGTGGAATCTGATACAGTACCCAGCATCACAGGGCCTATGCTGTCTCCACTTCTCTCTCTCTCCCTCCCTCTCTCTCTCTCCTCTCCCTCCCTATCTTACTTGCTGTCCTCTCTTTTTTTCCTCCCTCTTTCTCTCTCTCTACTCTCTCTCTCCTCTCTCTCCATCTCCCTCTCTCTCTCTCTCTCTCTCTCTCTACTCTCTCTCTCTGTCTCTCTCTCTCTCTCTCCATCTCCCTCTCTCTCTCTCTGTCTTTCACCCACCACCCCTTTTCTAAAGGCAGTTCCTGTTTTGGGAGTAAATGTAGCAGTCCAATATCACTCCCTCTCTTCTCGAGAGTTCTCTCTCTCTCTCTCCTTCATTCCCCCCGTCCCTCTCTCTCTCTCTCTGTCTCTCTCTCTATCTTCCTCCCTCTCTCACTGCCCCCCCCCCCCGCCCTTCCTGTTTATTGGGAGTTCATGTAGCAGTGCAATATCACTCCCTCTCTTCTAGAGAGTCCTCTCTCTCTCTCTCTCTCCCACCCCTCCACCCCGCCACCCCTCCACCCCTCCACTCCTCCACCCTTCACTGTCTCTCTCTCAGATCTAGAGGGGTGTTTATACACAGTGGGCCAGACTAGTTGAGTCAATATTAACGGACCATTTGCACGTTCCACATAAACATTTCTGGGACAGCTCTTAGTTCTGGGTGTCGCCTCCACACAGTACTGGTTTGATCACCGGGATGAAAAGTGTACAATTTGGGGTATATAATGGGAATGTTTCAGTTCAATTACATGTTCAGTATACACTTGCTGTGGGATTGGAATAATCACTTCCAGTCTCCAGACATTAGACCTACCCGATGGCCTATCTCATAGACCCTATGCACTAGGGACTGTGTTCTAAGAATTTAGAAGAATCTCAGAGTATTCTTAGTGTTCTAAGAACCCATGTCCCCATGCTGCTATTCTTTTTCATTCCAAAAGTGTTGCTTAAATAAAGAAGTGCCAGAAAAAGACACTGATTCGTGTGGCTTACTATGAATGAACGACACCGCAAAATGCAAACAACACTAAGATTGTTAGTTTGTGTATAACTAATTCTGTCACTGCTCAGAATTTGTCTGCCCTCGAAATGCATGACTGCCACAGTAAGCGTCAGAGGAACAGTGCCGGACCAGGGGGCACGAGGAATGAAACTTCACTGTCTAGTGAGTCCAGAGAAAAATGTACTTTGATGTTCCAACACAGGCAGGGCAGCCAAGACCAACTCTGAATGAAAGGCAGCCACAATAAACGCAGTGTGGAAGTAAGGGGAGGCTGGTGGGGGTAGAAATCGGAGGTCGGGGCTCATTATAATGCATGGAACGGAATGAGAAATGGTATCAAACACACGGAAACAATCCTGAAATGCCTTATCTTTTATTAAAATAGACCAAAACACCAGGTGAACTTAGTAACAAGTCAATGTCTCTCTTCTTTCCATTTTCACGTGTTTGGTACCATCCCTCATTCCGTTCCATGTACTACAATGAACCCGGCCTCCGATTTCTACCTCCACCAGCCTCGACTGACGCTGCTGCTGATCTGTGTGTCTGTCTGTCTGTCTGTCTGTCTGTGGTTAGGTGCTGACTGTGTCTGTGTGTATGTGTATGTGTGTGTGTGTGTCTGTGTCTGTGTCTGTGTCTGTGTCTGTCTATCTGTCTGTGGTTAGGTACTGACTGTGTGTGTGTGTGTGTGTCTGTCTGTCTGTCTGTCTGTCTGTCTGTGGCCTTTGCACAGGCAGACATGTCTTCACGACAGAGTAGGAGTGTCACGCTCTCTCTTTATTTCTCTCTCTCTCTCTCTCTCTCTCCCTCTCTCTCCCTCTCTCTCTCTCTCTCTCTCTCTCTCTCTCTCCCTCTCTCTCCCTCTCTCTCCCTCTCTCTCTCTCTCTCTCTCCATTGCCACTTGTATTTGCTGTCTGAGGTGTAATTGGTGAGGATTCAGTTGTCTCGCTGTGTGGTTTGTACTGTGGCATCCATGTTGTGTTCCAGAAAAGGACATGTCAGTAATACTTGGGGGCGTGTTGATGGAACAGTGTTTGAGGATCAGCTGATTGAATCATAGACCAAGTCTGATATTATCATCATCATCATCATCATCATCATCATCATCATCATCATCATTATTATTATAAACAATTCCATGATTCCCCCCCCCCTCTCTCTCTCTCCCTCCCTCCCCCAGACCCAGTGGATGTGTTGCGGGTGCTGCAGCTGCCCTCTCTCCCTGAGGGGGTGCGGAAGGTTCCAGGCTTCTGCACCTCCCGCCGCGCCGGCACCGCTGACCACGCTTACCGCATCTCCAAGAAGGCCCAGATCTCTGCCCCCACCAAGCAACTCTTCTCAGGTACCACTACCCCTCTACCTCTAAACCTCTAAACCTCTCTACTTTTACCTCTACTTCTCTACCTCTACCTCTCTCTCTCTACCTCTCTCTCTCTCTCTCTCTCTCTACCTCTCTCTCTACCTCTACCTCTACCTCTCTCTCTACCTCTACCTCTCTCTCTCTACCTCTCTCTCTACCTTTCTCTCTCTACCTCTACCTCTCTCTCTCTGCCTCTCTCTCTACCTCTCTCTACCTCTACCTCTCTCTCTCTGCCTCTCTCTCTACCTCTCTCTACCTCTACCTCTCTCTCTCTACCTCTCTCTACATCTCTCTCTCTGCCACCACCAAGCAACTGTTCTAAGGTACCTCTACCCCTCTATCTCTCGTTCTCTCTATCTCTCGTTCTCTCTCTCTCTCTCTTAATTCCACTGGCATTCCAGGAATTAATGTCATGACAGTTATTTTCAGATAAAAAGCTTTAGTGCCACATTTTGTGCAATCATGTGATGATTTAGTGCTAGGTTGCTTTAGACGTGTCATTATTTCATGCAAGAGCATGTGATGTTGAAATGTTGGGTTAGAAACAACAAATGAAGATCAGACTGGCTGCTGTCTGAGACTGGGGGGGCGGCAGGGTGGGGTGGGGGGGTGGGCGGGGAGACAGGGGGTTGTAGGTAGCATTTATGCATTCAAAGTAATAAATCCTGAAAAGTGAAATGCTCATTTAAGATCATTTTCTCAGTCTGGATTTTTATTGACTTTGTCTGTTCCAGGGGAGGCTGGCGGAGGTAGAAATCGGAGGACGGGCTCATTGTAATGCATGGGACTAAATGAGGAATGGTATCAAACACGCGTGATTCCGTTCCATACATTACAATGAGCCCGTCCTCCGTTTTCTACCTCCACCAGCCTCTCCTGGTTTGTTCTCTATTCGTACTTGAATCCTGCAACCCCTCACCCGTTATCTCCCAATAACAAATCTTCCTCCCGCCCTCCTGTCAACATTCTCTCATTCCCCCTTT
>NC_139665.1:11929886-11974886 GCF_951799395.1 Argentina silus
CTACTGTACTAGCTGCATAGACAACACAACACAACACAACACAACACAACACAACTACTGTACTAGCTGCATAGACAACACAACACAACACAACACAACACAACACAACACAACACAACACAACGCAACACAACACAACTACTTTACTAGCTGCACAGAGAACTCACACTACACACAACAGCTCAACACAACCTAGCACAACACACACCAGGGTAGTATAGTACATAGTATAGTACATAGTACATAGTAGTGTAGAGAGCCTACTGCAATACTCCCAGCCCCTTACTGATCCTGAGGCGTGTGAGAGTGTCAGATAATAACACCAGCTCCTCTTCTCACCGAAGAGCAAGACCTCACCTCCTCTCCTCCTCTCCCCCTCCCCTCCTCCTCACCTCCCCTCCTCCTCACCTCCTCCTCACCTCCCCTCCTCCTTACCTCCTCCTCCTCACCTCTCCTCCTCCTCACCCTCCTCTCCCCTCCAAAGTCCTGCTCTGTCTTCATGCTTTGTGAGTTTGTATGGATCCACTTTCCGCCTCTGTGTGTTCCCAAGGAAAGGAATAGGCCTACAAAAGGTCCTACAAAAATCAGTTATGATGCTTATCATGAGAAATCCAGTCCAGTCTGATATTGCATCTGATGCTAGGCATTTTACTAAATTACATAATCATTATTATAAAACACATTTTTCAACAAAAAGAAAAACACATTTTTCAACAAAAAGGTCCTTGATCAAAATACTGTATGTTTCAATGAGGTCACACCAGCTTTGGACCAATCAATCAGCTGTACTGTTCTGATTCGTTGTCAACTTGCTGTGGAAAGACAGGGAAGGTGGTAGAAATGGCTACTTCCTGATACCAATAATGACCTCTGAAGTTCGTAACCACCTTGTAATACTTGGTCATTTCTGTTCCTGAGAATAAAGTGCAACCAACCTTTTTAGAGCAGAAAGGAACGCGGAGCGGTTGGGGAAAGATGACGATACAAGCTGCTTCTCTTTTTACATTAGCACACCGTTTCAAATACCAACATTACATTTACGGCATTTAGCAGACGCCTTTATCCAAAGCGACTTACAACAAATACATTTGTTTAGGTAAGTGAATCATCTATCCATCAGTCATCATAAGACAAAGTAATCAATGCTCATACCAGGGGCCATTGGCAGTCGTAATGCCAGAAGGCATTTTTTAATTATTATTATTAACAGGAGAGAACTTGTACAGGGGGGAAGTGGGGGTGAAGAGGCTTTTCTATTCTGCATGATTTAGTTTCAATGTCTGTGAGATGACATTGTGTGAGGAGAGGTACTGTACTGTACTGTACGTGCCAGAACTTCTGAAAACAATCGTACAAACAAGTCTGCATGCTGTCCTTACTGTACCAAACACTCAGGGAACGGATGTACTTCTCCAGTATGATACGTGATTTGTTTCTTCGCTCGGGTAGCGGCTTTGCAGACAAGCACACTTGTTATGTGATCCGATTGGCTTATAAGGTCTTTACTCGCTTAGTTTGACCCACAGTATAACTAGGGATCTGAAGTATAATTGTATATCTGAATTATAACTGTAGAATCCACATACACTTAAAGCTTGGTCAACATTCCCTATTTCTTATATTGTCATGTGGTGACTGAACATTTTGAGAATATTCCCATCGAGCAAACATCTATTATGTTTCAACGAATGACAGATACAGCATACATACTGGATCCCAGTACGCTAAACTCTGAGTATTTACTATTAATAGTATTTAGTATTTACCTAAATCAGATGGTTTCTATTTACAAGCTTGTATAATATTTACTTCATACCAGCGTAGAGAATCCCACATAGCCCTGGCTGTTTAAATCGATGGTCTGTCATGTGGATTATTTTAAATGAACGAGTGCTTTTGAACGAATATAAATCAGTAGTGGTTGTATTTGTTGCTTTCCTAGTTTCTTATGTTCATGAAGGTCCTCTGTGTTGCTCCATTAACAGTCGTGGCTCCAGACATTAATGGAGAAACATGGAGACTTGATGAATAGAAAACAGTTGCTTTCATTTTCCTCCCCCATTCCTCTCCTCCCTCTCTACCTCTACCCTCTCTCCCCCTTTCAAACTCACTCCTCACCCCCTCCTGTCATGCCTCCCACCCCTCCCCCTCTACCCTCTCTCCCCCTTTCAAACTCACTCTTCACTCCTCCATGCATTCCACTGCTTCCATTCCTCCACCCAAATTGCCTTCTTGCCCCCCCCTCTCACCCCCCCCCCATCTCTCTCAGTACTTTCATGACAAGCAGGATGACTATGAATACCCCTATTATTATGAGGAAACAACAGCCCCCCCCCTCCTCCTCTTCCTCCTCTCTATCAACACCCCCCCCCACACACACACACACATGCCCCCCCCTCAAACCAGGGGGCCCCACTCACCAGGTAACGAGGGATCAAAATTATGTCAACAGAGCGGAATGAGGGAGAGATGGAGAGAGAGAGAGAGAGAGAGAGAGGGAGAGAGAGGGAGAGAGAGAGGGGGGTATGAAGGACAGGACACATGAGGACAAGGCCATTAGATGATCAAGTGGAACTGGGCCTAATATGCAGTGTCTCCGCTTATTACATTTGAATAAAGGGACGTTACAACTACAGGTACATAACGTGACATTAGGTCATTATAAGTATATATTGTTTGCACATTTAACCATCTGGAAATCTGTTATATATATATTTATTATTTTTGTACTATTCCTTTCATATGAGTATCATCCATCCCCACCTGAGTAGTTTAGGTTCTGGAGCGACCGGTGAGAGGAAATGTGCCTCTCTCTTCTTGTTGTTCTGTTTCTCCATCCTCCTCCCCATCGGTGCCCTTTTAATACATTAATTCACCCTCTCATCCTCTCATCCTCTCATTCTCTCATCCTCTCACGCCATGTGTCTCCTCACTGATCACACTGTATTAACATTGTATTGTTCATGTTGTTGTTGTTGTTGTTGTTGTTGTCATGTTTGTGTTGTCGTTGTCGTATACATGTCTGTGTGTGGTTGTTTTTGACAATGTGGGGGCACTGGGGGGTCAGGTACAGGAGTGCTGCGGAACACACTGCCCCCCCCCCTCGCCAGGGGAGGCTGGTGGAAGTAGAAATGGGAGGACAGGCTCACTTCGTGTCTGATTCCTCATTCCATTCCATGCATTACAATGAGCCCGTCCTCCGATTTCTACCTCTACCAGCCTCCCACACCCCCCCCACCCACCCACCCACCCCCCCCCCCCCCCCCCCCCCCATCTCTGGCCGTACTGGGCCGGACCAACTGTGAACGACAGGGAACAAATATAGAAACCAGAGAAAAACTCTCCTTTAACTAAATTTTTTTGGCAATTGCTCATACGGTTAAATCCCCTTCGCGAGTACGTACAGTAGATAGCATCAAGAACCTGATCCAGAGCGTTTCTAGAATAATGTTTTGAACGCGAGGAGCATTTGTATAAAATGACACCCTATAGATTGGGAGAAGAAGCTGAGCATATACTGTAGGCAACCATGAGTGGAGGAGGGCGTGTCAGGTGTGTCTCTGTTAACATATGATTTGCATGTCTGGTTCAGTATTAACCACTGCATTTGGGTCTGTGTTACGTGTTTAAAAACATCACCGCATGCATTCCCCTCTGTGTTATCCATCTGCCTGTCCTTTGGTCAATGGGTATTCATTATTAATTATTATTATTTAGTATTAAGTATTAATGTTCCTATTCTCTCTTTGTGTGCATCCATCATATGCATTTGACCATGACTATGACCAGTCTTTCCATCTCTCTGTGTATTAGTTTGACTAGTCTAGTTTCCTGTCTAAATACCTGTGTTTGGCTCTGTACCCATCTCCCATGTCATCATCACCTGACTCGTTTCTCAGTGTGTGTACTATGCATGTGACCTACAGCATGTCTAAGTAACGCTTCTATGTGAGACTTTAGTTAGAATGAGTTAGAATATACAGCACCTGTTCCCATTTATGTATTTTCTGTACTTGTTGAGGTATCAGGTCAAGCTCCAGTCAAACTAACTCTGTGTCTGCCTGACACGCATCTGACCAAGCCCCAGTCAAACTAACTCTGTGTCTGCCTGACACGCGTCTGACCAAGCCCCAGTCAAACTAACTCTGTGTCTGCCTGACACGCGTCTGACCAAGCCCCATTCAAACTAACTCTGTGTCTGCCTGACACCCACCCACGCTGCTGCTTCTCTGTGGCTATTCGCTCTTACAGCAGTTGGACGGCTCAGTGCATCAGAGGCCTCCCAGTGTGCCCCTTGGCACCAGCTTTACCTGACCATTACACCCCACCAGTGCCAGCGCAAACCACAGGCTTGAGTTTTCATTAGCACAAAGATGCAGCTTTTTTTAATATGGAGATTGACATTACTGGAGAGATCAGCAACCACTGCACAGTGAAAGCTGAGTATTACAGCTTGTATTAAAGAATACTGCTCAAAGGTTTATTCTACATTGGCAAACAGCTTAGTTTCTACCTTGGTTCGATTATTCAAGGTCTCTATTAGCTGTAAAATGCTCCGTTCCAATATGTTCTGTGCAATATTTTAATCAGTCACTTTATTGAAACAGTGAAGTGTCTTTGTCCGATCTCTGCTGTATCCAGTAATGCCAGAGCAGTCTCAGTAAATCACCCGGGCCTTGGCCACCTTTATATCACTGTGTCTCAATACATCCACCCTTGTCTTTCTCTCTCTCCTTCTGTCCATCCCTTGTGCTTTCATCCCCTCCCACCCCCGATGTATCTCTCTCACTCTCTCTCCTCTCTCTCTCTCTCTCTCTCTCTCTCAACACCCGCCCTCACAAACTACACCACTGCACAACCTATAAACATGCACAACAGAAGAGCAAGGCTGTCAATGGCAATGCTGACAAGCCCAAGCCTGTAGCCGCTAAGGCCAAACCAGCTCCAGCCAAACCTGCCCCAGCCAAACCTGTCCTAGCTAAACCTGCCAAGGCCGAGCCTAGCAAGCTTGTAGCCACAGCTGCCGTACCGAGCACAGCCAAACCTGCCAAGGCAGAAGCTGTTGTCGCCAAGCCCACCAAGGCCAAGCCTGCCCCAGCCAAACCAGTCAAAGTCAAACCCACGGCAGTGGACGTCCTTCTAGCGAAAATCAAACCCACTGCAGTCACACCAGTGGCTAAGCCAACGCCAAAGCCTAAACCCACACCTGCCACCAAAAATGGCGGTGATAAAAAAGTAAAACCTGCAGCAGAAAAGAAAGTCAATGGTGAGGCCAAAGCCAATGGCAATGGCAAACCTGCAGTAGAAAAGAAAGTCAATGGTGAGACCAAAGCCAATGGTAAACCTGCAGTAGAAAAGAAAGTCAATGGTGAGACCAAAGCCAATGGTAAACCTGCAGTAGAAAAGAAAGTCAATGGTGAGACCAAAGCCAATGGTAAACCTGCAGTAGAAAAGAAAATCAATGGTGAGGCCAAAGCCAATGGCAATGGCAAACCTGTAGTTGAGAAGAAGGAAATAGGCGAGGCCAAAGTCAACGGTAAAGCAGCAGAGGATAAGAAAGTGAATGGCAATGGCAAAGATGGTGGTGACAAAAAAGTGAATGGCGACGGTGCAAAACCAGCTGACGCCACTAATGCCCCTTCAGAGAAGAAAAAAGTCACTAAAGTTCAAATAGAAAAAACTGTGATCAGTGAAGTCAAACCAGTTAAAACTGAAACTACCAAAACTGTTGTGGTAAAAACTGAGATACCTAAAGTTCAAATAGAAAAAACTGTGGTCAGTGAAGTGAAACCAGCTAAAACTGAAACTAAAAAAGTTCTTGTAGCCAAAACTGAAATACCTAAAGTTCAAATAGAAAAAGCAGTGGTCAGTGAAGTTAAACCAGTTAAAACTGAAACTACCAAAACTGTTGTAGTAAAAACTGAGATACCTAAAGTTCAAATAGAAAAAGCAGTGGTCAGTGAAGTTAAACCAGTTAAAACTGAAACTACCAAAACTGTTGTAGTAAAAACTGAGATACCTAAAGTTCAAATAGAAAAAGCAGTGGTCAGTGAAGTTAAACTAGTTAAAACTGAAACTACCAAAACTGTTGTAGTTAAAACTGAGATACCTAAAGTTCAAATAGAAAAAGCAGTGGTCAGTGAAGTTAAACCAGTTAAAACTGAAACTACCAAAACTGTTGTAGTAAAAACTGAGATACCTAAAGTTCAAATAGAAAAAAATGTGGTCAGTGAAGCAAAACCAGTTAAAACTGAAACTACCAAAACTGTTGTAGTAAAATCTGAGATACCTAAAGTTCAAATAGAAAAAACGGTGGTCATTGAAGCAAAACCAGTTAAAACTGAAACTACCAAAACTGTTGTAGTAAAATCTGAGATACCTAAAGTTCAAATAGAAAAAACTGTGGTCAGTGAAGCAAAACCAGTTAAAACTGAAACTACCAAAACTGTTGTAGTAAAATCTGAGATACCTAAAGTTCAAATAGAAAAAACGGTGGTCATTGAAGCAAAACCAGTTAAAACTGAAACTACCAAAACTGTTGTAGTAAAAACTGAGATACCTAAAGTTCAAATAGAAAAAGCAGTGGTCAGTGAAGTCAAACAAGCTAAAACTGAAACTACCAAAGCTGTTGTAGCAAAAACTGAGATACCTAAAGTTCAAATAGAAAAAACTGTGGTCAGTGAAGTGAAACCAGTTAAAACTGAAACTACCAAAACTGTTGTAGTAAAAACTGAGATACCTAAAGTTCAAAAAGCAAAAGCTGAGGTCACTGTAGTTCAGCCAGCAGTAAGCAAATTTGACAATGTCAAGAGCTTCCATGCCCATAAGCCACCCTTCCTCAAACCTGCACCCAAGAAAGAGCCTCCAAGCGAACCCGCACCCACTCCCCCCAAGCCAGAGAAAACCAAGGTGGTGGTAGAGGTTAATAACGTCAAAACCATGACCAAAAAACTCCCTCCATTCGACAAGACTGCACTCAGCGGCACCCTCGTTCCTGTGCCGGATAAACCGAAGACGAAACCGGGCAACGGTTATCAACAGGTACAAATAAAAAGCCCACGGTGGCAGTCCAAGGCTGTATCGTCTACCTGTCCCTCCTGGGTACCAGGTCTTTCTCCATCCACATTTCACTGCGAAAATCTGTTCAACAAGCTGGTGGCCAGCGTCCATTTGAAATTGATGTTGTTTGGTTTCAGCCTTCAGCATTTTTAGACACAAACTCTTAAAAATTTCACTCAGATCTGTCAAATGAAAGACTTGACTGTAATATTTACCTTCACCGTAGGGTATTACACAGATAAAGATAAAAACCAAAAGCCTTTTATTATTAGTCATCTATCTTCATATCTAGAAACTGGCCCTGGAGCTGTTACAGCTCTATAAATCTAAAACTGAACTGTATTGAGGTATATACTGTTTTTGTATTTAGATCATTTGTAGTTACAATAGCTCTTCTACTGAACCACAATTGTTGCTTTAGTACCTAAACAAACAGTCATACATGTATGAGCAGTCAAAATGAGACTGATGTCAGAAACAGTCATCGTAGAGTTCAGTGTAAAACCTTGGTGGTGAACTACCTGGTCCTCAGAAAGGCAGTTGACGCATACCGACCTGGACACTCTCCTCTCCCGCCTGTATATCACATGATCTAGACGATCATGACAACCTTTATGATATAGTGGTTGGCAGACTGTCATATTGAAGCATGGCTATCAGAACAGTCTCCACCCTCCCTGTTTCAGTCTCCGACAGTCTCCACCCTCCCTGTTTCAGTCTCCAACAGTCTCCACCCTCCCTGTTTCAGTCTCCAACAATCTCCTCCCTCCCTGTTTCCATACTCAGAACCTGTCCTTAATATTCACACAAGGCCTGTTGTGTCTTTAAATATAATACTTAGTGGTCCACTGTCAAATGAATGAGCTGTGTGCATGGGTTCAGTGCACATAAACAGACACTTGTAGAAAACATACCATCACAACCTGTAGACAATACAACACAACTTTTCTCAAATCTCTCTCCAACCTCTTCTTCTCTCTCAAACACTTGTGTTCTCAGACTTCTGTCTCCTTGTGTGGATCATATTTGAGTTAAATATGAATGAGCAGCCTCACAGAAACTAAGCATGTTATGAAGCATACTTAGATGACCAGTTCAACATCATTCAGTGTGCATTGCTGACCTCTAGTTTAGCTGGTATTCCTATCAACGAGTAGAACTAAGATTGGCAATGATGCTAACGTAATGAAGTAGACCCAAGTCATTATTTGTTAACAGAAAGAACGACTGTACCATTATTATTAGAAACATGTGCACTGATGGAAACCTAAGGGTAAGTTTGGTAACACTTTACATTAAGTTGCTGCTATACCTGTACAGTAACAATGTAACTACTGTGGTAATAACATTGTATTGTATGTTGTTACATAGTCATTAGGTAATAACATAGCATATGGAGTTGTTCAATAGTTTGTGTAATAACATAACATAAACCGCTCATCTCCATTGCTATGCAATTGCAAAGGAATTACCTATGTACTATGTAACAGCATGTTAATATGATGTGTTGTCTGGTATGTTTGCAGTTACTAAACAGGCAACTAAATGTGGTGTGACTGTAGGTTGTTCTCTGAAGACGTCTGCCCGGAGGTTATTGTGAACATGTTGAACTCATTCTGTGAGGCTGTTGTTTGTGGTCGTAGCTCTGTTTCCTATGTGTACTCCACCTTATAGGGGACAACAAATTGAATATGAATCCAAACTGCTAATAGTGATCATATCCACTTTGATCATCACCGGGAGGGGTCAAGTGAAGGTCGTCTTCTGACCTCTGACACTGTGAGAAGAACAGGCATGACCCTCCCATCAACCAATCATGGCATTGTGGCACTTTTTAAGAATTGTTAAGGAATTCAACAAAGACATTTCAGCGAAAGCATTGGTCTTTATGACTTCCTAAATCTTGCTCCGATGATGAGATTTATAGTCATCAAGATTTTTTCTACAGCTAAAATGTCTTTCTATTCCAACTAGATTTTCAAAAACTTTGAAAATATGTTCTACCAGAGAAATATCCTTTTTATCTGGCAAACATCCTTTAACACATCAATCTTAATCTTGACCAGTTCTAACCCAGGGGAAGCTGGTGGATGTAGAAATCAGAGGCTGGACTCATTGTAATGCATGGAACGAAATGAGGAGTGGTATCAAACATGTACCATTCCTTATTCCATTCCATGCATTACAATGAGCCCGTCCTCCGATTTCTACCTCCACCAGCCTCCCCTGTTCTAAACTAACTTCCCCCCTTTCATTCAAACCTGCTTACCTCCACCCTGATCCCCTCCACCTCTTCTTGACCTGACCAATCAGGATGTAGATACCGCACCCTCTGAGGCTGACCACGCCCCTACAGAGACGGATGATTATTATAATACCTTAGAGGAGGAGGCGGGTCCCCAGCCTGAGAGTGAGGTGATTGGACAAGAGGCGACCACTGGCCAGGTAAACCACAGATATAGCCAATCTGAAAGAAGAGAGAGACACCATCGATATTACACCTCTTCAAAAGACTCCCCAGCAAAAGTCAATGTACTCTTTCATTATATTCGGTTAAACTGTAGCAGGGAGGCTGGTGGAGGTAGAAATCGGAGGACGGGGCTCATTGTAATGCATGGAATGGAATGAGGAACGGTGTTTGATACCATTCCTTATTCCATTCAATGCGTTACAATGAGCCCCGTCCTCCGATTTCTACCTCCACTAGCCTCCATCAGTATATAGATATACTTCTCATTAGAAGCAGGGATATACAGCGATTTCTGTGGAGGTGAGCACAGCAGTTCTATAGTTTAACAACGTAGTTTAACCATTTATAACACTTATAACATTTTCATCACCTCCCTAACCGTTTGACCATGTTTTCTCCACCAGTGCCATCCGACATGCCTCTCTTTTTCAAACAGGAATGCACAACATTCATTCCGTTGTATCGAACATTCTCATGGCGCTCTCACTTTCCCTAACCCAAGATGTTTTTTTGTTCTCATATCAAGATTCTATTTGTGTATCACATTCAGTCTTTGAATAAGAACAAAAATCTTGAGAAAATGCGAGTCTCATAAGAATATTTGATATACTGTACGACAGTACATAACATTAAAGACGAAGGAATGAATATCATGCATTCTTGTTTGACAGCAAATCTAACTGCATTCTTTTAGAGGCTATCCCGAGCCCCAAGCAGACAGAATTGCGACTAATTTCTCAACTTAAATGTTTTCTGTGTGTTGTAGACCATCATTATCATCATCATAATTGTTATGGGTGACTGATGACTTTTACATACATTTTCTTTTTTTTTATATCTTCAATTAGGAGATGGTTGTTAGTTGATGTATTGTGTTTCTTGATGTATGTCTTTTGTTTACATAAGTCGGTTCCGTTATTCTGCTAGCCAGCGTTCTTGTATCTTGTGCCGTTTTCTGATTTTGCACATCGAGATATAATATGACATAACTGCACTGGATTTTAGTCTTATCATAATCATCAGTGGTAAGTTAAATAACATAGTTATAGCTTCGCAAAATAGCTGCAGCTTTTGTTTTCACAAAGCGAAGTGCTCCTCATCATGTTTGTGTGTTTGTATAGTGAGTCTCTCGAAACGTCCGTTGGGAGTTTGACGTTAGACGTCTTCTGTCTCGCCAGTCGTACCCAATTATCCTATGACCATCTCATTAAACTCAGGCCATTGGATCCTCATATAATAATAAAACACACAAGCTTGTGATTATGCATAAAGCTTTGGTGGAAACTTTTATGAGCCCAGGAATAAATAAGTGCATAATATAAGATAAGAGACTATGATAAGCCTTAAGCTTCTCATGCTTCGGTCGGGATGATACCTGAAGAATTGGCTATTCCTCTAATGTCCACCAGGTGTCCCCGTGCTCTGTGTCCCTCTGTCAGTGTCTGTTTTTTGAAAAAAGGTAAGACTCACTACACTGTCTCTGCCCTCTCCTTCCCTCCCTGTTTCTGTTGGACTTTTTTATTCCATCTATTTATTCCATCTCTCTTTTCCATCTCTCTTTCACCTTTCCGCACAATGACATCACTGTCACCTTCATTTTCATTTTCATCAATATCTTGGATCATTTCTATCTTCCTCCCTGTCTCTGTTTCTGTCTCGCTCTCTCTCTCTCTCTCTCCTCTTCCCTCTCTCTCTCTGTCTCTTTCTCTCTCTCTTTCCTCTTCCCTCTCTCTCTCTTTCTCTCTCTTTCACTCTTTCCTCTTCCCTCTCTCTCTCTCTCTCTCTCCTCTCTCCTCCTCTTCCCTCTCTCTCTCCTCTCTCCTCTTCCCTCTCTCTCTCGCTTTCTCTCTTTCCTCTTCCCTCTCTCTCTCTCCTCTCTCCTCTCCCCTCTCCCTCGGCTCCTCCGTCCCGTCGTCGCTCTGCCTCAGGTGGAGGAGCAGGTGGTAGCTGAGGAGGTAGACCTGACCACGGCAGGTGGTGGTGAGGCAGGCGAGGCCTTTACTGAGGAGTATGTGACTGGGGACGTGGGCATGAAGGAATACGACTATTCCTACAAGGACTACAACGAGCCGCTCCTGGAGGGAGAGGGAGACAACAACATGGGCCCCGCCTTGTCCGCTGTGACAGACGAGGGAGGCGTAAGTCCTTTTGCTTCCTCCAAATCTCTGTTTCAATCCCCACAGGAGGTGAAATGGGATTTGTGTATACCGTGTGTATACTCTAGTAGAACGCATACACAGCACAAAGGGGTACTAAACGCGCAGCAAATGATCTGGCTCTGACGCATTTGCTCTTTAATGCCCTTCTGTGTGTATGGCTTCATTTAGACTTGCTTTAGGCGCTTCTAGGGGGTTTTAGATCCAGTGTCAGCGGTTGGAGTTATAGATTGAAGCCTTTGAAGTGGTTAGAAGTGGGTGTCCAATAGGGGTCTTGAATATTTCACAAAAGGTGCCTGGTCTGGTCTGGTCTGGACCCGTGGTACATTTTCACCATGTAAAGAGAGAGAGCGAGACAGAAACAGAGACAGGGAGGAAGCTGAGAGCGTTCTGAGTTGCCTCCTCAGCATCCCACCTGTTGCACAGCGAGACAACAGGAAGTGTTTATACTGTAGTCTAACGCAAATAGAACAAGTAGAGCTACCTTGCATTAGAAAATAAACATCTATTGAGTAAATTGTTTTGATATTCCTCAGAAACATTGACAATGCAGACTAACAAAAATGCTGCGTAGCACTCTACCTTCGACAGCTACAGTACATACTTCATGAAATGTTTAATTTAGAAAGCAAGGTTGCTCTCTTTGTCTATTTTCATTTGAGAATCTGCTCCTTCGAGGACCTTCTCCCCTATCCCCACCACTGTGTGTTTTGGTTATGCAATCGGGGGGAGGCCGGTGGAGGTAGAAATCGGAGGACGGGCTCACTGTAATGCATGGAATGGAATGGTTCTGAACACATGTGTTTGATACCATTCCTCATTCTATTCCATGCTTTACAATGAGCCCGTCCTCTGATTTCTACCTCCACAGGCATCCCCTGTAATGCAGGATATCTCTTTCGCATAGCATGTAATGCTGGATTAGATTACTGTTCATGATATGTCTTACTGAACCCGATTGAAACAAACACCCTCTATAAACATCATTACACAGCGAATTCACCCACACCTGTCAAGACATCTTGTATACTGTTTATTTGGTGAATTGACATCAGCACTTTGTGGGATAGAAAATAATTATAATAATAATAAACATTATTGCTTAACACCTTTATTGATAACACTAGTCTGCCATACATTTCAAGGTTCAAATTCCCTCAGTTCTCTTTCCCTGTGGGTGGTAAATACTATAGTGTGTATAGTCTGTGTCAATTCTCATTCATGATGTTGTGATTGTGACTATCAACCCAACACACATCATTTGCAGGTTTGTCTCTTATGAGTTGTTTTAACCAGTTGATTCAACTAGTTCAATAAGGAAGCTACAAAATGTCCTATGACACGTTGAAATGTCGAACTGTATGCTCTTCGTTCACCTCCTCAATAAACTCAGCACCCGTTTTGCCAATTTCGTAGACCGTGCCATAGATCAATTTTGAGCTACCCTTTGGTCACGTGTGAATCAACTGTTTGCATGTAGTTGTTGTTTTGACGACCATGTTGTTTCTGCCTGTCTCTGTGTTAGGCGACAGGTTCAACCGAGGCTATTGATTGTGTAGTGTGTAGTGTGTTGTGTGTAGTGTGTAGTGTGTCTGTTTGCATCTGCATTGACTGCGCTGTATTGTGGGTTACATGTGTGTTTTCCTCAGGCCTCAGTCAGAGCCCAGAAAGGAGAGAAGGGAGACCCTGCTGTCCTTGAGCCTGTGAGTGTTATCTATGGATCAGCTAATTGACTGCTGTGTGTCATCCCCATCCCTAGGGGGCGCCACAACATCAGTCGAGGCTGGTGAAGGCATAAATCTGGTGGAGGTAGATATTGGTGGACGGGGCTCATTCTAATGCATGGAATGGAATAAGGAATGGTATCAAACATACCTCATTCCATTCCTTGCATCACAATGAGCCCGTCCTCCGATTTCTACCTCCACCAGCCTCCACAGCACAACATGTAGTAGTAGTAGTAGTAGTAGACAGAAGGTTGAATAACACAGTTTAAATCTCGGGACTTCACAAGATCAGAGGAATCCCTGACTGGATTCAGAGATGTGAAGTGCCTTTTGTGAGGAATGTTATTGAAAGAGTCATATGGCAATACTACCACTGAAAGTTGATGATCTCTCTTTTTCTCAATGTCTTTCTCTCTCTCTCTCTCTCTCTCTCTCTCTCTCTCTCTCTCTCCCTAACAGGGTATGTTGATTGAAGGACCCCCAGGACCTGAAGGACCAGCAGTAAGTACATGTGATCCCCCTTTTTCTGCCTCTCTGCCTGTTTAGCCCAGGGGAGACTGGTGGAGGTAGAAATCGGAGGACGGGCTCATTGTAATGCATGGAATGGAATGAGGATTGGTATCAAACACATCCATTCCTCATTCTGTTCCATGCATTACAATGAGCCCGGCCTCCGATCTCTACCTCCACCAGCCTCCCTGTACCCGTAGAGGAGCTTGGGGGTATCAGTATCCCTATGACTGACTCACAGGTCGCTGTTTCTATATGCATGATGGGCCTCTCAGCCATATCTCTTTCAGAGAGGGCATGAATGTGCCCTCATGAATGCTTGAATGTGTCTGGTACTGATTCTAGCCAACCCCTCTCTCTCCTTCAGGGTCTCCCAGGCCCATCCGGCCCGACTGGACCTCCTGGTTCTGTGGGCGATCCCGGTGAGAGGGTGAGTCTCACTTCAGTGTTCACGTGTCTAAAGACCAGGGGGAGGCTGGTGGAGGTAGAAATCAGAGGACGGGCTCATTGTAAAGCATGGAATGAAATGAGGAATGGTATCAAACACGTCCCATGCATTACAATGAGCCTGGCCTCTGATGTCTACCTCCACCGGCCTCCCCCAGGTCTCTAGTTTAGATATAGTTGGCTGGTTTTTGGAGTCTGGTTTTGGAGGCTGACAGTGCTGGCCTCTTGTCTTGTAGGGCCTCACTGGTAAGGCTGGTCTGTCTGGAGCTGATGGAGTCCCCGGCCCCCCAGGATCATCCGTCATGCTGCCTGTGAGTGTCTGATGCCCCCCTCTTACCTTCCTACCTCTTTGGTTGCCTTACACCAGTGATCCTCACTCCTGGAGAGCTGCAGGCTGATGGCTGCAAGTCCAAGCCCACCAGTGACACACACACACTGGATTGTCTTGCATCAAGTACAGTAGTCCTAGCACTGTGTACAATAATGAAGTTGAAATGTCAAAACAGTAAACTAAACTCCTGATTGTTTTGTCTTTCCTCTCCCGGTGCAGTTCCGCTTCGGCAACAGTGGAGGAGACAAGGGTCCCATGGTCTCAGCGCAGGAGGCTCAGGCACAGGCCATCCTGTCGCAGGCTAGGGTGAGAGCATTGTCAGACTGTCTCAGCACACCAGGGGAGGCTGGCGGAGGTAGACATCAAAGGACGGCCTCATTGGAATGCATGGAACGGAATGAGGAATGTGTTTGAAACACAGTGTGTTTGATTCCATTCCTCATTCCATTCCATGCATTACAACAAGCCCGCCCTCCGATTTCTACCTCCGCCAGCCTCCCCTGGTCTGGATGTAGTGATGTCTTCCGTGGTGGAGCGATGACCTGACCTCTGACCTCTACTGTGTCTCCTCCCTCTAGCTGGCGCTGAAAGGTCCTCCTGGACCAATGGGATTCACTGGACGCCCCGGACCACTGGTGTGTACCGTGACCCGTTCTCTCTTTGTCTACAGACGCCAGGATTATTCATCAGAAGAATGTTGATGACGGATCATCTGAGGGGATAAATGATAGGGCACACTGTACATAGCTAGCAGGACCACGCCACACTGTGGACTTTGTGCCACTACTATGTACTATGAACATTTCAAGGCGAATTAAACTATTTAGTAATGATAGAGTAACTATCTTTGATTGCCGACGACACCGTTGTTAAAAACGAACGCGGAAGTGAAAGTGTTAGGATGTTCCTCTGTGAATTCAGCGTTTTTAGCGCCTTTTCATGTGAATAAACATGAGTCGGGTTTTGATAACGCAATCCAGCGTGGATTAACCAAACTGGTCAAACATCCTGGGGGGAGGACCCTGTAACTAGGTTAGTGATTGGTGTCTGCGTGTCGCTGTTGAGTGATCAGTGTGTCTGTTGCTTTGCAGGGTACCCCAGGGAGTTCTGGTCTGAAGGGGGAGAGTGGCGATCCAGGCCCTCAGGTGAGTAGCCTCACCTCACAAACACATCCCTCATATCCGACCACAGAGAAACCGGACACCAGAGGAGGCTTGTGGAGGTAGACATGGGAGGACGAGCTCAATGTAATGTATGGAACGGAATGAGGAATGGTATCAAACACACATATTTGATACCATTTCTCATTCTGTTACATGTATTACAATGAGTCCGTCCTCCCATTTCTACCTCCACCGGCCTCCCCTGCTGTACACAGAGGTTACCTTAACACCTAATCAATGAGTTCATACCTGATCAGTGCCAGCTGCTCTTCCCTGAAATATCGTGACACAACTCAGTGGTCCACTAAACAGGCTTTCATCACCGACCTATGTTGTTATTCAGGGCCCCAGAGGACCACCTGGATTGGGCGGACCCCTAGGCAAAGCAGGAAGGCGGGTGAGTGCCAAAGCCAGTCACAGAACGACGAGCTACACCTGAGTGCCGTTTACAGTGTGGTTACGCCAAACAGGGGAGGCTGGTGGAGGTAGAAATCGGAGGACATCCTCCGATTTCTGCCTCCACCAGCCTCCCCCGAGGCCAAACCAATGTAGCCTGGAGCTAACGATGTTCACTGTCTCTCTGCGTAGGGTCGTGCTGGGGCTGATGGGGCCAGAGGCATGCCAGGAGAGTCTGGGTCTAAGGTTCGTTATCGTCATTTTCCAGCTTCAGTCCTATGAGTTGATTGTTATCTGTCTGTACGGTCAACAGTTTTTGTATGCGTTGCTTCTTTTATTTGTGTGTTTGAGTCACACATTTCTCAGGCTTCTCATTTACTGCCTATTAAACATATTGCAGTTACTCATTTATCAATCCAACTGCATACTTTTTGATTTATTCCCCCATCTGCCTGGTCATAAAACAGCCATATCTGCCTCTATGGTCAGGTCCATATCTACCTCTATGGCCAGGTCCATATCTACCTCTATGGCCAGGTCCATATCTGCCTCTATGGCCAGGTCCATATCTGCCTCTATGGCCAGGTCCATATCTGCCTCTATGGTCAGGTCCATATCTGCCTCTAAGGCCAGGTCCATATCTACCTCTATGGCCAGGTCCATATCTGCCTCTATGGGCACGGCCATATCTGCACTAAACAATGTAAACCTCTGACTGATAGCTATGTACCTGTCTCAACATTGCCCTTGTATCACTGATGCTGCACTTTATAACCATAAATAATAACTTTATATTCGTGTTTTTTATACAGTGTTTTTGTAAATGTTTATGTGCAATATCTTTTTATACAGCTGCAAACCAAATTGCCCAAGACTGGGACAATAAAGTTTTCTGAGTCTGAATCTTGTGTATGTGCCTGTCCCTCTCAGGGTGATCGTGGGTTCGATGGCCTGCCAGGTTTGCCTGGAGACAAGGGTCACAGGGTGAGTCCAACACCAACATCAACACAGTGTACCATGTATCCTAAAGACCTCTTCACCCCCACTATCCCCCTGGACAAGTTTTTCTTCTGTTAATAAAAACTTTGACAGTCATGTGGATGCTGAGCGCCGCTTCGATATTGGCCGAATTGATTATAACACTATAACACCCTCTCGACCAATCACAATCAAGTATTCAACAAAGCCGTGGTGTAAGAGGAAGTATATCACACAATATCAAGGGGCTGCTGGGAAAATGACTAAGCCAGGAAGCATTGTGACTCACCAAGACTTGTCAACATGTACAAGAGAAGCAGACCCCATCCCAACCAATCAGGAGAAACACAGTTGGAATAGAAGTGTGTTGAATGTATACTGTGTGTGATTCAGATCTATGTGACGAAGTCCTCCATCCCTCCTTCCATCTCTGTAGGGTGACACAGGAGGCCTGGGACTCCAAGGACCCACCGGAGAGGACGGAGAGAGGGTAAGAAGTCAGGAAAAACAGGAGGCGTAGAGGCCTGTCAGTTCCTGTCACTACAGGGGTGCCATAGAGATGTGCAGGATGAATAAGCCAGCCAGCTGGACCCAGAATTCAATACACCAGGGGAGGCTGGTGGAGGTAGAAATCAGAGGACGGGCTCATTGTAATGCATGGAACGGAATGAGGAACGGTATCAAACACCATTCCCCATTCCATTCCATGCATTACGATGAGCCCGTCCTCCGATTTCTACCTCCACCAGCCTCCACTGAGATACACACACCTGCTTCTGCTACCGTTCACTCTTCCCCCTCTGTGTCTGTTTCCAGGGAGACGACGGAGACATCGGACCCAGAGGACTTCCAGGTGAATCCGTGAGTGTTTTTCAGACGCCACCGTCATTGGCTTCCCTCCTCCTACCTGTTCTCACCGTTCTTGTTTTACTTGGATACAACATGTAGGCCTGCAAGTTGTTTATGACGGCAGTCATTTTGTCAGCAAGAGTGTTATTGACCTGTCCTGGCCTGTTCTCTCTGTGTGTGTGTCTCTCTCTGTTGCATCTTGTTTAGGGTCCTCGTGGTTTGCTGGGGCCTAAAGGTCCACCAGGTATCCCCGGCCCCCCTGTAAGTACACTGAATGCGAACCACTGAATGGTGTCAGTTTATCTCAAAATGTCCACAACACTCGCTGTAACCCCACTCCACCGTCTGATACAGTACAATGTAACCAAGCACAACACAGAAATACATCATTTATCCCAAAATGGACCACTTCACCCTCGTACTGTACAGTATCCCCCACTGAAACAATAGCTTCTTGACAAGCCACCACAGAACACTCAAGATAACCTCTAAACCCACATATTATGTCCTAAAACTGTCCTATGAGACCAAGCTCTGTCTTTAACTCATTTAAAGTCGCCCAACATGTGAGTGTGCCAAGGGTGACTTTATTTACCAAAAATGCATAAATGATGATGCTGATTTTGTAACCAATCAAAGTGTTGTTGCTAGGTAAACACCACATAAAACACTTGGCACTCTAGGTGGTGAGTGTTCCAGAATTCTTTGGCAGTTGGTGTTAAGTTAGTTAGTTAACCGGGACTGTTATGCTGTAGCTATAACTGGATAACAATCTTCTCTATTTACTTCATGCGACCTTTCTGGTCCTCCCTCTCTTCAGGGCGTGAGAGGAAATGACGGGTCCCATGGTCCTAAAGGAAACTTGGTTAGTAGCAGTAGCCATTATATCATCCACTGCACCGTTGAACATACAGTATTTATGTACAGAATTGACATATGCCAAAAGAGTAAACAAATTCTTAACATCTCAATCCTCTCTCCTCTCATCTCTCTCTTCTCTCATCTCTCTCTTCTCTCATCTCTCTCTCTCTCCTCTCCTCTCCTCTCATCTCTCCCTCGTCTCCTCTCTGTCTCTCCTCGTCCCTCAGGGTCCCCAAGGAGAGCCAGGCCCCCCAGGGCAGCAGGGAACCTCAGGAACACAGGTGAGACATCCTACATCCTGCCACACATAAAAGAATAAAAAAGAATGCACTTGAAAATGACTCTGTGTCTTATTGTGTCCTGCAGTCACATGTTCTCTCTGCCCCCCTCAGTCCAAAAACGATTTAAAAGTAAAGTAGACAATGGAAAAAGTAAGCAAGCATGGTACTGTATTTCTGCCCGTATGAATTGTATGTTTGTCTCATATGCTATCTTTGTGTTGTGTTCCAGGGAATGCCAGGACCACAGGGAGCCAGCGGCCCCCCAGGAGAGAAGGTAAGAGATCGACATGATCCATCACTGTGTTAGGAAGGAGCTATGATGAATCTCCATGGATATTTTGTTAGCGTCTTGCAGACACAAGTTTGTCTCCTAGGCATGACATCCCCATCTCCTGAACATTCCAGAATGCTAGGACCAGGGGAGGCTGGAGGAGGTAGAAATAGGAGGACGGGGCTCATTGTAATGCATGGAATGGACTGAAAAATGGTATCAAGCACGCGTGCATTACAATGAGGACGTTCTCCGATTTCTACCTCCACCAGCCTCCGCTGGCTCGGAAAGGGGCAGAGATAGTTCATTGTGAATGTTTACATGGTTTACTTCTGTTGAATATACAGTATCTGAGGACAACATATATGTATTGCTTAAGAAATGATGAAGGTCTGATCACTATTCACATCATCAGACCAGTACACTGATGACATGTGTGTCCTCTCCTCTCCTCTCCTCTCCCAGGGCCCCACAGGAAAGCCAGGTCTGCCTGGAATGCCTGGCGCTGATGGACCACCTGTAAGTCACATGAACCCTCGACAGTCATCTGGTGACCCGCTAGGTCATATTCACCCTACTGTAGTAGTCCAGTAGATTCACTTACTGAGAAAAATTTACTGATTGTAAGTCGCTTTGAAAAGAAGCGTCTGCTAAATGACTTAAAGGTAAAGGTAATACTGTAAGGTCCATAAAAGACCACAGCGTTTTGAAAGTGAGCATGAAAATGTATGTATACTTGCATGATTTCTCGCACTGTACAAAACCTAATATAGTACAAATTTAGCCTGACCTTTTTAGAACCTGTAGCGCCATCTAGATGTTGAAGACTTTAAATGCTTATAGCTTTAGAAGTGTATATTTTTTATCAAAAAGCTGCATCCAATGCAAGATCAACCTTAACATGTATAGTACTTTGGAGTTTCTATCTTAAAACATTTAAGAGCAGAGCATTGAAAATCAATGCAACCTTTAAATGCTTATAGCTTAAAAGGTATAAATGTCAGCAAAAAGTTGTATTCAAGAAGGTGAGACCAGTCTGAACACAGTTAAGGTAGTTTGAGGTGTCAATCTTATATGGTTAAAGAGCAGTAGAGCTTTAATTATGCCAGTGTAAGCCAATGGCCGTTTAAAGTCTATGGGGTTGAATATGTAGGTGGCGCTACATGCTCCCATGTCACTCCCGTTTCATGCTCACTTTCAAAAGCATTTGTTCCCTTAGTAAATGTGTTTGCTTATCTACTGGACTCTAGTAATATAACGTTATCATAACAGAACAAAGACTGTTGTAATTGGTATGGTGGTCAAGATGGTCAAGCTTTTGATGCTTCATGACCAAAATACATTGCATAGAATGTTACTTGTGAAAATGCTATAAAACGGAATATACTGACTTGTCTACCTTAAGAGTGCTTCGATGAGAGTGTGGGACGGGAACGTCTTGAATTGAAGAGGCCCTGTGATGACAGTGCCTTTATTTACATTGCATTCTTCCTCCCTGTCCCAGGGTCACCCAGGCAAGGAGGGTCCTGCCGGCACCAAAGGCAACCTGGTGGGTACCAGTCGTAAACTGATTCAGTGCCGAGGGTGACTAAAGTCGCCCAAATTGTCACCATTCTAGAGTGCCAAGGGTGACTTTATTCACCGAAAATTCACTATACATTATGATGCTTCATTTTGTAGCCAATCAGAGTGTTGTTGCTAGGTAAACACCACATAGAACACTTGGCACTCTAGGTGGTGAGTGTTCCGGAATTGTTTGGCAGTTGGTGGGTTAAGAACTTCCTAAAAACTTGTTTGATGATAGGAGGCCAACTCTGGTGTTGCACATTCCCTGAATAAGTGTGTGTGTGTGTGTGTGTGTGTGTGTGTGTGTGTGTGTGTGTGTGTGTGTGTGTGTGTGTGTGTGTGTGTGTTGTGTATGTATGAGAGAGAGCCTGTGTGTGTGTGTGTGTGTGTGTGTGTGTGTGTGTGTGTGTGTGTGTGTGTGTGTGTGTGTGTGTGTGTGTGTGTGTGTGTGTGTGTGTGTGCGTGTGTGTGTGTGAGAGAGAGAGAGAGAAAGAGAAATTATAATTTCTCATTAATAATTATTATTATTATTTCTCTTTGTGTTGTTTATTTTTAAACAGACTGATGATGTGTAGTAATTACGTTGTATACAGCAACATCTGTGATATCCTCCAACCATTTTCATCCCCATCTCTGAAAACAACTCAATAAAAACATTGATTTATTAATTAAAAAAAGATTGCAATAAATGTAGGTCATAGTTATGATTGGGTGACCTGCGCATGATTTAAATATTTGATACATCACACGATAATATGCTGTCAACCACTCCACTACAAAACGTAACGTACAAGAGAGCTGTTTTTTCAGAGTATATGTGTTAATAGTGTATTATATTGTACACCTGGTGTAACCTTCTCTCTCCTATCTTCCCTCAGGGTCCCAACGGACCTCAGGGAACTATCGGTTATCCCGGCCCTCGAGGAGTTAAGGTCAGTTCAAAGTTTGGACTGAAACTGTCAATTTTTTAGCAGCAGTCTCTGGGTTTTTATCTGTTTGTTTGTCCTGCACAGCGGTTGTTTGGGAGAATGTGTGTTGGTCGTAAGGCCTGTATAATGTCAGAATACACACAGATATGTGTTCCAAACTTTTGCTACTTGTCTTGGTAATTTAATCTTTTTTTATTTTTTTTTTATTTGAATTAAGATCATCCCAAATATATCAATGAAAAGTTGCCATGACATCTTTCAGTTAAAGTTCTATATTTGCCCTTCTAGTTTTTCCTTTGTTAGATCTGAAGTTTTTGTTGTTGTTGTGATCTACAGTACATGTCAGATCTTGAGTTATTGACAAAAATGACTTAGTGATGATAATCCTCTTGTTGTCATTGACTTCCTAATCTTGTTGTTGTCATTGACTTCCTAATCTTGTTGTTGTTGTTGACCTCCTAATCTTGTTGTTGTTGTTGTTGACCTCCTAATCTTGTTGTTGTTGTTGCAGGGAGGTCAAGGTATCCGAGGACTGAAGGGTCACAAAGGGGAGAAGGTGAGTCGTCTCATCAGATGTTCAGACAGACTGCAGTCAATCAGTCAATCAAATGTATTTGTATACCTCTGTTAACATCGACGATTGTCTCAAAGTGCTTTCCAGTAACTTCATTTGTTGTGTTAAAGCTGATGCACAATGATGGTTCTTCTCGCCTCATAAAATGATTGACTTCCAGTATGACCTCTCAAGATTTTAGTTTTATAGGTTCATATAAGGTGACCAAAGTTATGTCCTTCAGCCTAAACATTATCCTTTGTGAATGAACAATCAAGTATTGTCCTTTTGAGATCAGCTAATGGTAGTTTTGTTTTGTTGTCACTAGGGGACATGCTATAATGCTATAACGCTATAATGCTAGCTACCAGACCGGAGATTTTCATGAGTCTTAGCTCAGATCCTTAAACCCTACCTTAATTTAGCTATAAGCAGGCTCCATTAACGATTCAATAATAACTTAGCTAATTTGTCCTTTTTAGGGTGAAGATGGCTTCCCTGGAATCAAAGGAGATTTCGGTACCAAGGGAGAGAGAGTAAGAGTCCCAACCATACCATCCTCGGACGTTACTGTTTTACATTTATTTTATTATTTATCTTAACCTTATTCTTAATACTTTCTTCCCTCAGTGTTTCATGTTAATATTTTTCTGATGTAAGATGTGATTGTACGTGACGAGGTATGGGTTAGTGGTGATGGTTGCCCTGTGTGTGTTGACAGGGAGAGGGAGGCGTGCCTGGCCCCAGAGGAGAGGACGGTCCTGAGGGGCCAAAGGGCCGCGTCGGCCCCCCTGGCGAGCTTGGACCTATCGGCCTGGTCGGAGAGAAGGTCAGAGGCGGTTTACATTGTGTATCATAACTTAATAAATAAATAACATATAATTGGGTTTTCCTGATTTAAAATAACATCACATGAATTCATCTTAAGATATATTTTTCATAGGGCGATGTGCACACACAGAATAGCATGACAAACCAAAACTTGATGTGAGTATTTTAATCTGATTTGTTTATCATACAATCATTGATTTTTTGTTGTTGTTTGTTTTTAGGGTAAACTTGGTGTTCCTGGACTTCCTGGCTATCCCGGCAGACTTGGACCCAAGGTAACGACAACAACACATTTCATTCTGACTGTTTGTAGTAATAACTTTCACCTTATCGAGGCGCTGACGGTTTGGACCCTGGACTGACGGTTGTCTGATGTGTTCTCAGGGTTCTCTTGGATTCCCAGGGTTCCCTGGTACCAACGGAGAGAAGGGAGTGAGGGTAGGTTGCCAAGCCAACGATGGACGCTAAAACTGCATTCACCCGCATTGCAAATCATCAAGCACAATGCATGCAATCAGTATATGTTGTCAGCAGCACTGATGGCCAGCTTGCCTGTGTCTCTGTCTCACTATGTCTGTGTTTCTGTGTGTCTGTCTCACTGTGTCTGTGTTTCTGTGTGTCTGTCTCACTGTGTCTGTGTTTCTGTGTCTGTCTCACTGTGTCTGTGTTTCTGTGTGTCTGTCTCACTGTGCCTGTTGCTGTGTGTCTGTCTCACTGTGTCTGTGTTTCTGTGTGTCTGTCTCACTGTGCCTGTTGCTGTGTGTCTGTCTCACTGTGTCTGTGTTTCTGCAGGGTCTGATCGGAAAGTCCGGACCCAGAGGACAAAGAGGACCAACGGTACAGTTCAACTCTTCTCAACTCACATCCACTGTTGATTATCAAAAAAGACTTTCAATAGATCATTTGAGGACGAGCTTCATTGTAATGCATGGGTAGATGACTGGGATTAGCCCTCCTGAAGGAGAGCAGACATGCTATAGCAGTTCTTATGACTTCTATTATATTGCATTGTATTAATAGTCTGCTATCTCTCTCCAACAGGGGCCCAGAGGACAGAGAGGCCCACGGGGATCTACTGGGAAACCAGGGGCCAAGGTAAGATAATATCACTCACAGATACAAAAACAAAACATATATTTTCTTTTTATTCTCTATAAAAGGTACCAGGTACTTATAGTGTGGGACTTGTTAAATTTAGTCAGTCGGGGTACAAATATGCAGATCATTGTAATCGATATCATGGGATCTAGAGAAAAACATACATTTATTTTGTCATTCAGCACAAGCTAAAGCGATTTTTAGAATACAATAAAAAACCTTGCTGAAGGTCAAGAATAGCCTGCTGAACTGAAGAGGCACAGGAATAGAGAACAGCATCATCAGCACAAAGATGCAATTTACAGTTGTTCAAGAACTAAACAACATTATTTATGTAAATATTAAACAGCAGTGGACCTAGAATTGAACCTTGCAGAACACCTTTATTAACATTGAGAAAACTAGACTGAACTCCATCTACTAAAATACATTGAGTCCTATCCTGCAGGTAATGAATTAATTGTAATCAATCAATCAATCAATCAATCAATCAATCAATCGATCACAGATTATGATAATAAATCTATCAAAATGGAGAATTAAGATTATGCTCAATAGCACTCTTATTTAGCCCACAGGCCATCACCATGAACGGAAATGCTGGAAGATATCGATGTCATTGATACATGTACAGTATGCGATTGTAATGATGTTGGGCCTCTGTTTATTTCTTGTTTATCAGGGAACATCAGGAAGTGACGGCCCCTCTGGAGGCCTAGGCGAGAGGGTAAGTCATTTGAATACGTTCTTATTTCCGAGTACCAGTAAATTACAATACGACCCAATCCATACCGTCATGTTTATAGAACTGTTGTTATATTCCTGTAAAGCATATTGTGATGCGTCTGTGTATGAAATGTGCCCTATAAATATAGTTTTTGATTTGATGTCACAAACATGTCGTAAACAAGACACTTACTGTTGTCGTCCTCCTGTTGTATATTTCAGGGACTGCCCGGACCCCAAGGAGCAAATGGCTTCCCCGGACCAAAGGGACCTCCTGTAAGGAACTTTATATTTAACTCATTTAGTGCCCGAGGGTGAATAAAGTCACCCCATATTGTCAACATTCTGTAGCCAATCAAGGTATTGTTGCTAAGTAAACACCACATAAAACACTTGGCACTCTAGGTGGTGAGTGTTCCGGAATTTTTGGTTTTTGGTTAAACATGTAATACTGTAGCTGTAGCAATAACCAAGCAGGGATTCATTTATAAGATTTTTCTGGATTTGATGCTTGTATGTTGCTGTGACTAATGCAAAGAGCCCAATCTGCAAAATCAGTAAGAGTAGTCTGCCACCTACTGTGTAGTGCCTGCTGTCTTCTAACCCACTGTGTGTCCAACCCAGGGTCCACCAGGAAAGGATGGACTGCCAGGACACCCTGGACAGAGAGGAGAAGTTGTAAGTCGTTGTTCATCCACTTATCAAATACTTACTACTTATCAAATACTTACTACTTATCAAAGTAGAAGACACATTAGGCCCTCTGTTGTATTTCCTCACACAATGAATATATACATTGGTTTGGCGTATTGTATTAGGGTGCCACCAGGCTCTATTTAAGGCCCTACTGATCTTATTGTATTAGGGGTGCCACAAGGCTCTATTTAAGGCCCTACTGATCTTATTGTATTAGGGGTGCTACAAGGCTCTATTTAAGGCCCTACTGATCTTATTGTATTAGGGGTGCTACAAGGCTCTATTTAAGGCCCTACTGATCTTATTTTCCTCCTCCACAGGGATTCCAAGGAAAGACTGGTCCCCCAGGGCCTCCCGGTGTTGTTGGCCCTCAGGTAAGAGAGATATTTATACTCTTTTCATAAATTCATAACTTTTGTCTTGTCCACTACATATCAGCTGCTGATAAGGTCACATGCATTTACATTTAAGTCATTTAGCAGACACTTTTATCCAAAGCGACTTACAATAAGTACATTTGTCTAGCAGTAGGTGAATCAACTATACATCAGTCATCATAAGTAAAACCTTTCATAAGAACAAGTGTCATCAGCAGTCACAGTGCTAGAGAATGGAAGAAAACAAGTTGTTTTCACCTTCCTCCTCCTCCTCCTCCTCCTCCTCCTCCTCCTTCTCCTCATCATCATCATCATCATCCCAGGGTCCCTCAGGAGAGACTGGTCCTATGGGAGAGCGAGGCCACCCCGGGCCCCCAGGCCCACCAGGCGAGCAGGGACTCTCCGGCGCCTCTGGAAAGGAGGGAACCAAGGGAGACCCTGGTCCCTCAGGCGGCCCCGGCAAAGACGGACCCCCAGGACTGAGAGGCTTCCCCGGGGAGAGAGGCCTGCCTGGCACCCCGGTGAGCAGGCTGATCAATACACTCTAACCTCAAAGGTGAGAGGTCATACAGGGTATGGACAGCTCATTTTGTGTCATGACCACTTCCTGTTTCTTCTTCAGGGAGGCGGCGGACTGAAAGGAAGTGAAGGCCCAGCAGGACCCCCCGGACCAGCCGTATGTCCAACACTTTATTTCTATTTTCATCGATTGTTCATTAACTTCCATCTTATGATTTAAATAAATAAGTCATTGAATGGGATTTGTTATAGTTCAAGTCCATCTTCATCACCTTGGCTGTAATCATGTCACTGTACCTGTGCAGGGATCACCAGGTGAGAGAGGACAAGCCGGCACCGCTGGCCCCATCGGACCTCCAGGCAGACCTGGCCCCCAGGGCCCCCCCGGACCCTCAGGAGAGAAGGGAGTTCCCGTGAGTACACTCTCAAAATACTGTTTCAAGTCCAAATGTCTTGGCATTTATTTGATCACATTTTTTTCCACTCTCGTTCTCTATGATATGCTTTGTTTGATTTCTTGTGTCCTCTCTCCAAACCACTCTCTCTCTCTCTCTCAGGGTGAGAAAGGTCCAATCGGCGGTGCTGGACGTGATGGTGTCCAAGGTCCAGTGGGTCTGCCCGGCCCAGCCGGAACCCCTGGAGTTCCAGGGGAGGATGGAGACAAGGCCAGTGACTTACATCTTTAATATCACATACAGTATGACCAATAATGAAGTTGTGTATACATCAGTGAAGGCTGGTGGAGGTAGAAATCGGAGGACGGGCTCATTGTAATGCATGGAATGAAATGAGGAATGGTATTAAACACACCTCATTCCGTTCCATACATTACAATGAACCCTGACTCCGATTTATGCCTCCTTCAGCCTCCTCTGGTATACCTAGATTGGCCTGTTAGAAGCTCACCACCATGTCAAAATGTCATAATTGAACTTTATTTGACAGAGTTTGAAACCGTTGTTGTTTCCACGTCATTACAGGGTGAGGTTGGAGAGCACGGCCAGAAGGGAGGCAAGGGAGACAAAGGAGAGCACGTGAGTGACATCACCCACCGCCAACACACCTCTACGCTGTGGAAGGACATCACACCCCTGTATCTGTACCTGCTGCTGTTCCTGATGTTGTGTTCTCACCTGTGTTTGTTTGTTTGTTTGTTTGTTTGTTTGTTTGTTTACAGGGTCCTCCTGGTCCCCCCGGGCCAATGGGTCCAGTGGGTCAGCCTGGTGCAGCTGTAAGTACAAACTCAATCCATCAACATACATTGTGAATCAAGAGAGGCTGGTGGAGGTAGAAATCGGAGGACGGGGCTCATTGTAATGCATGGAACGGAATTCGGAATGGTATCAAACACGTGTTGTGTTTGATATCGCTCCTCATTCCGTTCCATGCATTACAATGAGCCCCGTCCTCCGATTTCTACCTCCACAAGCCTACCACTGATTGTGAATCATGTCGGCAACAAATATACATTCAATAGTGCCCGTTGTTGTTGTTGGTGTTGTTGTTTGTAATTCCTCTCCTTCATCCCTTTATCCTCTTGTCTCCAGGGAGCAGATGGAGAGACAGGTGCCAGAGGCCAGCAGGGACCATTTGGGTCCAAGGGAGATGAAGGAACCAGAGGATTCCCCGGCGCCCCAGGTCCCATTGGACTGCAGGTAGGACATGTCTAACGATTTCACCTTGATAGATCAATGGATCAGTCGATTCTCTGGCAGTTAAAACTAATTTGTGCTCCCATCTTGTAGGGACTGCCAGGACCATCCGGAGAGAAGGGAGAAACAGGAGACGTCGGACCAATGGTGAGTTTTTACGTTCAACATTGAGCAACCCAAACAGAACATTAAAATTCCCCACGTTGTTGAGCAGATGGTGTTGATGATTGGGACTGTTGAGAGATGTATTGCATGACAGATTCACTCCCAGCAGGGAGTTTTTCCTTGCCACTGTGCCCTATGTTTTTCCTCCCCTCTGGGGAGTTTGGTTTGGTCTGCTTTTTGGGGGTCTGTGGTTCTGTGTTAGTTCATATTGTTTGTCTTGTATTTATTGTTTATATTGCTTTGTATCATTCTTGTTGTAAAACACTTTTTAGACAATTGTCTTCATAAAAAGTGCAATGGAACTACATTTGATTTGTTGTTTGATTCTGATAACCAATCACATCTCTCTCTGTAGGGTCCACCTGGCCCCCCCGGGCCTCGCGGCCCAGCTGGACCCAACGGCGCTGATGTGAGTACCAACCGTCTCCCTCAAAATGTCTCCTCGGTTGTTGTGATGCAGGAAGACGTTGTTATCGTAGAGCTGTTGTGTTTGTGGTGATATCGTAACGTCATGTCAGTTTGTTTTTTTCCAACTATTTCCAGTTTGAGCAAATGCTATTGATTATTATTCCCTCAGCTTTTTTGGAGATGTTTTTGATGCTTTGATGTTTCATTTATGTTTATGATGTTTTGTTTCATTCAGGGTCCTCAAGGTCCTCCTGGTGGTCTGGGTAACCCTGGTAACCTAGGAGAGAAGGTACAAGAATGAAAATGTAACATTGTTGTGCTGTTTATTGTTGTAATAGCCCTGGTATGTATTAGGTCTCCAATTTGATTCAGCAAATAGTGCTGAGCAGAGCAAAACATACCTTAGAACTTTACAGCATGATTTTTATTGCAGCTTGATTTTAAGAATAATTTTGAGAAAACTGTAAATATTACATTTTTGGACATGCAAATTGAGGCCCACACTGTATGGCCTGATGACTGAACACATTGTGTTGACAGGGAGAGCCTGGTGAAGGTGGACCACCTGGAATTGGAGGAGAGCCAGGGAAGAAGGTGAGATGTTTATTCAAAGCAAACTTTATTTACAGAGCACATTTTATACGCGGATGCAACACAATGCGGTTTGACGGGAATATGAATAAAAACGATTACATTTTTAAGTCAGCGGGGTTAGCACTGGCTGTCTATGTCTATTGTTGCTTCATGTCAGTTGTCAGTTATGTCAGTTGATTGACAGTGTTCTTGTCCAATGGCAGGGCCCTCGTGGAGAGCGTGGTGACAAGGGAGAGGCAGGACAGCCCGGTACCGCTGGGCCTGCTGGAGGAAGAGGATCCCCTGGAGATGACGGACCCAAAGGAAACCCTGTACGTCAGATAGATATTCTGAATGACAGACACATCTTCAACTACATCTGTAATATGTCTGGAACTGTGTGTTTGTGTCTGTATTGACACCATTCTCTCTCTCTTTCTCTCTCTCTCCCCCCACTCTCTCTCCCCCCCCTCTCTCTCCCTCTCTCCCCTCCCTCTCTCTCTCTCAGGGCCCTGTTGGTTTCCCTGGAGATCCCGGTCCCCCTGGTGAACTTGGACCGAGAGTGAGTATCTTATCACGCTTATGCACCTGGATCATTTCATCAGTTCAGATGTAGCACTTTAGTAGTAGTGCATGGTTTCTGATTCATAGGGACTGATTCATTTGGATTGATTCATTTGGACCTTAAGATCCTCTACTGTCTACTTAAGATCCTCTACTGTCTACTTAAGATCCTCTACTGTCTACTTAAGGTCCTCTACTGTTGATGGCATCTCACAATGAATCACATGACCTGAAATAACACTTTTCTTTTTCCAGGGACAAGATGGAGCGAAGGGAGAGAGAGGAGAGGATGGTGAACAAGGACAAGCTGTAAGTGGGCCGCTGTAACCTGCCAACCGCCCCCATCATCTAACTCATCATTTTATCAGCCGTTACTATAGTTACCTTAGTGATTCTCTCAGGCCCTCTCCATGGTGCCTTCATTCACCGCTTTGGAACTCTGATGTTATTGGGTCATATATTGCCAGTTTACGATCCTGCCTATTCAGAGTTGCGCCCCACAGCATTCAAGAGGTGTGTTTGTAATGTGAAGCACATCTGAGGCTCTAAATCCATTCAGGCCTCAGTCATGAGATCATTGGGGCTATAGTGATGCTAATCCTAGCACTGATGCATCTGAATGAAGGTCCATAGAACCCTGTTTTCCATGTTGTGCTTATTGCAACACCTGGGATCTAGTTGAAAGTTAAACAAGCTGTTTTAGAGTTTGTCTCAGTGGAGGCTGGTGGAGGTAGAAATCGGAGGAACACGGGCTCATTGTAATGCATGGCCTCAGATTTCTACCTCCACCAGCATCCCCTGGTTTATCTAGATATTACAATTCAACGAACATCCCTGTGAGAATTAAGGTTCAGTCATTCAATAACCAGTTACCATTACTTCAGTATTTTGACTGTGATGATCTTTCCCTGGCCTGTTGTAGGGTTCCCCTGGACCCACTGGAGAGAACGGACCCCCCGGCCCACCCGGCAAGAGGGTACGACCATCCTTCTCATTACGCCAACCCACTCATCAAATCTAATAAAACAGTTTATTTTGTACTTGGTTAATAGATACACAGTTATATAATTAAATAAAAGTCCAGGTATGTCCAGGTACGTCCAGGTAACACAAGCCATTACAGTTTGTTGGATTTAATTTGGCGTCATTGTTTATGTTCCAGGGTCCAGCTGGAACGAGAGGACCAGAGGGTCGCCAAGGAGAGAAGGGAACCAAGGTAAGAGTTCAGAAACATTATTATATATATATATTTTTTTTTATTGTATAACGGTAACACACCCAACACACTCTGTTGAAGCCAGTGCAGTGTGTGCATATTAACATCAGTCAGTGTTGCCTGAGCTTATTGTTGTCTTACTGTTCTCTTATTGTTATTCTCTTCCCAGGGAGATCCAGGCGCAAATGGCCCCGCAGGAAAGACCGGCCCAGTCGGGCCCCAGGGCGTCCCAGGAAAACCAGGAACGGAAGGTCTGAGAGGAATCCCCGGATCAGTGGTGAGGCCCGAGGGAGATCGGCCGACTCCAGCCAAGGATTGGCCTGTTCTAAGCTGTTCCCTCTGCTCTATGGGAGCCTGTTCTAAGCTGTTCCCTCTGCTCTATGGGAGCCTTTTCTAAGCTGTTCCCGCTGCTCTATGGGAGCCTGCTCTAAGCTGTTCCCTCTGCTCTATGGGAGCCTGTTCTAAGCTGTTCCCGCTGCTCTATGAGAGCCTGTTCTAAGCTGTTCCCTTTGCTCTATGGGAGCCTGTTCTAAGCTGTTCCCTGCTCTATGGGAGCCTGTTCTAAGCTGTTCCTTCTGCTCTAAGGAAGCCTGTTCTCAGCCCTTCCCTACAACTGTCAACTTTGCTACTTGTCACTTGGCTGTTTGATGGACTTTTCTGAATGTCATTAACTGTGTTTTTTGTAATAATCTCCTCCTCCAGGGTGAGCAAGGTGCTCCAGGTCTTGCTGGCCAGAAGGGACCTCCTGGGCCCTTGGTAAGATATCAACATGCTGTACATTCTCATTCAGACCTATACTCTGATAACAACGACTGTGTGTAACCAAGTTTTGATGGTAAAATTCACCACATTCAAATACCCCCACCTACCCGCGCTGTCCAATCGCTAGCTTTTTAATAGCGTAGCTGGTTAACATCGGGTATTTGAGGGGACAGTCATGTGTATTGACAAGCCAGAGGTCACAAGTTCGAGACTCGGTCGGAGCAACTTGAATTCTGGGGCTACTGTTTGCAACAACTCGACGTCTGTTTCACTAGCATCAGTGCAGTCAACACTGTAAAGGTCTAAAGCTGCCAGTGAATGAACCCACATCCCAAATCCATGTTGAGTAACTTCATGCACTGTGTTGTCTTGTCCACCAGGGTCCGCCAGGCTTGCCCGGGCTGCGTGGAGACGGTGGCGCCAGGGGAGAGAAGGGACACCCCGGTCTGATTGGTCTGATTGGGCCTCCTGGGGAGCAGGGAGAGAAGGGAGACCGGGGTCTGTCTGGGCCGCACGGAACCGCTGGATCTAAGGGAGAGACTGTGAGTGCCATTGATGTCTCCTGGCGGGGTTTAAAAACAGACACGTTCGGCTGTATTTTAACAGTGTCTTAGCAGCCAAAAGCAGGCCATTGTTGGGAGCGCTGTCGAGGGCACTTAGAGGGTGTGTCTGAAATATTAGTGCTGTTTTCAAGGCCAGATTTTTCAATGCACATTTCAGCGCACGTGACCTCCTTGTTGTCATGAACACGCCTCTATTTGATGCATCTATTGCCTGATAACTCTATCATGTGGTGTGTTTCAGGGTATTTCTGGAGGCACTGGGCCCATCGGTCCTGCTGGCCCTGCTGGTCTGCCTGTGAGTAACTTCACCTTTAAATATTACTGTACCAGTGGAGGCTTGATGGAGGCAGAAATCGGAGGATGTGCTCATTGTAATGCATGGAATGGAATGAGGAATGGTATCAACCACGTGTGTTTGATACCATTACCATTGTTTGATGTATTACAATGAGCCTGTCCTCCGATTTCTACCTCCACCAGCCTCCCGTGTAGTGGTATTACAATGATCACACCTTCAGATGATTGACAATGATCACATTATCATCACAACCATACCTATGTTCTTCCACAGGGTCCTCAAGGTGTCAAAGGAGCCAAGGGTTCTTCTGTGAGTATACCCTCTCTATAGTACTACGTACTATTTTTGCTCTCTGCGTTCTGTGCGTAGCATATCATACCAACTCTTCCTCTGTGTTCCAGGGTGGAGCCGGTCCCAAGGGAGAGAAGGGTGTATCAGGACCTGCTGGACCTCCAGTGAGTCCTTCTCTTTCATCTGATCTGTTTGCTCCATGAAACCAATCAAAGACTCTCGTTCACCCCCTCGTTTCATGCTCAGTAGCCATGTGTCCTACACATCCACTGCAGTCCAGCGGAGGCTGGTGGAGGCAGAAATCGAAGGACGGGCTCATGGACGGGCTCACCGTCCTCCGATTTCTACCTCCACCAGCCTCCGCCGGTACAATCCAATTTACTGGATAAAACGTTAACCGTAAGTGAATTAATCACCCGCTGTTGTTACCCTATCATCAACCACTAAACATCACCTCTCCCTGATCCTCGCCCAATCAGGGGCCCCCAGGCGATGTCATCCAGCCACTGCCCATCCAGATCTCCAAGAAGTCCAAGCGCTCCATCGACGCCAGCAAGATGTTCTCCGACTCCGATGCCAACGCCGATGCCCCCGCAGCCGCCGACGCCACCGGCACAGAGTTCCTGACGGGCAGCGAGGGGATGGAGGAGATCTTCGGCTCTCTCAACTCTCTACGGCAGGAGATCGAGACCATGCGCTTCCCTCTGGGCACCCAGGAGAGCCCTGCACGCACCTGCCAGGACCTCAGACTCAGCCAGCCAGACTTCAAGGACGGTACGAGGGTGTCTGATGGTCCCGCAGGTCTGACGGGTCTGGTCTTAAGACTCTAGATGTTTCTCAGTTGTTAGGAACACAACTCCTTGACGTCCTCCTCTGACTCCGTCCTCCACTCGCCTCCTCCTTAAAACGCATTGGAGGAGAAGATCTAGGTTCCTCCCCTTACGTATATCCTCCTCCAATGCTTTTGAGGACGAAATGAGTGGAGGAAGGAGGAGAGGACGCGAGGAGTCGTGTTCCTAACAACTGAGAAAAGGCTACTTACGGTACGTAGAAGATAGGGAGACCGCTCTTACAAGGCCTTACACAGGTGCAGACGTTCTGATCGCTCACGAGTCTGCTTGTGTTTCTCAGAAACACTGACACGTGTTCAGCAGCCCAGAGGTTAAACATGATGCCTCTGCTTCCCCCTGTAGGAGAATACTGGATCGACCCCAACCAGGGCTGCTCTCGTGACGCCCTCAAGGTCTTCTGTAACTTCACAGCAGGCGGAGAGACGTGCCTGTACCCCAGCAAGAGTGTGGAGACGGTGAGAGGACAATCTGAGACCCAGCAGTCTACAGAAAAACACCACCTTGAAAAAGTTACATATTTATACACCCACATCAGGGACGGCTGGTGGAGGTATAAATCGGAGGACAGGCTCATTGTAACGCATGGAAAGGAATGAAACACACGTGTTTGATACCATTCCTCATTCCATGCATTACAATGAGCCTGTCCTCCTATTTCTACCTCCACCAGCCTCCCCTGCCCCACACGTCTGATCTGGTCTGTATTTCTCCTACAGGTGCCAATCGACTCTTGGTCCACGGAGACACCAGGCTCCTGGTACAGTGAGTTTGCAACTGGCAGCAAGGTCAGTATGGGTTTATTGCTCTGCCATAACACGTGCACTACTAACATGTACCAAGTAGTAAATTATTAATTCATACGCTCCACCAGGGTGCTATGTTTGCCGTGGATAATGGAAAATTGGCAATATTATCACCCCCAAAAATAATATGTTTATACCATCTCTCCCTTACAGCTCTCATATATGGACTCCAACGGTGAGTCTGTGGGCGTGGTCCAGCTTGGCTTCCTGAGGCTGCTGAGCGTCCAGGCCCGTCAGAACATCACCTACCACTGCCACCGCTCCGTGGCCTGGGCCGACCGCACCGCCAAGAACGGCCACCAGAGGGCGCTGCACTTCCAGGGCGCCAACGAAGAGGATCTCAGCTTCGAGACCAGCCCCTACATCAAGGCCTTGGTCGACGGCTGCTCTGTAAGTCACCCGGCCTGCCAGTACTGCTCAGACCTCCAGGGGCAGCAGGAGAGGCAGGTGGAGGTAGAAATCAGAGGATGGGCTCATTGTAATGCATGAAATGGAATGGAATGAGGAATGGTATTAAAAACACGTGTTTTTGACACCATTCCTCATTCTATTCCATTCCATGCATTACAATGAGCCCATCCTCCGATTTCTACCTCCACCAGCCTCCCCTGATAGGCATATAGGATGAATCCTAGCTTGAGAGAGGCATGAATAACTTGGAATAACTTTTGCATAAATGCAGCAGAAGGGCCTTAGGGTGAACATCCAAATCACGTGCATTGATGTAAAGATGGGATTTGGTGTTCAGACTCTATGTTTTTTCAGTGTTAATTGTTTCTGCACTTGCCTCAACTTTTGTATGTTATCTTGTTGTTCTCACAACAGTCAATAAGAATAGAAATCCAAGAGTACATAAATACAGATACAATTGTATTTATATACAGATATATAAATACAAATACATTAATTGCTGTAAAACTGCTGAATTGTAAACATGTAATCCTACATTTCAACTAGACATATTCCCCAAGTCGACCCTTCCTGATGTATGTTCCTGACACCTGTCTCTCTCTCTCTCTCCGTCTGCAGTATCGCAAAGGCTTCGACAGGACAGTGCTGGAGGTGAACACCCCCCAGGTGGAACAGCTCCCCCTGCTGGACATCCAGATCTCAGACTTTGGGGAGAGCAACCAGAAGTTTGGCTTTGAAGTGGGACCTGTCTGTTTCCTGGGCTAACAACACCATGTAGAGAACATAGAGCAACACAGACACATTGAGAATATACACATATACTGACACTGATGCAGGCATTCACACATGTGACACACGTGACACACACACACACACACACACACACATACACACTTAGACACAAACATTGACAAATCTACACTACATAGACATGCCAATATACAGTTTGTGCCCAGTAATTTGTAAATTATCTTTGATATCAAGCACACACACACACACACACACACACACACACACACACACACACACAAATACTGTTGTGAAACAGACATGCACTCTCAAGTACATGCCCAGAGGGACAAAACACCTCCCGACAAGTAAGGAACGACAAGAGAAGAGAAACGTAAAAACACAAACACTCTCGCGAAGAGGAGACCGAAGATCGACCGTGAGAAAGAGAGTAGCGTTGTGACCACAGCTGAATAAAAACAGTGCTCTTCTACAGCGAACATCAGGCTCCTCCCACACACGCCAGAGCCCCCCGCCTCGGACTCCCCCTCTCACTCCTCTTTCCTTCTTGCTGTCTCTCCTTTGAGTTGTCTCACCCACTCTACCTCTTCGCTTCGCCCACCCCCCCCCACCCCCCTTCCACACTTGTACGTCCCCTGCGTCAATCTCCTCCCCCCCCCCCCCCCCCCCCCCCCCCCCCCCCATCCCATGCCTCAAATCCCTTCTCGCCACATTAAAATGGAAGCCAAAGAAAGAATGGGGGTTCTACCAAACACAAAATGGAGGACCGGAAAAACAGCTGTGACCTGCCAAGGCCGTCAGCCTGGATCTCTATTCTACATCCATGTTGTCTAGCTAAGCGAACCTCGTCCTGTCTGCAGTGAGATTCTGTACCACACAATCCTATGGTCTCACACAACATCAGCCTAACATTACAGTCGACGTCAACAAGGTCAAATACAGCCAGATTCATAGAAATGTTACATTGCATTGTGGTGAAGTGGAGGCTTTATCCTGAGGTGTCTCTACTCAGTACTGTACTAATAAAGGCCTGAGAGCAATGTACTGTCTCTGACCTGTATGGCTGGTTATTATTGAGTGAATAATGTTGCATGCAATTGGACAGAAGGGTGTGTTTGCCTTCTCAATGAATCAAAGCCATTAACCTTGTAAATTGTACTGAACTTGATGTATTGTACATGTGTGTTATGATGTGTACCGTCTTAAGCAGGCCCGAAGGGCTGTTCTAGATCAGCTGACCGGCCACGACGCCATCAGACCAGTCCAGTATTTACACAGGGCCCACGCCTGGAATTTGATTCATGTTTTCTTTAGAGCATTCTAGAATTTCTTGGGACAATTCCATCTATTGTTCACAGAAGCACGAACACGTCAGGGTTAACCATGTACATGAGCTTCGTAGACGACATAAACAAGTTCTCTCACAACAGTGAATAAATGCATGCTTTCAAAAACTGTATGGCAAGGTGCTACTTATACCAAAGCGTAATGTATTCAGCATGAGAAATTCTTTATTTGTCTCTTTCACAATCACCATGTTGTCACCAGTTATCTCTGGAAATGTGCATTAGAATCCATTTGTACAAAGATAGTGATATTCTATTGTATTTATTTAAAAACAAACGGGGTGCTTTTCAAATGCAGCAACCAAATATGCCTGTCAAATGTGGTATTTCATTTGTATTTATTTCCTGTAGTTCTCACTTGACGGTGGTAAAAAACAAAACAATTAAATACATATTAAACTAACACTAACCCGAGTTATCTGTGCACACCCCTGGGTCTATGCATGTCAACAGTTCTTGTAAAAAATAACGGCGCCTTTGAAAACCAAAGAATGTGTGGCCATATCTCATTGTAAGCCTTTCGTTTTTTACCAGCTGTAATGTACTGTTAATTGTAATGATTAAATGGTGACTCTCCATTGCTGTTACGTCATTGCGATTGCCACTGCTGGGTTAGGTTCTGGGCTGGGCTGAGCTGGGCTGGGTTAGGTTCTGAGCTGGGCTGGGCTGAGCTGGGCCGGGACGCGCTGGGCGTTGGGTGTACAAGCGAGACCTACACAGACACCAGTATTCTACGGTTGAGACCACAGCGGGCAGGGGACAGGTCCTGGGAGGGAGGGGCAGTTCCATCACCCACCTGGGGACGACATCGCTAAGATATTGTTAATTCCGGTTTGGCTATGAGGGCATATATCATTGTGGGTTTCCTGGTGTGTTTGTTTTTTTCTTTGTTTGTCTTTTCTGTTGATATAGCAGGGAAGGAGGAGTATGACCTACAACTGAAACCCATGGGGGAAAAAAGCTGTTCGTGTGATTCTCGAAAGGGAATTCGCATCGACGGTTTGGTTTGTTGTTTTCGTTAAAGACAAACAAATGTTTCAACAAAAATATGGTGCTGAAAAGAGAAAAAGTATTATTTTCTAATGTGTGTAAGTGATTTTTATAAATTTTTGTTTCTGTAATATATAATCTTTTTAAAAGAGCTGCTTGACTCCCTTGTGTTCTTTCCCTTGTTCCTCTCCTTTCATCCTCCTCTCTTCTGATTGGCTGGGGATGCATGTTGCCCGGGGCTACCAAAGCTAGTGTTATTTAATTGATTTCCCTCCTTCCTCATCCCTCGTTCCTCATCCCTCGTTCCTCATCCCTCGTTCCTCATCCCACCGTAGCTCAGACGACTAAACGAAACCTCGTCACTCACAAAGTCACGTTTATCTACCCTGTGTGTGAGTACAGCATCAGTCACACCCAACCTTATTTCCACTAGACATCATCTCCACGTCCCAATAGATCTCTTGTTTGTTTCTGCTCTACGGCTGCCTCCCTCTCTTTTCCTCCCTCTCTTTCCCCCCCTCTCCAGTCTTCTGCTCTGTCTCTTTATTTCCCCTCCGTTTTTCCCCTCAGTTTTTGTTTTGTTTTGTTTTGCTTTGCGTTAGTTCCACTGCCTTGGTTTCGTTCTTGGCTTGTTGTTGTTTTCTGTTCAAAGTCTCCAATTAAACCACATGCCAACGCATTTTAGGTGTGCATACTTTATTTGTGTGTCTTCCTACGTGTGTGTGTGTGTGTGTGTGTGTGTGTGTGTGTGTGTGTGTGTGTGTGTCTCTCTCTCTCTCTCTCTCTCCCCCCCCCCCCCCCCCTCTGTGTGTGTGTGTGGGTGGGGTGGGGGGTGTTAGTAAGTCTCTCTCTCTCTCTCTCTCTCTCTCTCCCCTCTGTGTGTGTGTGTGTGTGTGTGTGTGAATGGCAGTCAGGTCGCTCTGTATGACACCCATATATTGGCTAGTCTTACAAAACATGATCTTCAATCAGTTCAATTACAAGGTAAGGCACAGCAGGTACTTGCCTCTTATTGGTCTTCATGAGGATGATGGAACGTTGTGTCAGCCAATGAAACGACCTCCTGGAGTGAGCAGGATTAATGAAAGCCATTATCAGGACATTAGAAGTTATATAATGACAGGGTTTTCTTTCAAGGCATGTCCCATTGGACAGCTTCATACATTCCAAGTGTGTTCCTTACCTGTGACTTTAATACTGCTTCCAGTGATGTAGCGAGAGTCATCTGAAGCCAAAAAGGCATAATAATAATAATAATAATAATAATGAATTTGTCTTCGCGTTAACTTGTCATTAGCCTGTACTGATGATACCACATCTACCCCTGCCTCAGGAAATAAAAAAGGGGCAAAGAAAGTGTGTGTGTGTGTGTGTGTGTGTGTGTGTGTGTGTGTGTGTGTGTGTGTGTGTGTGTGTGTGCGCGTGCGTGCGTGTGTGTGTGTGTGTGTGTGTGTGTGCGTGTGATGTGTCTGTGTGTGGCCCGGCCAATACTGCCCTCTCCTGGAGAGAACCAGAAGTAGCACAACAAAGGAGGTGCTTCTCTGCGACAGGTCAAGCTTTGCACAATCAATGCTGATACTTTTATTCTATGATACATTTAGTTGATGTGTTAGACATTCTTGTGAGATTGTGTTGTAAATTCCCCTGTTACTAAGATAAAGTGTCCTACAAAATAACCTGATCTGGTATTTGGATGTCCTCACAAAAACGTCTGGCTGGATAAAGTGGGGAGGTCTGTGGTCCCTGTCTCAGATTAGGATAAGATGGTTGTCTCTGGTTGATCTAGGTGCTACAATACACACAATAACACAACACAATACACACAATAACACAACACAATACACACAATAACACAACACAATAATGAGCCACAACTATTCAGCTTAGCCGAAGTTAGGCTAGGTAGCTACATCAAACGTGATGCTAATTGAGTGAATGCTGCCGTCGACAGAGCCACACACTTTAGCAGACAATTATATGCCTATTTTACCACAATATCGAACCTAATTATAGCCTCGAGAAAATGTGCAGTCGTGTTTACCAACTGTATTACTCGGTAAATGCTTGAATAAACGTGTATAATGAGAAACTGACCCGTGACAAGTGATGATGCTGATGTTCTTCTGTTAATCCAGCAGATGGCGCCACAGGACAGTTTTTGCCTACTGACAGTCTATACTGTATGTTTGACGAATGCTGAATGGTACTTTTACTGTCAGACCTGTATTAGTATGACAGTGAATTCTGCTGATTAGGGGTTCAAGAGAGGGACTGAAACCGTATTGTTTTTTATTTTTTTATTTTGTATTTATGATTAACACTAACAAATTAAAGACAACATTTAATTGTGTAGGGGAGGTTTAAAAACCCGGTACGGCTTGTCGAGAAGCCTCCCATAAAAAGTAATATAAATAATAAGAAAAAAATTAATTAGAAATATAGAAAAACAATTGTAATTGCAGGAGTTCTTATTAGGGGTTTAAACCTGAAGGGTTATTGCAGGTTATAACTTACACTTTGTAAGTGACTACAATAGTTCTGTTGCTGACTATAGCTGCCATACCTTTACCGGACAAGAGACATTGGCTCCAGTCCTAACCCTAGGCTCAGCCTAAACCATAACCCTAGTTCCAGTCCTAACCCTAGACACAGCCTAAACCCTGACCCTAGCTCTAGCCCTAACACTAGCTTCAGTCGTAACCCTAAACCCAGCCTAAACCCTAACCAAAGCTAACACTGGGATCTAATGTCAAACCAAATGTTGTTACACTGCTGCCACCTAGTGGCCAATATTCTGAGAGAATATTTTTATCTTTACCCTTGAAAGCTAAGATGATAATTATAACTTATGATACTGCCCAATGAATGACAGATCATTATCATTTTAGGAATCACTCCACACACACGTTCTTGCACATGAAAGACACAGGTCAGGCTCTTTCTCTCTTTATTAATGTACACGTTCTGAATGAAAAGTATGTTCAAGTTCTGAAGCATTTATGTCCCACTTCTGAAGGGTCTGACAGTGACTATATTCAAGGTAATTTCTTAGAAAACAAACAAACACAAGAAACACCCAGACACAAGTTTAGGTGGAAAAAGAAGATGCTGACCAAAAGAGAAAAGCAAAGCAAGAAACCTTGTAGTGGTAGACATGCTCCAAAGTTGTGCGACTGTAAAATATGTACACATCTTTTCAGTCTTGCCTCATTTCCGACCAAAGCTATACATGTTCTGTTAGTAGTAGACTGTGGTTGTAATCATCGTCACGACCAAACTCCTACCTTCTATTGTGTCTGAGAGAAAAGGAATCTCTGGCCTCCACTCAACCCCCCAGGTAAATAAATAACTTATCACACACACACATACAAAACCAAAACAAATAATGCTCGATTGACGAAAAAGCTTGATTAATAAAAACGCTCGATTAAATCACAAAATAGATCAGTTTAGTACCCCTGGGGTGCATCCACCATCTCTGTCAAACACTATGGCCGATAATATTATTACTTATTCAGAGGCTAAACTTAAGCTAAACTTGAATAAAACATTCAGCTGCCAAACATTTCCAAGGCCATGAAAGAAACAGTTCTGTCGTGAATTGTAAAACATCCGTATGGCAACATTGTGGATGCGGGAGGGGGGAAATGTAAGCATTCCACTACACCTCACTAACACGCCACCTATAGTTAAAAGATGCAAGTCTCTGGGTATTTTTCCAGACAAAAGTAAAATAAAAACATCTCTCTTAATGTGGTCATTGTGCACTGCTCCTGTGAGTAAGGTCACATGATGTATCCAAGCGACAGAAAACAAAACATGGGGGAAATCAGTTTGTTTGTACGTGGGTACATGTGAGTGGTAATGTCCTCACATATTTATTTGCAGATTGGTCACATGAAGAAAGCAACACATTGACAGAGTGAAACATACGGAAAACTCTTGTTAAACAAAAGAATTGCTAGGCTGCTTAAAACTAAGCGAGTCTCGTTCCTGTCGCAGGGACGCAGGACTCCTCACATGTGACAGAAGAACATGCGTGTTGCACAACTGCTCTTCCTGGCGTGTGCGTAGCGTGTCAGAGTCAACTGAGCCAAGGTGCTTTCATATGCAGGGGATGAAGATGATGACGGTGATGAAGACCAGGCTGCCTGTCCCCTACCGTTTAGAAAACCAACAAGCGAACAGGAAAGAAAAAAAAAGAAAAACAAGACATCCAGTCCACACCTTTTAAACGTCCCCCACATTTGGGGATTCCTTAAAATTCTTCTTTATAAAAGAAAAATAGATATTTATATATTTCAACACAGTATTTACACACCACGGAGGACATTTTAAGAGATGTTCCCAGAAGAGACAGATTCTGGATCCGGCCGCCCCCACCCACCCCTCCATCCTCCTCTCCCCCACTAAGGCGTGTGGGGGCCCTGCCGTCCTCCCTCCCTGCTCCGAGAGGGACGCTTCCTCCGTCAACCCTCGTCCTCCAGATCCACTGAACATCCCGGTTCCTCTTATCCTCTCTCTCCCCGCCTCGGCCTTGGATGCGCTCAGCGCAGGGAAAGCTCCATCTTCCTCTCAGTTTTCGGGGGGGGGGGGGTTCTGGTTCTAGTTCTCACTATTCCGACACCCCCCCTCCCCCTCCCCCCCCCGGAGTTCTGGTGGCAGTTCTGGTTCCTCTAGTCTGGGCTTCGCGGGCCCGGCGCCCGCCCCGTTGGAGCGTTCAGCCCGAGTCTGAGTCGCTGGTGTCGGAGGAGGAGGAGGAGGAAGAGGAGGAGGAGGAAGAGTCTGAGCTGGAGCTGCTGGCGCTGAGGCGGGAAGGGGCGGCGTGGGGCTCCACCACACTGGGCTTCTCTGCTGGGAGAAACGGAACACACCGTCACATACATTACATCCATGTAACACACACCGTCACATACATGTTACATACATGCAATATTGACACAGTTACATCCATGTAACACACAAGGCCACATACATGTAATATACATGGTCACATACATGGAATACACACACGGCCACGTGTAATATAGACACAGTCACATACATCGTCCTCCGATTTCTACCTCCACCAGCCTCCCCTGATACTGTACTAATTGTCAGGCACCCATCTCCTGTCTCCTCTTGTGGCTGCGTCATTCACACTCAATAATGTATGCACGCACTGCAACGTACGGCGCTTTGGATAAAAGCCTCGACTAAATGTCATATTATTATTATCAGATCATATATTATCAGATTATTGTGACTCACGTTTGGTTTTCTGGGGCTTCTTCCCAGAGTTGAGCTGCCCGCTCACATCCAGCAGCCTCTGCTCCAGCTCCAGCTTCTTCTCCAGCGCCAGCTCCTCCCTCGACTTGCCGGCTACGCCCTTCTTCCCCACTGCAACCACACCGAGACCAAGAGGTTACATCATAACAACAGTAATAATATTAGCTTTTATTTATTTTATGGAATATGTTTTTAGGGCATTTCTGCTTTATTGGGATAGAGACAGTAGAGATTGACAGGAAGGATGGGAGAGAGAGGAGGGATGACATGCGAGATAGGTCGAGGGTCGGAATCGGACCAGGAACCTTGCGATTATGTGGTAAGCGCATTAGTGTGCTACGCCACTAAGCGTCCCTTATTTGTTTTATTTGAACCATCTCAAAGCGCATAGAATTGAAAAATAAACAATACACTATAAACAACTCAAGAGGTGAGTTTTTAAGTCCTGTTTTGACGGAGAGATGACAGTGCCTTTGTTCACTCATCCGATGAAGGGAGAGCAGGGCTTAATGTGTGACTCTGCTGCTCAGTGAACCCACCGGGAGCAGGACTGAAACACACGTCTGATGGCGGTGACTGAACTTGGCTCGGGCCCAAAACAGTACTTCACATCACACAGAAAAACACTCTGGCTTGACCCCATTTCAGGACACTGAACAGACGGTTTAAACAAGAGAACAGGGCTGGACCACGGAGGAGGAGGGTTGGGGGGGTGGTGAGGGGGTCATCTCACCGTAAGAGAACAGGCTGGACCACTATAAAGGAGGAGGGGGGGGGGGGGGGGGGTTGGTGGGTGGAGGGTGGGGTGGGGGTCATCTCACGGTAAGAGAACAGGCTGGACCACCATAAAGGAGGAGGGGGTTTGGGGGTTGGGGGGTCATCTCACCGTAGGGTTTGCACGGCTTCTTCCTCAGGCACGTCATGACGTAGCGCTCCAGCTCGCGCAGCGTGGACGGCTTGAGCGTCTCGAAGTCGATCTCGATCTCCTCGGGGTTGGTGTCCCGCAGCGAGGGCTCACGGGACTGGATGATGTGCACCACGCGGCCCAGCTTCTCCCCGGGCAGCTTGTTAATGTCCAGGCTCAGCTGGCGCTTCTCGTCGTAGCTCATGGGCGACGTCTCCTCCTCCTCCTCCGAGTCGTAGTGGGGCGGCAGGGAGGCGGCGCCCACCGCGTGCATGCTGAGGGTCACGCCCTGCGCCTTCTTAGACGACCTGGGGAGGAGGGGGAGGGGGAGAGGAGGAGGAGGAAGGGGTTGGTAATACATGGTTAGATGGTGCGATGTGGTGTTTTAGGC
>NC_139665.1:11977386-12034886 GCF_951799395.1 Argentina silus
TTCGACAGCAGCTCTTTGAGGACGCTGCTGCAGTACCGCAGCTGCACGCCCAGCTTGCCCCGCCGCACCGGCTGGGGGAGCATGGAGTCCGGCAGGTCCTTCTTAGGGGGCTTGATGGGCCGCCCGCTGACCCCCCGTCGGCCAGTGGGGGCTTTGGCCCCGGCCAGACCCCCACCGCGGCCCATCCCCAGGCCCAGGCCCGGGCTGTGGCCGTGGCCATGGTCCAGCCCCAGGGAGGTGAGAGTCAGAGGGGAGTTGTGGCCACTGCCCATGCCCAGGCCGATGCCGCCCACGCCCATGGTGATGGGCATAGGCATGGACATTGTGGTGGGGGTGGTGGTGTCTGCTTTCCGCTTCACGCCCTTTTTCTGGAGAAACAGAGACGGGTTTCGTGTTGCTGACTGAACAAACAGTTTCAGGTAATAGACATGAAATGTCAAGTGATGGTATTAGATGACAAGCAGTTGCCTCTTATTTCTTAGAATAGTGATTATATCTTAAGCAGCGGTTTTCAATGCCATCATTTCAAAAAAACAATCTGGTTGAAATCCCCAGCCTCCATTTAAAGTACCTACTCAACTCTGGCGCTGGTATCATTTACTGGATCATTTACCCCATCTCCACATTTAACTCATTCACTGCCGACGGTGAATAAAGTCGCCCAAACTGTCAACCAAGAGTGCCACGGGTGACTTTATTCACCAGAAATGCATCAATGATGATGCTTCATTTTGTAGCCAAACAAAGTGTTGTTGCTAGGTAAACACCACATAGAACACCTGGCACTCTAGGTGGTGAGAGTTCCGGAACTATTTGGCAGTTGGTGGGTTAAAAGGACAGGGACTTTCAGGGCTGCGACATTTCCTCTTACCTTGGCTGTGGGTTGTGTGTGCGGCAGGCCGAGCATGGCGGGGGTGCTGTGGGGGTTGGGGGGGAGGGTCTTGGCCAGGAGCGTTTGAGGGGGGGTGGAGAGCAGCGAGTCGGGGGTGTCCGGCATGGGGGGGGAGTACACGGACTGGGACACAGCTGGGACCTGGTGAGCTGTGGTCACACCACCTGGCACTGAGCCAAACACAGACAGAGAGAGAGTTATACATGGCGCGTGTCACACCCACACGCTCGCACACACACACACTCTGAGAGGGAGAGAATCAATAACAATAACACATATCACATGAATGCCACATAATGCTTCCACAGGTACTGACCCTCTCTGCCTCTGTCTCTCTCTGTGTGTGTGTGTGTGTGTGTCTCTCTCTGTGTGTGTGTCTGTCTCTCTCTCTCTCTCTCTCTCTCTCTCTCTCTCTCTCTCTCTCTCTCTCTGAGAGGGAGAGAATCAATAACACTGTCACGTTAAAGCCACACAATGTTTCCACGGGACTGAGGAAAGCCCTCTTTCAACAATGCTAATCTCCCCTCGTCTCCCCTTTCAGCTCACCTGTGGATCTGCGGCCCTTGGCAGGCTTGCCAGGTTTGCCCCGCGGGGGAGGAGGGGGCAGCTCTATCTCGTCCTGGGGCATCTGGGCCACCTTCTGGAGGAAGGCCTTCTCCAGAGACTGGGCCATCAGGACGATGTCATCTGTAGGCTGGGGGACAAGCACCACAGGTTAGGGGTACCATGCCAGAACCGACAGTTGTAATGTTGCTAGTAACACAGTGTTTAGAAGGGAAGCAAGAACATCTAATATAATATATGCCATTTAGCCAACGCTTTTATCCAAAGTGACTTACATTGCAGTGAGTGCATACATTTCAGTATATATGGTCCCAGCAGGAATCAAACCCACAACCTAAGCGTTGTTAGCGCCATGCTCTACCAACTGAGCCACAGAGGACATCTCTACATTCAGGTTTCTGATATGTGAAATACAGAGACAACAGAAGAGGAGATCTCTCCAACTGGAGTGGTCTTTAAAAGGGGCAATCTGGGATTTGATTTCGGGAAGAAAAAAAAAACACAGCCGAAAGACGGGGCTGGAGAAATGGAGCCACTCTCAAATTCATAGACAGGGCTATGGCTGCAGGGCAGTGCTGGGTGTGGTGTTTAGAGGTGTGTGTGTGTGTGTGTGTGTCTCACACACACCTTGTTGTAGATGTAGCAGTTGGTGAACATGGTGTTGAAGTCCTGCATGCACTCGCTGGCGCTGCGGTAGAAGTTGTTCTCCAGCCTCTTCTTGATGGTCCCCATGTCCATGGGCTGCTTGATGATCTTGTGGTAGTCCTGGGGGGCAGGGGCAGGGGGAGGGGGGGTTACTTAACGTGGCGTTAACTCACTAACTGCCAAAGAATTCCGGAACAATCACCACCGAGTGTTTTATGCGGTGTTTACCTAGCAACAACACTTTGATTGGCTACAAAATGAAGCATCATCATTTATGCATTTTTGGTGTATAAAGTCACCCTCACATGTTGACAATTTGGGCGACTTTATTCACCCTCTGCACTAAATGAGTTAACGACATACTGGACTCTACAGTTCTCTCTCTCTCTGAATTTGAAATTCCTCATGAGAAAGCAGTCGACTCTGAACCTTACCTTGCTGAAGGTGAAGACTATCAGAACACTCAACATCCTCTACCTGTTAACCGCCGGTCAGCTACATTTCTTTTTTTTATTTTAATGTAAAAGCACCTTGAGACCAGGGTCTCTTTTCCAAGTGTGCCTTGATTACAAAGAATACAGACTGTAAACATATAATCTAAACACATCACTGTTTACATTGCATCGACATAGCCTTTACAGAGTGCAGCAGGGTAAATGAGGCTGTGGGTCAGTGTCCCAGAGAGCCGGTCTGACTGAGGAGAGACACCACTCACCGGTAGGTTGAGCTTGGAGGCGTCCACCGGCTCGTGGAAGGGCCAGGCGAAGTGGTGCCTCCACAGGGACTTGATCATGGCCTTCTGGAGGAACTGCAGCTGGTTGGTGGCACGGCCCGGCCTGTTGGGATCCCTCACGGGGGGCTGCGGGGGTCCGGAGGGGGGGGCGTGGCCGTGGGGGTGCAGGGCGGGGCTCTCGAAGCCCTCGAACAGCAGAGAGGGTTTACGGATGCGCTTGCCGGGCCCCGGCGGGCCGTGGTCCATCGCCATGACACCAGACACGCCTACGTCCACCCGGCCCAGGGAGCTGTGGAGGGAAGGGAGGCGAGGGAGGGAGGGGAGGGTGGAGGGAGAATGAATGATGAAAAATGGGGCAAAGAAGTAGGATGTGGAGGACATGTTGGATATTCTGACAGAGCTACCCTACCCTACCTTTCTCTACACCAGGGGAGGCAGAAATCACCGGACTACGGAATCAAAACACACTTCCTCATTCCGTTCCATGCATTAGTGAGCCCCGTCTGATTTCCACCTCCACCAACCCCCCCGGCTCTACACATCTGATAATAAGATTGGCCAAGAGACGTTCAACCCGTCAGGAGGAGTGCCTCATGCATCTTCCTGCCCTGGCCGTGTATCAGCTGAGCTCTGAGTTACGAGTCCCAACTGCCTGGTCAGCACTGCCAGAAACAAGGGGATGATCCCGGCTGCGTCATACAGTCAAACCACGACAAACAGCACCCCCTCCCTCCCTCCCTAATGAGATGAGAAACTGTGCTCTCCTAATCTGAAATCTGAGGGTTTTAGCCCTTCTTTCTACAGCTAGCCCCCCCCCACTCCACCCCTCTCCAGGCATTTCCGTGGTTCGCCCAATGAGCGGCCAAAGGTCTTATGCAACATACTACACCAACGCAGCCGTAGGACAGGATTCGAGGAACGGTTTGCACAGTTGCATCACCGCAAACACAGCTGATCCAGGGGTTTAGATGTGCCGACACTGCCGTGGTTTAGAGTCCATGATAACACCCCCCCCCCCACCCCCCCTGCAGGCCTGAAGAGGGTTTCAATAGGAGACATTGTTGTCTGTTGACGCTGTGGTGAGAAGTGGACGGCTGGACGCACACAGAGCTGCAGTCATGTAGAAAGCGAGATCGTTATAACTTTAACGCTACAAACAGCCTGTTGATCGACGACAACATGGACTTTATTGATTTGTTGTCCGTGCAGCGGTGTTAACGCTGTTATGCATCCAGGGGGCGCAGTAGGGAGACGTAGCACGAGGGAGAAAGAAAGACAACACACCTGCCTGTGTTTTTACCGTCAGTTTCCCTGGCAACAAAGCTAACAAGGCCGTTCCATTGGATGGCCGGCTGAAGTAACCATGGTAAAGAGGCCCACCCCCCCCCCAAATAGAGACCGTCGGGGTGGGAACTGGACTATCTCAGCCCATCAAGGCCGCTGTCTATTATGGCTGTGTGGAGCTGGTACTGAGAGGCCGTATCGTCACGGCTACACAGATGCGCTCGCGCAAACACCTTCACAGAGAGGCCTGAAGAGTGAAGCAGTCATATGCCATCTCTGTAAGAGATCACTGTGAACTCTACCTAACCCAGCACAAAATGCCCTACTGATGGAAATTGAGCGTGCACACGCATACACACTAACATCAAGGTACCTAGGGTGCCCAATATGCCTCAGGGCCCAGTACAGACAGGCTTTTGAGGTCTAATTAACAGAGTAATCTGGGCCAAAACAGGGATTATTGTTATTAATCCTGTACAAATTTAGGGTCTCATATTTCTTCCCCTGTGTGTATTGAGGGAGGAGCATGTACTCCCTGTATAAAATGAGATTATCAACAAGACATACTTGACCAATATTTGTATTTTTTTAGGCCAATTACACATAAAATATGTCTCTCTTTTATTCCCAGATCATTTACAGGCATTAACACCCCATCCTTCACCATCTCACAGGGACGTCAATGCCTGGTCTGTCGGGACCATCTGAGAAACATGGAAAACTGTCAGTGATGCAATTGTGTGCCAAGTCTTGCTGTGCTTACATCAGGCAGCGAGAGTGAAAGGGGGTAGCAGCCCTTAACGTCAGCTTGTGGGGACCCAGTCTTCACTTTAGGGAAATCCTCATTCAAACCACCTTAAAAAGAAGCACCGACCCTTTCACAAATCTATTTTTAGTTTTTTACGTTAGCACAACTTGACAGGAACAGAACCTACTGAAAAACAGGGAAGCCCTTTTACCAGACCTTCCCCACACACTGTAGAGAACACTTTGCACTAAGTCACTGGCCACTACACCTTGTGGGCAGTAGAAGACTCCAGGTGACTTGTGACAGTTGGCTAACCAGTCACTCACCTTTTGCTTACCTTGATGTGAACCCAAACAAGGTAACATGACATTAGGGTAACACCACACAAACTCCTTTGTTGTGTAGAAGGCTTGTCTAATGTGCCGGGCCTCTTCCACAGGAGAGGAAAAGTTGAGTTTTAAAAGTAGTATAGTAGTTTATAAGCAGGCATGAATGATCTCTCTTCTCCTAGGCTTAAAAATAAGCTGATATTCAATGATACAAGCTTGGAAACACGAATTTGACATTTTAATGTACTTTATTATAAAAGTAAAAAAACCTTCAAGTATACAAAACATGAATGTCGTCACTGACACTTGTCAGCTACAAAAACATCTATCAACACAAATCATAATGGTACATCACCTATAGTTTATTGAGGAAAAGTGGAGGAATAGTGAACAGTTTTACATAATGAAATGGAGTGAAGCACTCAACTAGTTGAAACCTGTCCTAAAACCGCAGTTGACCCTTGTCAGACCACCACCAGATTACAAACACTGTCCAATCTTACATCTAAAACAACATCTGCCTCACAGTTGGAAATTAAACGGCTATAGATAGGGATGTAAAATGCTCTATTCTCATGTTTTAAATTAAAGACATCTTTGGGTTATTGGGGGGGTAGGATGTGTACTGCCGGTCAATTGTGGTTCCCAAGCAACAGACAGGAACCGTTTCCTACCCAGCACAGATTACTAGTATTTGCACAAGGCCATGCGCGTCATCTTGGCCATTTTCAAACGGTCTTAAAAAGATACTGGAACGTATATCGCTGACCATGACATGACTAAATGCTAATAAAAACTAAATACTTTACAGTAAACTAAAAGGCTGGCAGCTGGATACTGATGGCTGCCATCAGCCCCGTTCAATGTAGAGCGCCAGACTCAAAACACCGGCAGCTGGCCACACACACAGACTACTCCGTCAACATTACAGTAACACACAGCTAGCTTATCGTGTGAAATTAATTTAGCGAAACGTTCCTCCCCCAGACAATGCAATTACCTAGCCAACACACTCCTATGTGGCAATCCATAAATCAGTCAAAACAGCAGCAATGCATCGCTCTTACGTAGCCATAGTCAACTGCTGACAGTCTATGACAGCACGTTAGCGAGATACATTATTAGCTAACTAGTTTACTGTAATCTACAACCACCGTCGTAGACATAACAAATCACACCATGTATCAGCAAGGGAACGGCTACAAACAAGAGCAGATGTCATGGACGTGCCCGGAGCTGTAGAGGTACTACAGCCGAGGGCTGGCTTGGCGATACTACGGCACGGAGCAGCAACACAGACCCAACAACTACGGAGGAAGATGGCGTCGGTCATTTCGGAACGACAGACGTGTCCAAAACATCTCCCTGGTCAAAGTTTAGTTACGGGGTGGCTGGCTATACCATTAAAACCGACTACGGCACTTTTCGACAGAAACGCAATGCAATTCCCAGGTTCAATTCCTGGTCCAGTTAGCGACGGAGCCGCTATATCCCGGGGTACATCGGGGGTTAAGACAAAACATAATTTTAAGTCAATATTACGACATAAAATGCAACAATATTCCCTCACACCTGTTAAGTTTAAGTCAATTGTTCCGATCGGTACCTGTCAAGGGGCGGGTTAATAGCCGTCTCCATCAGGATGGATCCGGATTCTGTTTAAAGACCCAATACTCAAGTTCCTGCCCGTTTGACCGTCCTTTTCTCCAGCCCCCACCTCTTCCGACTGTTCACCGCTTCAGCGAAATGGCGATGGTACGTTTACGCCCGACCCTTTATAGACCAGCCATTGACTCAATTGGACAGTGGAACTCGAGATGACTACGCCCACGCAATTTCTATTCGCCAGACAACACGTCCATCAATGTAACCACACCCCTAGCTGGATTGCAGTTTCTGTCAACTGTCTGAACCAACCAAGTCCCGTCCGCTCATTGTCTATCAAACACAACTCACAATATCATTGGCTAAACGCTCCTGCACTCCAAAAACATCCTCCTCACTGGTTGCCTAGTTGTAGTCTTTCCCGCCCTTCCGCTCCTCTCATGGTACATGACGTCAACACGGGGCAAGGAACCGACGAGGGCTGGTCAACGTGGGCAAGGAAAAGGCGCGGATTGGTCACTGAGACTCAAGCGCGGGCTCCCGCAGTGAACAGAAAGCAATCTATTGGTTAGTCAACCCCGTCACGCGCATCTATCAGACGCAGGCTCGGCTTTCCCCGCCCACATTCCTCTGAGAATCCGGTTCCCTCGGAGTTCCACGGACGACCGCCATCTTGAAATGCAGATAATGTTCACGAAGTTGTGCAGCATCGCACACATACTCTCCCGAAGGTCGTGGGTTCGACCCTCGCACTTTCCAATTATGTCTGTGATCTTGTCCCCTTGACTATCGCCTTACTGTCTCAATAAAACAAATGTGTGTGTGAGGAGGTTGGTTTTATTTTAGTCTCTTAGCCTACAGAAGGGAAATATCGCTAATTGATAAGTAGACTAACTCAATAAGTGAAACTACAATAACGGTAAAATGATCACGCAATGTTGACAAATACACCGTAGTTTGAGACTGACCGACCACATAAGACGCCTTAAACATGACATAGGCCTACCCACGAGTCTCAAGCAAGGGGAGGCCTAAAGTGGGCTTGCTGTAGCATAATGTTTCAGAATTGAAGCCCGCCATAACTTGAGAGAACATAGAAACTATCAATAACGCCGAGTTCCTGCATGTTTAAAGCTAGCAATAAGAAAACTAAAGTAACTTTGATCCCAGTCCAGAATAGCAGACTTGCCCTCCATTGAATGACACAGCATTTCTCTCTCCTGATTTGTGCTGCAACCATTGTCAGAAGTAGGCAACAGGCCCCAACACTTCAGGGTCGATATTCACAGAAATACCACAATAACGACACTAAATAGGCCACTCGCAAGTAACTACTCTAACACAATGCACGTAGCTACGACATTCACTAAAATCGCACTTTCAAAAACAAAATATTCTATTCAGACTTACAATGCACGCACACGAGGGTATTACATTCAGTTGTCGATATGGGCAATTATTTAACAAAGCTGAAGAGAGAACAACACGCTTACATAACTAATTTAAAAACAATTCAAGATGGTTTTAGCTGCCTAATGAAAAGCCCATCCCCCACACCAAGGTTAAAGGCGTTTCCTGCAATGTCAATCGACTAAATAGGCTACCTGACCATTTCAGTGAATATGGACAAATATCACACATTTGGAGGCTATTAAATACAATTAACCTTTTTGATAAGAAAGGATCTTCAATAAAAGAGTCTAAATCTGCTAGAGATCAAAAACATTAGGACAGCTAAATTCATTCCCAGAGTAAAATAAACCAAAAATATATTTAAAAATCTTGATCTGTAAATCCATTACGTTGCTTTTCTTTCGATTTCCTTGACCTCCACCACGATACTTTTTTTCCCAATACATTTCCCTCAAACATGTCCGACTTCTTCCCCATTCAATAGATCGAGATAGGGGGAGGGGGAGTCATGTGATAAATTAAGCTCTTGGCCAATGTTTGCCAAAAGTTGTACACATGGCTGCTGCAAAAAACAGAAGTATCCAGAAATTGTAATCTTGCGGTCTTAAATTACATCCTTTGTCCACATGTTGCGATCAAACGTTAATTCGACCGTATTTGCCGATAATTCAGCGAAATTCAGAACAAAGGGCACGCTTTCGGGTACAGGCTAAGCTCCGATTGGACAATACCAAACCACGTGATTGATGCAGCTTGTTTATAGAAGTATTGATTCAAATTATTTCTCGAGTCGGAGGCCTACATCACAAACAAGTGTGATCCTTTCAATTCAGTCCAACAGTGAGATATCGTCTTACATATAGGATTAAAGTCTTTCGGTCTCCAAATGTGTACGATTTAAAGGTGTAGGCTACTTTTTAGGTTGTCACGCCAAGTGAGTTTCAACATCCAAACGATTTGCATGCGGTTGGGTGCCCTAGGATGAACTATTTTCCAGATACTGATCTGAGGTCAGTTTCAATTTCCCCCCCGATGATGGTGAGCCATTGTTTGGAGAGGTCAGGACTCAGGAAAGAGCTTGAATAAAGACCCAATAGGTGCAAGGATGCAATATAGCCCATGTATTGAAAATGTGGTATTGTACTTATGTTGGTACAACCTAAAATTTCCATTGTATATGCCACATAACAATATCAGCGACACACTGAAAGCGTAGCAGAATATATTTATTTCTGACTGACTTGAAGTGATGTTGCTATGTAGGCTAGGTAACAGGTTAGTTCTGGATTTTGGATGTTATACCTAATTTTCCACTTACATTTTGAGTATTGCAGACTCAACCAGACACTTTTTTTTCTGTTAAAGTCGCATTCTTGAACCTGTGTTTCAAATCAGGAAGTCTTCTCTGTTTGAATAATATAGTTTTATGCTTGTAACAGTGGAAATAACAAAGTGTTTTATAGTATAGTATAGTATTTCCACTATATAGCTTATGCTTACGGCCAAGCCTAGCAGTAGTAGGTCAACAATGGGACTAACCCTAACCCTAACCCTAACCCTAACCCTAACCCAACACTCCAAGTCAGTGGAAAATTAAGCATAACATTCAAAATCCAGAACTAACCCTTTAATGATCTAGTCAGGCTGCCAACATAGGACACGGCTTCCTCTGTGTCTCCTCACGACAGAGAACTGACAAATGGGCGAGCCTCAGATCGCCTTCCCGGCTGAAGCCGCTCACTCCTCCTCCACCCTCAGTTCCTGGAGCTTATTACCCTCCGTGTCAGCCATCTCTGAGTCACCAAAGCCTCTCTGGTTCAGGAGCGGTGTCGCGTGGTGATTTTGGCCAACAGGGGAAGTGGTTGCCAGGGAAGCTCTCTCCTTAGCAACGCCTTATTTATTCACTGGTGGGCCATCCTTGGCAACAGCACCCTAACAACGGGCACAAGCGGTTGTGGTGAATACAAGGGTGTATGAATGTTAATGGCCAGGCGTGTTTTGTTTTTCAGTTTTGCATCTTTTTGCATTTGTTGAATCACTTGAAAGATGCTGTCCCTTCTTTTTTACCACACATATGAATGTGCACTGTGCAGAATAGACTTCTGCCATAGACTGAAGACTCATGTCTTCAGTCTATGGCAGTCTATCTACAGCTCCTAAGACCTCTTCATCCCCAATACCCCCCTGCACAGTTTCTCTACTGTAAATAAATAAATTTAAAAATTTAAAAAAATATATAATTCTTCCTTCTTCTAGCAATGTGACTGCTAGTAGCCCCTGGTCCTAGCATAGATTTGTTTTTCTTATGATGACTGATGTATAGATGATTCACTTACTTTAGACAAATGTACTTGTAAGTCTCTTTGGATAAAGGCGTCTTCTAAATGTCTAAAATGTAATTGTAGAATACATTTTTATAGTACTTTGAATGTTATGATTTCATTTTCAAGCACTTTTACTTGATTCCTGTATTTGTGTGCCATTGTTCAGTCCCATGTACTCTACCTGAACTGCTGCGATGGAAATGATTCACACCGATGTTTTTCTTATTCAACAGGTCGAACCTCGTTTGCATTGCTCGAGTTTAAGTGTTGTTTTTATTACCACAGCTGGCCATAAACGTTCTGTCATTTGACTCAATAATGACACCATTACAAACAGGTGTCTCTTGTGTGTGTGTGTGCGTGTGTGTGTCTATATGCCTGTGTTGTGATGTGAGTGTGAGTGTGTGTGTGTGTGTGTGTGCGTGTGTGCGTGCGTGTATGTCTATATGCCTGTGTTGTGATGTGAGTGTGTGTGTGTGTGTGCTCATGTGTGTGTGGGTGTATGTCTATATGCCTGTGTTGTGATGTGAGTGTGTGTATGTCTATATGCCTGTGTTGTGTTGTGATGTGAGTGTGTGCTTGTGTGTGTGTATGTCTATATGCCTGTGTTGTGATGTGTGTCTGTGTGTGCATGTCTATATGTCTGAACCATGGACTAAAACTCAGACATAACTGAACTCTAAATACAGTGTTGTGAATGTAGTGTACAGAAGTGTGTGACATGTGTACCCCAGGAAGATTATCTGTCATCTAGGCAGCAGTTAAGGGGGGTTCCCAATAGAGAATAAAGGCCCATAGTAGACTCAGCTGTGTAATCATGTAGTCATGCAAATATGTAAAACTCCATTATACTCTCTGAAGGAACAGATGTGCATCAAAAAAACTTTGACTATCATCAGAATGCAGGGTTAGTCAACATCTTAACTTAAACTAACCCTGCATTCTGATGATAGTCAACATCTTAACTTAAGTTAAAACGTTGACTATCGTCAGAATGCAGGGTTAGTGTAAGTTCCATTTATTTGTCATTACATTCAATACAAGTACACAAGGCAATGAAACGCCTTAGGCAGAGCAGCTCTCAACATCAACAACAACATCAACAATAATATAATGAATATAAGATAGTAAGCTAATAAAAAAAATTACAAAAATGTACAACAAGTCATAAAAACAATAATAATAAGCTGGAATTTTATTTAGCAGCAGTGCAATGTCAGTGGTTTAATCTACTGCAGACTATACTCTGATGACTTCAGAACTGACACGCACTGCTCAGTTCACTGAGGAAAATCAATATTTTATCGGGTTTAAACAGCTCAGTTGGGGAGGCTTTTACTGAACCCAAAATACCCTAGTCATTAGTGTGACTACGGGACGCCCAGTAGCTGCTCTGCCTAACCAACGTTTTCCTGCTCAGTTTGCTTTTAGTAAACAGTAAACACCACAGACTGCATGAATGGGAGAGAACGTCTGACAAGCCAAATAAAATACACACACAATACTGGTGGAGGTAGACATCGGAGGAGGGGCTCATAGTAATGCATGGAATGGAATGGGGAATGTAGCCTGTTATCTCAGCCTGGGGCATGTCAAAGCGTATGGCTATCCTACTGCACATGTTTGATAGCATTCCTCATTCCATTCCATGCATTACTATGAGCCCGGCCTCCGATTTCTACCTCCTCCAGCCTCCCCTGACACAGCAGTATTGTGAAAGGTCTCCCCTATAAACGAGGTATTTCGAACTCAACAAGACTTCCTGGAAAAATAAAAGGAAGGGAAAAAAAAACAGAAAAAAACATGAGAAGATAAGAAGAAGAAGATAAGAAGAAGATAACATAAAATGATAAGAACAGTGTTACAACAGACAGTTTCCTGGTCTGTGAGAGGAGCACCTCGAATCTCCCAGTTCCCAAAGAATGGAAGGTGACGATTGCCTGCCCCCCCCCCCACACACACACACACACTGTTGCACCGTTCATACAGTTCAATCTACAAACTTGGTCAAATCAGTGACGTTGAATCACTTAATCAGTGACTGATTTAGTGGGTGGGGCTTCACGGGTCGTTCTCAGGGCTCTCACCCTCCATCCCCCCCATCTCATCCCCCCATCTGTCTGCTTAAACCAGGCATAGAGAGAGAGAGAGAGAGAGAGAGAGAGAGAGAGAGAGAGAGAGAAAGAGGAAAGAGAGAAGAGAGAGAGAGAGAGGTCTCGCAAGTGGCAGACAAATAAACTGAGGTGTGAACGGCCGGTATGCCTTCCTATTGTGCTTCCCTTCCCTGTTTTTTTCCCCTCTATAGAATCAAATAAATTAAAAAAACAAGAAGGGAGCACCCCTGTAAATAGCTCTGCTAAACGACTGTTCACATGCTCTATCATCCAGCATTCAGAATAAGCTTCTCCCCAATTTAGAGGAGATGAAGGGATTCCATCCACATATGCAGACAATGAAGTGTACTGACCTTTACATGTTTGCCACACAGCAAATATGTAAAGTACAGTTTTGCAGAGTTTCAACCAGGGGAGACTGATGGAGGTAGAAATCGGAGGACAGGCTCATTGTAATGCATGGAACGGAATGAGGAATGGTATCAAGCACATGTTTTTCATAAAAGAGGATGGGTTTATTGCAAGGCATGTGATGGAATGAGACATGGCATCAAAATGTGTGTTTGATACCATTCCTCATTCTGTTCCATGCATTACAATAAGCCCGTCCTCCGATTTCTACCTCCACCAGGCTCCCCCGATGAACACTCTGGGGCCATTTGTTTCTTTTAAGAGTGGAGCTCCTTGTGTTTCGTTGTGACCTTGTGAACTGTGAATAATATGAATAGAAGATACAGTTCTTTCGGAAGGTAACCAGCCAGACCGGTGAATGTTGTTCAGTTAGTTTGTTAGTTCAAGTTTATTTGTCATTACATCATATACACAATGCAACGAAATGGTTAAGGCAGAGCAGCTCTCACGTATGAACAATACAGTGTAATAAGTACAAATTTAAACATAATCATGAACATACATGTGAACATAAATATAAGCACTAAAAGTAGTAACAGCAAATAAGTAAAACAGTGAGCCCGTCCTCCGATGTCTACCTCCACCAGCCTCCCCTGCTCAGCCACAGTTACCCTGATGCCCATTGCAAATAGTACAGCAACACAAGTGAATTTGTTCCATCATTATCACGAACACTACTGCCTAAACAACTACCACAATCTAGGGACAGAACGCTACTTTTGATGATAAAGATAACCACAGAGCCGTCGTCTTATTATCGTCCCTCTACAATTACCACTTTTACACTATGTTTCTGGTTAGTTTTAAATCAATGTGTGTTCAAATTAAACCAACAGCGTCATCTAGTGACTATTCTAACAACATGCTGCATTTTATATAGAACCGTGGACATGTTCTGTACTACGCCATCTAGTGGTCATTATTATATCAGAATGCTGTATTTTTGATGTATAGTGATGTGGGCAAGCTGCTGTTAAAGGACAGTTTCTACCCCCAAGCTGTGAGTCTGATGAACAGGCTGAATCTCACGACTGTCTCCTATACACACCAGTGGAGGCTGGTGGAGGTAGAAATCCAAGGACGGGCTCATTGTAATGCATTGGATGAAATGAGGAATGGTATCAAACACTTGACATACTAATACTTAAAAAAAAAAAAAGAAAAAAAAAAAAAAACATTATGCCAACCTACCTTCAAACAGTTCAATTTAAAGCCATAAAGGGTGTTTGACCCAAAAGAAATGCCCCCTATACTGCCGCTCTTCGCTCATCACCACACCTGTCTGTGGCTTCTTATACATTCCCAACAGACAACCAGGCCTAATATACTAAAACACTATATTATAGCCACGCCAATTAGATTAGATTAGATTCAACTTTATTGTCATGTCAGTAACATTATAAGCAGAATAAATAGAATGCAGTATGATGATGATCAATCAATCAATTGATGACTCAATTGACTCAATTGATGACTCAATTGATCAATGAGGCAATGCGTTTTCTATGAGAAACACACAAAGAACGCTGGTGATTATTTTATCCATGCCATTTAAAATAGTCTAATTTCAAGTTAGTGTGTTGATTCTTTACCAAAACAAATAACATGTACCGTGCTTAATTCCTTCCACTAGCCGGCAGCATAGACCTTTTTGTTTTTGTCTTCTTGCCGGTAGTTTTGAGAGGCACCAACTTTAATCAGACTGCCACCAACCTGATTTCACATCCAAGAATCCAGTTCCCTGAAACCACGTGGTTGGGGGGTTGGTGCGCTAAATATTCCACTAGGAGGCGCTACCCTCTGGCTCACTCACCGATTATTAGACTCAGGAACTTCCCAGCCCACCAGATATCAACTGACAATGCTTGTAATATGATCAGCCATGATGGTTTTACATGATTTGTTTTGCAATCTATTCTACAGCCCTGTGGGAAACGTTAGGGATTCACAAGAACACATTTGAAATGGACCTGACATGTCAGCTCAGCATGTATGAAAGGGCTAATATGTAGCCTGTTATCTCAGGCTGGGGTAAAAGCGTACGGTTATCCTACTGCACGTGTTTGATACCATTCCTAATTCCGTTCCATGCATTACAATGAGCCCGTCCTCCAATCTCTACCTCCACTAGCCTCCCCTGATCCACTCAGTTCACTGCTTTGACAGGTCATTTAAGGACAACAACACTTGCACAGAGGTACTCTAACACAACCTCTGGCCAAACAGGAAGAGATCTTATAGATAGCAGGGGAGGCTGCTGGAGGTAGACATCGGAGGACGGCCTCATACCATTCCTTACTCCATTCCATGCATTACAATCACCCCGTCCTCCGATTTCTACCTCCACCGGCCTCCTCTGATGATAAGTCGTTGAATGAACCCACGGCTCTGCGTCTGCTTGGTAATTCATGAGTCATCAACCAAAATACATTTGCTGATGATGATGAATATGTTTAAGACCTTCATTCACAGAATCTCTCACACCTGTGAGATTCAACAGAGGCAGAAATACAGCCATGCAGTGAGGCTACAACAACACTGTACCACTTAAAAAGGCTTTGGCCAACAATAGGTTTCTATCTTTAATTGAGTGAAGAGTGAGCAGAAGAAAGTAGAAAATATAAGTTTATTGCCTTATTGTTTATTGTGAAGAGCAGACAACCTGACACTCAGCTTACTATCTAGCGTATGGACATGGATCACGTGCCAACGTCAAGAACACGTGGACAATGGACGAAGTTGTTCTAGCAGGGGAGGCTACTGGAGGTAGACATCGGAGGACGGGCTCATATCATTCCATGGATTACAATGACCCCGTCCTCCGATGTCTACCTCCACCAGCCTCCCCTGACAGATAGGATAGGTTTCTCTGCATCGCATATTCTTTTAGATATACAACCTTGGCGTGAAGTAGTGTGTTTGAACTCCGTGTCACGTTGCTATGGTGACTCGGTATTACCGTCAACAGGGGTTTGTTGAGGTGGTGTTTGTTGTCAATCAAAGCAGGCGGCCGTGATGAAAATCAACGCTTTGTATCAAGCCTCAGTCACACCACTTGTTAGTCACCTGGCCTTTGGCTTGTCTTGGCTTGGCTTGGGGAGTTGGATTCAGATCAGTGGACTGTAGCTACCGCTAGCTAAAGTAAAACCAAAAGAAAAGGCAGAAGGGACTTTCCAGTGTGATGACACGCTGCCTGTGTGTGCAGTTACTGCCCCCCACCAAGCGCTGCACGGCAATTACACACCAGGGGAGGCTAGTGGAGGCAGAAATCGGAGGACAGGCTCCTTGTAATGCATGGAATGGAATGAGGAATGGTATCAAACACGTGGGTCTGGGTCTGCTTCCGCTTCCGTTAGGATGATACGGATGTTCACAAATTTAATTTCAAGTGTTGGTACTTTCCCGTTTTTAGGCTTCAGTGCTTGAGGGTGATTCCAGTGCAAAGGTCTAGAGAGATGGCCTGTTGCAAATCCCCTTCCCTCTCCCTCCCTCCTTTCCTCCCTCTTAGAATCTGTGCTCTCCCTCCCTCCCTCTTTCCCTCCCTCTTAGAATCTGCGCTCTCCCTCCCTCCCTCCGTCCTCCATGGAACGGGTGTTCTCCCTCCCTCCCCTCCTCTTTCCCTCTCTCCCTCCCTCCCCCTTAGAACCCGTAGGCGGTGGGTCGGTAGGCTCACTGTTGTTGACGAGCATCAACAAGTTAACAGATATGGGAGGAGACAAGAAGAAGATAAGAAACAGGAAATTCTGTTTTTTTTCCTTTTTGATGAGAAACTATCTTAAGACTTGACTGGGGGTCAGGGAGTGGACACTATATGACCAAACACTCCCTGGACACCAGGGGAGGCTGGCGGAGGTAGAACACCAGGGGAGGCTGGGGGAGGTAGAACACCAGGGGAGGCTGGCGGAGGTAGAACACCAGGGGAGGCTGGCGGAGGTAGAAATCGGCGGACGGGCTCATTGTAATTCATGGGATGGAATGAGGAACGGTATCAAACCCCGTCCTTCGATTTCTACCTCCACCAGCCTCCACTGCTTGACACTAACCAGAACATTCTGAAACACTTTCAAGCAGTGTGCTTGTGTGTGTGTGTTATCAATGTCAACGTTTGGGAATGGTAGGAAATGATAACTACATATTTTGCAGTGAGAGACTGAGACTGCCACCATTTTGTGACACACATCTGGTGACAAAATGGTGATCAGCATTGTCTCTGTTGTCCTCCAGTAGGTGGTGGTGGTGGGGAGGCGTGGGGATGGGGCTGTGATCTTTCCCGCGGCGAAGTGAGGCAGAGTGCCAACCACGCTTGCCAAAAACAATGGTGGCACAGGCAGGGACTTTCCGACGTACCACACGTAAAAATCATACCAAAATAAAATGCGGTCATGTGACCACACACCTAAATGCACACAGACAAAAGTTGCACACAACAAAAACACCAGCAGCCATTTAATTTCTTATTTATTGAAATGACCATTGAACAGCAGGAAATCTTACAGATTATGCCTTTAGACACTGGTCAAATCTTGTGCAAAATGTACAGTCGTGGTGAGTTTAGAAGACCCCCAAATCAAGGCTACAAGATAACCAGGGGAAGCTGGTGGAGGTAGAAATCGGGGGACGGGCTCATTGTAATGCATGGAACAGAATGAGGAATGGCATCAAACACATGTTTTTCATACCATTCCACATTCGATTCCTTGCATTACAATGAGCCCGTCATCCGATTTCTACCTCCACCGGCCTCCTCTGATGATAACGTTTGATTAAGTCGTTGAATGAACTCACCGACTCATGAATCTGTGTCTGCTTGGTAATTCATGAGTCATCAACCAAAATACATTTGCTTATGATGATGAATATGTTTAAGACCTTCACTCACACAATCTCTCACACCTGTGAGATTCACCAGAGGCAGAAATACAGCCATGCAGTGAGGCTATAACAACACTGTACCACTAAAAAAGGCTTTGGCCAACAATAGGTTTCTATCTTTAATTGAGTGAAGAGTGAGCAGAAGAAAGTAGGAAATATAAGTTTATTGCCTTATTGTTTATTGTGAAGAGCAGACAACCAGACACTCAGCTTACTATCTAGCGTATGGACATGGATCACGTGCCAACGTCAAGAACACGTGGACAATGGACGAAGATGTTCATGGTTTTACAGATCATAAAAGGTGGGCAAGTCATTGCCCAGAATGCATTTCTCCTCCGCGCCTTTTTGGTCGATTGTGACGAGGTAGGCCACGCCTCCACTGGAGCCATCCCGACCCATGGCCAATGTGATCGCTGGAGAGAAAGGGGGAGAGAAAGAGAGAGAGAGAGAGTGAGTGTGTGTGAGAGAGAGAGAGAGTGAGTGAGTGAGTGAGTGTGAGAGTGTGTGTGTGTGAGAGAGAGAGAGAGGGAGTGAGTGAGTGTGTGTGTGAGAGAGAGAGTGAGAGAGAGAGGGAGTGAGTGAGAGAGTCAGTGAGTGAGTCAGTGAGTGATATTACTGACAGTTAACAAGATATGTTGTAAGTCATGCTCTTGTTTAGGCCCATTAACAGTTGTTATTTCCTTAGTTTTCATCATTTCATTTTCATCTACAACACTGACGAAGCCAGTGTGGGTGAAATGTTTGTCCTGATGGAATAAACTCTTTAAATAAACCTCTTTTTTTTTATCAACTTTATCGGGTCGACACACTACTAACTTTACTCTTAAAAAACTCAGTGTGCAGAGAGTTTTCTCATATTTAATCTAACATACAGAAAGCCTCCAACCTGAAAACGTTTATTTTTCAAACCCACCAACTGCCAAACCCTCATACCTGTCAAGTGTTCTATGTGGAGTTTACCTAGCAACAACACTTTGATTGGCTACAAAATGAAGCATCATAATGTATGCATTGTTGGTGAATAAAGTCACCCTTGGCACTACATGAGTTAAAAGTGGAAGACAGAGACACCAGCATTTCACATATCGGAAGTGTTCAGTGTTTATCGCTTACTGTTAACGACAAACTGCTGGCACTCTTCTCTGCTCATGCCTTTCCGGTACTCTGCATCAACAAACCCATAGACGTAGGAGCTACCGGAGCCTCCCACAGCAAAGGGCTGCCTGGACAACATCCCATCCAGGGTCACGTACACCTGGGGAGGGTCAGAGAGAGGGGGGTGCTTGAGGGAAGAAGGCTCACACCAGGGGTGGCTCAAGGAATGATTTAGTTTTTTACAATATTATTGTTACATTGGTGGAGGTAGAAATCAGAGGATGGGCTCTCGCGATGCATGGAATGTGTTTTGATACCTTTCCTCATTCCATTCCTGCATTACGAGAGCCCGTCCTCCGATTTCTACCTCCACCAATGTAACAATAATATCGTAAAACAACTAAATCTTTCCTTGAATCTTCGTATACATATATGAGACATTTCAAAATACACATAGTGTATCCAAACCTGTCCTCCTCCTCTCGTGTCCCACCCGGCAACGATGAGATGGGCCGACAACTCCTCCTTGTACTTGTACGAGATGTTCTTCACCAAGGTGGCGGCGGAGCGGACCTGAGGGTCCAATCCCACCTCCATGCTGAGGGGAAGAACACGGGAATTGGGCAAAAGGTTGGCGACTAGTAAAACAGTCACCCCGCAATTCAAGTTGCTCCGACCGACTCTTGACCTCTGACCTCTGACTTGCCATGACACGTCTCCTCAAATACCCGATGTTAAACCAGCTACGCTGTCGAAAAGCAGCCAATCCGACAGCGTGGGTGGCCGGGGGGTGTTTGAACGTGAGGAGTGAGTTTACCATCTCAACTCGGTTACACTAGGTTTCCAACTGCTGCATCTGAACAAGCCAAACTCCAGATAGAATATAATCATGTGTAAATAGTGTTGTGGCATACAATACGTACATTTACAACGTATCAACCAATCACTGAGCTTAATGCATTATTCAGGACATCGCAGGCAGCGCAGGCACTGAAACAGTTTATAATCCACTCCTACAGCATACACAGGGATACGAGTGTCAGGGGAGGCTGGCGGAGGTAGAAATCGGAGGACGGGGCTCAGTGTGATGCATGGAATGGAATGGAATGAGGACTGGTATTAAATTCCTCAAATTCCGTTCCATGCATTACAGTGAGCCCGGCCTCCGATGTCTACCTCCGCCAGCCTCCCCTGGCAGGGGTGTGTAAGGGCGGTTGACGTACCTGTGCATGTCCAGCTGGTAGTTGACCGTCTCTGCGATGGTCTGGGCGTCAGCAGCAGAGCCTGATAAGGCGCAGTAGATCTTATCATGGAGGAGAGAGAGTTTGTTCATCACCCGGTTCACTATTGTCTCCCTGGAGGGTGGAGGGGAGGGATGGGGGGATGAGAAGGAAGAGAGAGGGAGGGAGGGATGAGGGGATGAGGGGATGAGAAGGAAGAGACAGGAAGGATGAGGGGCTTGGGTGTAAGACCATCACTGTTGTACTGTAAATAGTGAGTTATCTGTCAGCCAATTAGTTGGGACATAGCATTGGTGGGTGACGTACCCAGCGGACACTCTCGAGTCAGAGCCCAGCACGACCCCTCCATCGAACTCAATGGCAATAATTGTAGTCTGGAATCAGAGACATAGGATTGGTGAATATGTTATAGATGGCAGTAAGCTGGAGTTAGCCAAACTGGTGACTCATACAATAGTCTTTCTGCTTGTAAACCCCCACCGCCGCCCCCCATCCCTAAAAAAGTAACGAAAACAACACCACAATATAACAATACCTCTCGAGTTTAAACAGCAAAGCCACTCACCCCGGTTTTTACTTCTTCTGATAACCATCCTGGCGCTGAGGATTCTTTTGACATCTCGGTGCACTTTTTGTACAAATGTGTACAAATGTGTTGTAATTCACGAATAGTTATACCATGGGAAGGTCACCGAGGCACTGCTGTGTGTAGCTTTCACTATCGACCCGACGCTAAAACGGATCACCTGCGGAAAACGAATGTAACTCAACACCAAACCAAGCCTCCCGTTTACATCCGCGAAGATGTTCTATGAAAATATAGCAATAAATCATATACTGCACAGGAATCCTGTTGGTTAAAAAGTTAACAATGGTTCTAATCTTTCATTAAGACAGCTATCCTGTCGCTTCCTGAATTAAATTGAAAACGAAAGTTAATCTGACAGTTGAGGAATTAGGAGTCGAGCCGATAAACCTCATAGTACAAAATGCAGGTGTAAATTAAAAGGCTAGATTTTTTTTTTTTAATCAGAAGACAACAGATTTCTTTGTATAAATTTCTTTATAGGTTCTAACGACATAAACATACAGTATATTGCAATCTTGTCATTATTGATACAGGTTTACAATGTGTCCTAAAGTCGCGGTCCTATGTAACGAAAGCAGTGGAAATGACAAGTTTATGATATTTCTGATTTGAATTTCAATGTCATCCCAACAAAAAAACAGCAAGTTATAATATCATATGACAGCCTGCCTGTCCTTCTTAAGAGCCTGTTACCTCTTTTAAATCTCTCTTCAAAACCCACTTTTTTAGACCTGCACACGGTTGCCCGTAGCAACTCCAACCCCCCACTGCCACTGTTCATATTTCTGTGTCCCCCATGAGTATGCTTTTATTCATCTCATGTGTTTTGTTAATGTGTTCTGTTTTTATATGCTGTTTAGGGTGTTGAGACCCTGGTGATGAAGCACTTTAAAACTAAATAAACTCAAACTTGAAACTTATACATCAGATGTACGTTTACGTAACAAAATCAATGTAAAAACATGTTTCAACTTCAGTTTTATTATTGTTATCACACAATGATAATAAACATAGAAAATACAAAGCACACAAAATCATCACAGTGTTGATGTGGAAACATACAGTAGGCAGAGGAGGTTGACATTGGAAACCATGGATCTGAACTATGTGACAACATGTGATGCATGTCTTTGGTTGAAACTGCTAATCTGTCGGCGACTCACACAAACATTGTGCATGTGTTCTGAATGGTTGGGCCATTGACAATGTGGATTAAGTAGTTGTTCAATGTTAATCTTGTCATGTCAGAGCCGATTGATTGACTGATTGACTGTAGTGTCACTCTACTCGTCATGGAACTTTGGCAGCTTGTTTCCAGGGACGACCACATGCTCCACCCCTTTCTCGTTGATGACTGCCAGGTGGGCCACACCCCCGCTGACGTTGTCTCTGCCCATGGCGAGGGCCAGCGCTGGGCCAGGGGAAGAAGGGGAGGGGGGGAGGGAGGAGAGAGTGAGGAAATAGGTCAGATGGGAAGATCAAACATTTCATGTTCTTATGAAGCAGCACTAAATTTCCAACCCTTCCCTGTTTTTATTACAGTCATATCTGCAAACCAGGGGAGGCTGGCGGAGGTAGAAATCGGAGGACGGGCTCATTGTAATGCATGGAACGGAATGAGTGTTTGATACCATTCCTCATTCTGTCCCATGCATTACAATGAGCCCATCCTCCGATTCCTGCCTCCACCAGCCTCCCCTGGTGCTGAATGCACCACGTTACCATTCGTGGCGAACTGCAGACACTCCTCCCGGGTCATGTCAGGTCTGTATTTGGCGTCCGCGTAGCCGTAGATGTACGTGCTGCCGGACCCCCCGATGGCGAACGGCAGTCCCAGCAACATACCCCCCAGGGCCACGGTGTACACCTACACACACACACACACACACACACACACACACACACACACACACACACACACAAGTATGCAAGGGATTCCAATGTGAATACCTAAGGATAATCCTATTTTCTCATCTCTCATATGTTCATCCCTGAGCTGTCAGCTTTGTGTGTGTGTGTGTGTGTGTGCGTGCGTGCGTCTATCTGTCTGTGTGTGTGTGTGTGTGTGTCTGTCTGTCTGTGTGTGTGTGTGTGTGAGTGCGTGCGTCTATCTGTCTGTGTGTGTGTGTGTGTGTGTGTGTGTGTGTGTTCACCTGAGGGCCGTGCTTCTTGTCCCAGCCTGCGGTGATGAAGCCGGCCTGCATCTCCTCCTTGTTGTCGTAACACAACCCCTTCAACACAGATGCTGCAGCCTTCACCAGAGGAGGGGACTCCATCTGGATGCTACCCACCATACAGAACACACACACACACACACACACACACAGAGGACACACACAGAGAGGACACACACGCAGAGGACACACACGCAGAGGACACACACAGAGAGGACACAAAATAATAAACAATAATAATATTAAATAAAATTGGAAATGCTTTTTTTTGTTCCTGCTTAATGGCTCTGCTTAATGGCTCACCTTGCAGAGACAATACTAAATGGCCGGACATACAATTATTGATATGATATCAACCATCATTGAACCAGATGGAGGTGGACATCGGAGGACGGGCTCATTGTAATGCATGGAACGGAATCAGGAACGGTATCAAACACAACGTGTCCTCTGATTTCTACCTTCACCAGCCTCCCCTGCCTTGACGACACTCTCTTCGACAAGAGTCGCTACCGAGAACAAAAATGAAGAGTTCTGAGAACCCATGCATTCCAATGAGCCCGTCCTCCGATTTCTACATATGTGGTCCTCTGTGGCTCAGTCGGTAGAGCACGGCGCTAACAACGCTTGATGGTTCGATTCCCGCTGGGGTTGATGGTTTGATTCCCGCTGGGACCATATACACTGAAAAATGTATGCACTCACTGCAATGTAAGTCGCTTTGGATAAAAGCGTCAGCTAAATGGCCTATATTATTATATATTCTACCTAGGGTTAGGGTCAGAAGAAGCCAGAGGGGGACAGGGTTCTCTACCTGTGGAAGGACAGCTGGAACTTGGCAGCCTTGGTGACGACCTGAGCGTCTGCCAGGGACCCGGAGATGCAGCAGAAAATCCGGTCATGCACCTGGATCAGCTTGTTGATGGTCTTAGAGGACACGAACGACCTGGGGGCCAAAGGTCAAAGGTCAAACATTGGGAACGTACGTACGTTTTTAACACAGGCCAGCTGTAAAGTATTATGTCACATTGTGTCTCATGAACTACCTCAAATAAAGATCATTGGTAGCGTCCCCATTGTTTTCATTCATTGCTGTTCATTCAATGTTCTATTTTGTAAATTTGAAAATTTGTTATTGCTATTTTGCTAATATTTTGCTATTTTGTAATTTTTTTGTCAATATTTGCTATTTGTCCCATGCACCAACCTCACCAAGTCAATTTCCTGCATGTGCAAATATACTTGGCCAAATAAAAGAATTCTGATTCTGATTCTGATTTTGATTGCTATACTTCCATTTGAATGTATATTCTAGATGATCTTGTGTCACTGGGTCAGTTTAAGACCTTGATAAAGGATCTGTCATCCGAGGAGTGTACATGTTTGTACTGAATTGATTATATTGTTCAAATTTGACTTTGTAACAGATATATAATAGATCATTCATGAATTGTATTATGTTTGTAATTTGAATGTACATTTATGGTCTGTTTGTAAAGCAGGACTCCTTTCAGATGCACTTTCAAGCTGTGAATCTCCCGTTCTACCACATCCCAAAGGTGTTCTATTGGATTCAGATCCGGTGACTGGGAAGGCCAATGAAGAACACTGAACTCATTGTCATGTTCATGAAACCAGTTTGAGACGACTTTTGCTTTGTGACATGGTGCATTATCATGCTGGAAGTAGCCATTAGAAGACGGGTAAATTGTAGCCATGAAGGGATGCACATGGTCAGCAACAATACTCAAATAGGCTGTGGCATTCAAGCGATGATTGATTGGTAGGAACCGGCCCAAAGTGTGCCAAGGAAACTTTCCCCACACCATTACCCCACCTCCAGCATGAGAAGGTGTACAGGTGTTCCTAATAAAGTTCTCAGTGAGTGTATATAGGTTTATACATAAAAAATAACTTGAGGAGACTGTCACTCACCCTCCGATGGATGCCCTGGAATCAGACCCGATGATAACCCCTCCATCGTAAGTCACCGCCAGGATGGTGGTCTGTGAAACAACAGTTACGCTTGTCAGTATAGTTTGAGTTGGGGAGTGAGAAGCGGTACGATTAAAATGATCTCTGTAAAAGAATGCATGTGAAAAAAAGAAAGAATAATACTGAATGTAACACTGTCTGCAAATATTTAGCCCTGGATGTGATATGAGGAATTGAATTGTGAGTCGAAAACGAAAGTAATACTTCTTTATTTTCGTTGTGCAACAAGAGCGACATTTACAGAATTCACCGACATTTACTCGAATTTATAAACACTTTCTTCTGGAATTGAATGTAATTGTAAACGACCACATAAACGACAGATTTTAAAATCCTCAGGTGTATCCTCAACTGTAAGGGTTTAACGTTTTGTTGTCGTTGTCGTTGTTTCACAGCAGTCATTGGAATAGTTATTTATACTTAAAGGGTTCAAAATAAGAAATAGAATTGTACTTACGCCTGTGCTAACTCCTTTGATTTGCGAGTCCATAAAGTGTCCTTCCATGATCGACCAGGACACGGGTGAAGGGGGGATACACACTTGATTGTCACAAGAACAAAACAGCGACTTCGTCTGGCCGTGCGGAGGTGGAGGGGAAGTCTACAGTTAAAGTGAGTTGAGAATTGCCGACACTCGTCTTCAAATATGGCGTTATCAGTTCTGGAAGCACCTTCACCTGGATTTGGTTTCGACAACTCTTCCAGGTAGGCTATGATGATTATTTATCTATGAAGAATAATTAAATTAAATTAAGTGTGAATAGTTAAACTTCCAATCATTTATCACCTCCTGCACATACGCGCCTATCAAAAGCGAAAGTGATTCTTTTTTTTATCTGCTAACATTTCAATAGAATTGTGTATTTTAATATAAAAGTAACACGTTTAATGTTGGCTTCATTTATCTTTAGGAGTATCCATCATTCAAATTAGTCATACTAATGGGATTGACATCAGTATGGTATTGACGATTCTGTTGTATGCTGATGGCATTGCTGTTGCATTCCAGTAGGTATGATAATCTCTTTTATTTCTCCTCGTTACTTAGAAATGTTGTTTTGGAGGGTCTGTTTGAGGGAGGCAACGCCAAAGCACCCACACCCCTAAAGACTGGTACCACCATAGCGGGGCTCGTATTCAAGGTCAGTATGTATCAGGGGAGGCTGGTGGAGGTAGAAACCGGAGGATGGGCTCTCGTAATGTATGGAATGTTTTTTCTTTTTGTTTGTTTCTTGTTTGTTTTTTGGTTTGTTTCTTGTTCTGTCTCGTGTTGTACTTGTTGTTTCTGTTGGTATGATGTAAACAATAAAAAAAAATTGATCACAAAAAAAGTAATGTATGGAATGGGATGAAGAACGGTATCAAACCATTCCTCATTCCGTTCCATGCATTACGATTCCATCCACGACTAATCTACTTCTACCAGCCTCCACTGATGTATAGCATTGCAGTCATTGATGGGCAAAGACATTTGATTAATGAGATATCAGAATCTCAAGGCAGTTATCCACACTGCCTCCCTCACAGGTTTCACTGTGATACAATTTATTATATTTCAGTGTCATTTCTCTTGATAACACTGCGATCCTGGTCCATGTATTTTAAGCCGACTATCAGCTTTCCAAATCAGACTATTTCTATTTGGAATAGTGGATAGCGTGCTCGCCTGTGGAGCCAGCAGGATTAATGTAGTCTCCTTCTCAGACACTTCTGCCCCAAATGCATGGTTGCATCTGATGGACCAACACGTCAAACGTGGCCTTCATTAAGCCAACAGAAAGACAATCGAAAACGGACGGTGCACAGACATTGGCTTTACTTCACATCAATCATCTTCCACAGCCCCTCCCCCCCAGCAGTGCTTGACCACCACACGTCTGATTCGCTGAAATGAAATAATAATAAATACTTCACTCTGTAAATTCACTTCCACAAAGGCCAGGTGTGAGTTCATTGTTAGCGCAGGCTTAGTCTGGATTAATGTGACTAAAATAGTTGTTTACATCATCGCTGACCTAGACGCTGTGACTGATGGAAGCATCTTGTTGTTGTTGTTGTTGTTTGTCCAGGATGGGGTGGTGCTGGGCGCGGATACGCGGGCCACCTCAGATGAGGTGGTGGCTGATAAGAAGTGCTCCAAGATCCACTACATCGCCCCCAATATATAGTGAGTAGCAGGCAGTGTGTGTGTGTGTGTGTGTGTGTGTGTGTGTGTGTGTGTGTGGCAGACAGGTGGTTTGTTTTCCATCATGTAGCCATGTAAAATTCACTTAGTTTGCAATAAAGATTTTTGTTAAACCTCGTCCGCCCCCCCCCAGTTGCTGTGGGGCCGGGACCGCAGCAGACACGGTGAAGACCACCGACCTGCTGACCTCCAATCTCACCATCTTCTCTATGAACAGCGGCAGGAACCCCCGCGTCGTTATGGCAGCCAATATCTTACAGGACATGCTATTCAGGTGTGTGTCTGTGTGTGTGTGTGTGTGTGTGTGTGTGTGTGTGTGTGTGTGTGTGTGTGTGTGTCTGTGTCTGTGTCTGTGTCTGTGTGTGTGTGTGTGTCTGTGTCTGTGTCTGTGTGTGTGCGTGTGCGTGTGCGTGTGCGTGTGCGTCACAAGTGTTTCAAAACGTTTCATCTGGGTCTGAATTATCAGGTTATCTGGCCTTTTTTAAGTTGTATTGGGGAATTCAGCCATCCCGAAAAGCAAAAGAGAATCCGGATTCAAAACGTTTTGAATACTCGTGCCATGATGATTCCTGATTATCCCACTCAGAGTGGTTGTCTCTCTGTCCCAGGTACCGAGGCCAGATAGGGGCCAGTCTTATACTGGGAGGGGTAGACTGTACTGGGAGCCACCTCTACACAGTGGGGCCTTATGGGAGCATGGACAAGCTTCCTTACCTGGCCATGGGTAAGTCACACCTACATGTCTAGATTTTATTTTATTTTTCATTTGTTTGTTTATAGACTCATCATGTTTCGTTTATGAATCCTAAAGGCTTACACATTGTATTGATTTATTTGATGTTGACTTGTGATTTTTTGTAGGATCTGGTAACTTGGCTGCCCTGGGAATCCTGGAGGAACGGTTCAAGGCTAATATGGAGGTCAGTGACTGGTCCTGAAGTCCTAAAGTAGCTCCTTGTTTGTTTATCACACATAATAGACATAATATACAAGAGCTTCACATCAACAGTATCTCACAGATAGACATCGCATAACAACTGTAACCAAGCTGAGGTGGTAAAACTCATTCCTCAAGTAAAAATACCCACACCCGTGCTAGCTTTTCAATAGCGTAGCTGGTCTAACATCGGGTATTTGAGAAGACGGTCACGTGTGTTGGCAAGCCGGAGGTTGCAAATTCGAGGCTCGGTCAGAGCAAGTCGAATTGCGGGGCGACTGTTTGCAACTTAAAAACTATTTGACTGGGCTAGCGATGCATTGGGAGAAGATTGCCATTCTCTACGAGGCATTATCTCCTGTTGTTGTTGACTAAGGGTCCACAGTTAGCAGTACAATTTCGTGAGAGTCCAGCAGGAGTCGATTCTTCTCCCTCTCCAAATCAGAGTCGTCTATTTTGGGGTTGACTCCCCACCACTAGTAAAACACGCCCAGCCCCTCTCTCTCCCAGCCCCTGACTAACCCCCCCACCCCTCTGCCCTGCCAGCTGGAGGAGGCTAAGGCGCTGATCCGGGATGCCATCCACGCCGGTGTCATGAGCGACCTGGCCTCAGGCCACAACATCGACGTGTGTGTCGTCACCAGAGAAGGGGTGGACTACATCAGACCCTACCAGGAGTCGGAGTACAAAGACACAAGGTGAGTGGTGTTCCAAGACTTTAGCTTCTTAGACTACTACTACCAATGTAATAAACTATACATTTTGACAGATTGACAATGAACTGATGTAATGACTTATGTTATTATTTAATTCATTTTTTCTTTTTTTTAAACGTGATTTGTTTTATGGATATAACTTTCTCTCTCTCTCTCTCTCTCTCTCTCTCTTTCTCTCTCTCTCTCTCTATACCTCTCCTAGGAAGCGAAGATACAAGTATCGTCCAGGTACAACACCTATTTTGACAGAGAAAATAGTCCCCCTGGAGCTGGAAGTAGTGCAGGAGACAGTCCAGCGGATGGATACTGCCTGAGATCAGAAACACAATATTCACATTTATAAGCAGTTAGGACTGCAGGAAACAAAGCCACACAATTATCTCAAACAGATATGTTTTTGATCATGTGTCCTTATACACTATGAAGTTTTGGAAAAATATTCAATAAAAAAATATGACGTTACTTTTCATGTGTCTTTTTTGTTTTCCATTTGAGATGCCTACTGCTTTCACAGATCCACCCAACAGGTCACCACAGCCACCTTTCATTTACATTTACGGCATTTAGCAGACACCTTTATCCAAAGCGATTTACAACAAATACATTTGTTTAAGTAAGTAAATCATTTATCCATCAGTCATCATAAGGTAAAGTAATCAATGCTCAGACCAGGGGCCATAGGCAGTCACAATGCTAGAAGAATGATATTTTTTTTTATTATTAAGAGGAGAGAAACTTGTACAGGGGGGTAGTGGGGGTGAAGAGGTCATTAGGAGGGTACATTTACACAAATCTTTCACACATTTTCACAAATTAATAATATAATATTACAGTGACATGTGTTAACCCCGACCCTGACCCTAACCCTAACCCTAACCCACTGTGGGCTTTTAATTCACTCCTGTGAAAATACTTTGAGCACGGTTGTGACACCAAAAATGATGCTCTCCTATTGGCCAATCGTGCGACGCGTTTTCAGCATTGATGATGGTTTTCAGTGATTGTTACTGTAAAGACTATATGAAAATCTAATGGTATCTCAATTGAAGCAATTGAATGCACAATTGCTCATATGACATTCGAGTACTCCCTTATACTTAAAACAACTATTCGTGTAACTTTTTCAATTGCAGTAGGCCTAGCCTACCCCAAAAAACCCTTTCGGTTTCGAAGGTTGGAAACATATTTCCTTGATGCACCACGGTGAAGTCGATCTCTATTTTCGATTTCACCAGAGTTAATTTAGCGATAGGTTTTTGATCCAATTATGGCCCTTTTGGATGTAAGTGGGTATAAGTCTCTCTTTGAACTTCGTGGACAGGTTCATGGAACTCATCTTATCGACCGACCGAATCACTTTACTTTTGGAACGGTAAACCAGGAATTCGCTGTGCCGGCAGGAGTGGACGTGAGTATCGTTTTTTTGTATATACGGTTTCACGTTCAATCTGTCTACTGTTCAATAATTTCTTTAGCAAATGAAATAAGCAATTTACGCAAGTACAATGAATAATAGAAGTTTGCTTCAAACACACACACGCGCGCACACACACACGCGCGCGCACACACGCACGCACACACACACACACACACACACACACACACACACACACATCCGCAGCCCACTGGTCCCGCAGCCCGCAGATCGACCGGCCCACCGGGAATTCTCCCGGTGCTCCAGATGGCCAGTCCGCTGCTGACGCACAGACTTCAACGCGCTGTGGCCCTGAGTCCATAATTTTTGTTTATCTCTGTCATCAAGTGCGTGTCGTTATTGCATTATTGTCTGTCCCGTCTCCCTCCAGCCCTCAGGGTTCCTCCGGTCCGTCAGCCGTGAGGGCGGCGTGTCCATCGACCTCAACCACGGCACCACAACACTGGCCTTCAAGTTCCGCCACGGTGTCATAGTGGCGGTGGACTCCAGAGCCTCCGCAGGGAGCTACATTGGTAACATCAGCCTCCATATGTGACGCCTGCTAAGTTACTATCTAATACAACCTCACACACGCACATCAGTTTCTTAGTCTGGGTTTTGTCAAGCATAGGCCTTTGAAAGTGACCATGCGAGAGACACTCGTTGGTTTGCAGGTGCAGCCTTGGGAGTTTGATTCAGTCACAAAAGCATTCAACACCAAGCTTGATAACAAAATAACACACCCACATCAGGGGCCAGTTGCATAAACTTAGTTAAGACAGACTTACCTTAAGTCTGAAAAGTTAGACTGCCAACCACCAAAGCCAATATCATCAACCACGCTCTCATCCTTTCTCTCTGTTTGTATCTTTTCTCCGCAGCTTCGAAGGAGGCGAACAAGGTGATAGAGATCAACCCCTACCTGCTGGGCACCATGTCTGGCAGCGCTGCTGACTGCCAGTACTGGGAACGGCTGCTGGCCAAGGAGTGCAGGTGGGTGCTTGTCTCTTGTGGGGTTTGAGTCCCACTATACAGTTTCATGGTGTTAATATCAGCGTGTGTGTGTGTGTGTGTGTGTGTGTGTGTGTGTGTGTGTGTGTGTGTGTGTGTGTGTGTGTGTGTGTGTGTGTGTGTGTGGCTGGCTGGCTGGCTGGGTGGCTGGCTGAGTGCGGTTGTCTGTCAGGCTTATGGGCAAGGGGAGGTCCAGAGAGAGTTGGATGGAGAGAGAAAGTGATATGTGTAGTTAGTTGTATGAAAGTGATGTCCAGCAGGGGGAGGCTGGTGAAGGTAGAAATCGGAGGACGGGCTCATTGTAATGCACGGAATGGAATTGTAGAATGAGGAGTGGGATCAAAAATACTTGTTTGATACAATTCCTTATTCCATTCCAGGCATTTCAATGAGCCTGTCCTCCAATTTCTACCTCCACCAGCCTCCCCTGATGTCCATGGTCAGTTAGACTTTGTTGCCCATGATAGTTGAGATATATGTTTTAGTTTGGGTTAACATCCAGGGCCACATGTACTGTATGGCCCTAAGACTTTCTAATTGTGAAGTAAACAAATCCTGAGGGAAACCTGAATAACTTTGCCCTCTGACTGCTTCCTTAGATCAGCTTATACATTGCATAGGTATTAGGCGAATAATGATTCAATTAATTATAGCTTCTAAGGACAAAATGTTTGTAAAAAAAGAATAATCTTGCACTGGTGTTGACGTGGTCCTTTGTGTGTGTGTGTGTGTGTGTGTGTGTGTGTGTGTGTGTGTGTGTGTGTGTGTGTCTCAGGCTGTATAAGCTGCGTAACAATCAGAGGATCTCTGTGGCTGCCGCCTCCAAGCTGCTCTCGAACATGATGGTGGGGTACAGAGGCATGGGCCTGTCCATGGGCAGCATGATCTGTGGCTGGGACGCCAAGGTATGCTCTCTGTGTGTGTGTGTGTGTGTGTGTGTATGTGTGTGTGTGTGTTGTGTGCGTGCGTGTGTTGTGTGTGTGTGTTGTGTAGCAGTGCTTTAACACAGAAACATCCTTACAGAGGAATTCATAATGCTCATGTTTCTGTCTGTTTATGACAGGCGAGGCTGGTGGTGAGCCCGTCCTCCGATTTCTACCTCCCCCCAGCCTCCCCTGGTTTAAGAGTGTTATGTGACGTGCGTGTGTGTGTGTGTGTGTGTGTGTGTGTGCGCCCAGGGCCCTGGCCTGTACTACGTGGACGACAACGCCACACGCCTGTCAGGTGACATGTTCTCCACGGGCTGCGGCAGCAGCTTTGCGTACGGCGTGGTGGACAGTGGCTACCACCAGGACATGACGGTGGAGGAGGCGTACGAGCTGGGCCTCCGGGGCATCACCCACGCCACCCACAGGGACGCCTACTCTGGGGGAGTGGTCAACAGTGAGTGCCCGCCCTGGTTCTTTAGCTGCTCTCTTGTTAAAGGGACAGTGCGACATTTTGTCAATGATTTGTACTTTTTTCTACTTACCCAGAGTCAGATGAACTCCTGGAGACCATTGTGCAGTATGAGATAATCACGTCTGTGTCTGTGTCTGTGTGTGTGTGTGTGTGTGTGTGTGTGTGTGTGTGTGTGTGTGTGTGTGTGTGTGTGTGTGTGTGTGTGTGTGTGTGTGTGTGTGTGTGTGTGTGTGTGTGTGTCTCCAGTGTATCACATGCAGGAGGACGGATGGATAAAGGTGTGCAAGGAGGATGTGTCAGAGCTGATCCACCGCTACAGGAAAGGCATGTTCTGACTCCAGAACAGCCTCCACACACACACACACACACACACACACACACACACACACACACACACACACACAGTGGCTACTCCTCATTGAACAACAACTGCTCCAGCAAAAATAAATAAATAAATTCATACATGCCCTCCAGACTATTGTTGTACCTGAAGCTCTCCTGTGTTTAACTCACCAACTGCCAAAGAATTATGGAACATTCACCACAATACTTTGATTGGCTAAAAAATTAAGCATCATAATGTATGCATTTTGGGTGAATAAAGTCAGCCTTGGCACTCTAGAATGGTGACCATTTGGGCGACTTTATTCACCCTCAGCACTGAATGAGTTAATGTCACTGTCAGATTTGATGTGGTCCTACAGGTTGCTGCAAGTGCTACTAGATAAATTCAATTTGAGAACAAGTCAAGCTCCTCAAACGATAATAGTTGTAGGGTATTACAAATAATAAGTCAAATGACTGAGAGTTTTACAACCTCATTACCACCAGTTTAAAGGGTTAGTTCACCCAAATGACAAAATCACAGAGTTTGGTTCCTTCATTTTTAACCAAAAACCAATGCAAGTCAATGGATCCTAAATGAACATGTTTAAAATGCTCAAATCATCTCAAAGTCATTTAAATCAAGTAACTGAGTATTTTCAGGGTATTTTAGATGATTTGGGCATGACATTTCAACTATGCTGATTTACCAATCTACTGTACACAAATATTACTCCAAGGCTAAACTATTTGAACTCATCTCCAGTACCAATCTAGTCTACAACACAGGTCAGGTGAGCTTGTGCCTAAAGCAGTGTCTTACCAAATGTTGCTCGTGTTTTTACCGGGGCCAAACAGTTTCTTTGTGGGGTGCTGTCCAGGGTCCTAAAATCATATCGTTTCAATAGGGACCTGCTTTCCCTGATCAAAAGGAAGTCTAAAACAGCTTTAGACTCAAACTCAAACTAGCTGTCCCAAACCAGTCAGATGTCGGTTTGCAGGCTTACAGAGACATCAAACGTTGTGCTATGGATACTGAGGTATGTTTACGTCCCAGGCAGGGTCATAGCACACAGTGAAACTGGTTTGCAGTAGAATAAACACATGGGCTTAGACTGTAGGTTCCAGGGGAGGCTGGTGGATGTAGGAATGGGAGGACAGGCTCATTGCAATGCATGTAACTGAATTAGATATGGTAGTGTGTTTGATACCATTCCTGATTCCGTTCCATGCATTACAATGAGCCCGTCCTCCGATTTCTACCTCCACTAGCCTCCCTGGTAGGTTGGGATATATAGGTTTATATATAACTAGGTTATACATTTATACATAAGATTGTGTGCAGCCATGTGTGGTATATCAACTTTGGCTGAAATATATCATATATCATCATATAACAATCATAATATAGTCATAAAGTACATATATGCATACACTGGTGCGATACAAAGCCTACACTTTCTATAGACTAACTCTCACCCACATGACGACATCGCCAGGTATGTCATCTGTTGCCAGGTAGGGTTCAGTTTAACAGGTTTCTAACAGGTGTTGAACACCATCTCAGTGGAGAATATGTGAGGAACATGAGCAAACAAAAGCTTTTGAATTTGAAAATTCTCACATGTATGTTGTCTCTTTTGATATGTCACTGTTACAAAAAATGTGCGATAAAATGTAAAAAAGAAAAAAAGTTACAAATTAAATTATGCACCTTAATGTTTCACTGAATTGTGACCTGGACCATAATGGTAAAGTAACATAACCAAAACGTCTAAAAGAAAAACAGACTTGTTGCGAGATTGAATCCGTAAACTCAGTCATCTGAAAATCATGTTCTCAGATGACCGAAACATTTCCGAGAAATCAAGTGATGAGAGGATGAGAGGAGTGATACATGCTGGGGTTTCGTGGCAGTGGCGCCATCTAGCGGTAAGAGTCGGAGGTTAATGTCGCAGCGCCTTCTGTGTTGTAAATGTCTGTGTACGAGTGTACATTGTTCATACGTGAACCCTTTGACTATTACTATTGTCACATTTTTATAACATTTAAGTTGAAGTCCAAGAAATTCTCTTAACAAGGTCTTAAAAGGTCTACAGCATGTCTACAGGTTGCTTACATGCGCATGATCAGCGCGGACGTGGAAAATGAAAGTGAAATAAACGTTTCAGGCAGTTTAGGGGAACTCCAAAATCAACAATCATTTGGAAGTGTTTAATACTTCAGACTGCACCCGAGTAGTTGAAGACAAGGCCGTCGTCAGCTACCATGGCCAATATTTCCACAATTTACAAGCTCTCCTTGCTCGCGTTGAATTACTTCTTGCACGGTAAGTGAGCAGCTTTTCAATGCAATAATACATCTTGTAAACGTGAATAAATTGTTTAGCGTACTCTTGATAGCTAACACGAAACTTGTTCAGTTGTCTCCTCTCCCTGTTCACAAGATCAATGCATTTCAAATGAATGGATAATTCACTTGTTTACACCTTATAGATATAGATATAGATATAGCGACATAGCGATATAGATGTGTATACCTATCTATCTATCTATCTATCTATCTATCTATCTATCTATCTATCTATCTTCAAAGTAGCCACCTTTTGCTTTGATGACAGCTTTGCACACTCTTGGCAAGTTTGTGTCCAAACTTTTGACTGGTGCTGTGTGTGTATATGCACAGAAGAACACTCGAGGCATACATTTAAATGCAGTTAATGTGTGTTGAAAATATTTTACAGTATTGTACAGTACTACACAACATTGTTCTTCTGTGCTATTCACACAACTTTCTGTTCTATCTCTATCTCTCTCTCTCTCTCTCTCTTAGTCTATGGAACGAGCTGCCCGGTTCTGGACTGCTGGTTTGTCCAGGAGAAAACAGGTCGTGGGGGACTCTCAGCGGCGATGAGCCAGGACAAGTCCCTTCTAATCATCAGAACCGAACCAGACAGCCAGGGAACTGGATCACAGTGGACATCATCGACAGACATCGACCCTGAAAGAGTGTATTTTGTCACAGGTCAGTAATAATAATACAATAACTCATAAATAAACATAATATAATCTTTATGTGATGTTAGGCCTGTTACTGGATGTGAGGGAAATACATGGAGTGTGTTGTTCTATGGGTCACTAAGTGGTTGACTGAATGGCTTGCATTACAATTTAGCTTGTCCTCCAATTTCTACCTCCACTGGCCTCCAATAAATTTCAAACGAAATTATTCGATATTCATCAGACATGTTATATTATCTCACTGAATGGTAAACCTGCTGACGAAGACTGATTCCTCTCTCCTCTTCTCTCGTTCCTCTCTTCAGACCCAGCCGCCACGTTCTGCCTGTCCTCCCTCCAGCCACCAAAGGGCACTGTCCTAAAGCCTCAGTGTGAGGTCAACCCGTTCATGCCCCAGCCCTCTCCCGTCCAGTGGGTGAAGCCGCTGACCGACTCTGGTCACAGTCCCATCTACCTGCAGGCGGACTGGTACTCTGCTGCTGTGCATGGGGTTGATGGACAGCTGGTCATGTCCAACGTGATGCGTGCCCCCACTGCCAGCAAGGAACCCAACGGTAAAGAACCATATGAAGGACAGACAACAACATTGTCCGTTCAGTCTTGAACAGAGGTTGTAGACGGAAGGGGTTGTTCCTAGGGGAGGCTGGTTGAGGTAGAAATCGAAGGACAGGCTCATCGTAGTAGTGTGATAGTCTTATTGCTCTCTCTCTCTCTGTCCTTCCTCCCTTCTTTCTTTCTCTCTCTCTCAGTGATTCTCAGTGTGTCTAGCAGGACAGCCAAGGTCTACTCCAGACTAGGGGAACCGGTTCTCCTGGACTGTGGGTTCTGGGTGGAGCCGTCGTCTCCTCTCTCTGGGTTGGGCTTCTCTGTGGAGTGGCGGTACCAGTTCAGGGGACATGGCCGCCTCGTTCTGGGCTACGATGGCAAGAGCGACCGATTGGCAGAGACCCAGGAGGTGGGGGTGGGGCTAGATTTCACCTCCCTGCATGAGACAGGAAACGCATCTTTGATCCTAGAGAAAGCTCAAGTGAGCCATTCTGGAACCTACATCTGCAGCGTGTATTTCCCCTACCTGCTGGCCCAAGTGGCTGTGGAGCTGGAGATCGTGGGTGAGGATCTGTCTGATAATACTCAAGCATTGCATTGTGACTGCCAATGGACCCTGGTCCGAGCATTGATTACTTTATCTTATGATGACTGATGGATAGATGATTCATTTACTTAAACACATGTATTTGCTGTAAGTCGCTTTGGATAAAGGCGTCTGCTAAATGCCATAAATGTAAATGTTATAACTATAATTGTTTGTACCAGTGTTATGTAGAATCTCACACTGAAAAGTCTACTGTGTCATACTGTAGGTTTTGAGTACATTCAACTCTAACAAACACAAGTACATTGTTCCTGGCATACCAAATGTATATGTATCATCCTCTTTTACCCCCCCCCCTCTAACCTTAATCCTTTCTCTCTCTGACTCAGAGCCTCCCTCACTCTCCCTCTACCCCTCTCCGCTCCCCCTCTCCGTGCCGGGCCAGGTGGTGGTGGTCCAGTGTGAGGCCTCAGGCTTCGCTCCCCTCTCCGTGGAGCTGGGCTGGGAGATCACGGGGGCGGATGGGAAGACCAGGCCCCTGGGCCAGGGCAGCCTGACGGGCCACAGGCAGGCCTACGACGGCACCTACAGCCAGGACACTCGCCTGGCGCTGGACCCAGCCAAGCTGGACCTGGGCCGGGGTGGAGAGGTCACCTGTGTGGCTGTCCACCCTGGGGGCACCAGGCGAGCCAGCGTCGCGCTCAATATCATCGGTGAGACATTGTGGACAGTCTATATGTTACATAAATGATGGGTCTGGGTCTATATAGTGGTGAGACATTGAACGCCAGTTTAAATGCCTTATCATGTTTTGATATATGTATATATCTTTAAGAATCGGGCTTTATGGTATGTATGCTCTGTGACTGTCCTCCTATGTTTTTATTTTCATATTCTTGACATGTAAAGCGCTTTGAGTCCATGAGAAAGTGCTATGCAAATGTAATGTATTATTATTATTAAGAGGAACTGATTTTTTTTTTTTTAAGATCTCTCTCTCTCTTTGTCACTATCAGGAGTCAGTGCACCCACCATTGAGGACTCCATGGCAATGGTTGCCGTGGCGCTGGGGCTGTATGGACTAATCAAGGTGGTCTGTTGGACGTTCAGCTCTGGTAACTATCTTTTGGTTTATTTAACATTTATTCAACCAGGCCCAATAGCTCTTTCACAAAGGAGCTCAAGGAGGCCAAGAAGCCAGGGTCAGTAAAACAATTAAATAAAATACATTTGAATATCAAAGTGTGTAAATTGTTTGAGTAATAAAGGTCACTATTCAAAGTATACATTTGTTTTTGTGTATCTAATGTTTGACCTTTTCTTGGCTTTGCGTAGGCACTGATCATGCTGACGACACTGAAGTGAAGGTAATTGTCCTTTTTTAAATGTATATTTAACTCATTCAGTGCCGAGGGTGAATAAAGTCGCCCAAGTTGTCAACATTCTAGAGTTCCAAGGGTGACTTTATAACACCAGAAATGCATCAATTATGATGCTTCATTTTTGTAGCCAATCAGAGTGTTGTTGCTAGGTAAACACCATATAGAACACTTGGCACTAGGTGGTGAGTGTTCCGGAATTCTTTGGCAGTTAGTGAGTTAAGTGCATTTCCTGGCTGTTTCTCAGACCCCCTCTGTTTCCTCAACCCCTGGCTGTGTTGTGTGTTTTGTTACTTCACATGAGGCTTGTCCTTATGCTTTTTCATTCACAGAAAAAGAATTGAAAAGTGGCGACCAGATGTATCATGGATTATGGAACCATGGCCTGGCAAGGAAATTAGTTTTCATCAGCAGCTGACAGAGATGTGTGAATGAAGCCAGAATTTCCTCTGGAGAATGTAATCCTTGTAGCCAGTCCAAACTGTCATGGTTATAAATATTTTTTTGGTGACTGATACAATACAATATTGAAAGGAACTGCAGCACTGCTCAATTCATTCAGGAAGACGGAAAACACTCTGTACTGTGCATATGTATATAAAAAAAAAAAGCATTGTGATGGCTAATGGCCCCTGGTCCTAGCATAGATTACTTTTTCTTATGATGACTGATGTATAGATGATTCACTTACTTAGACAAATGTATTTGTTGTAAGTCGCTTTCAATAAAGGCGTCTGCTAAATGCCATAAATGTAGTATGTGGGAGATTTCAATTTAGTTTGTGTTGTAGTAAGTGGTTCAACTGTGCCTTATTCAGTTGAAGTGTCTCTGTATATGTTTCTCATTCTGTGTTGTTTTCCATATCAGTAACATAACATCAGATTTGATTAATGTTCTGTTTGATGTGTATTGCCATGAAATAGAAAGACTATTTGTGATGGATCATAATTAAGTTAAGTCATTGCATGTACTGAAATAATAAATTAATTGGCTGGCCTTTAAGTTTGGCCTTTGTCTTTCAGCATGCATTGCTGTAATATTAATGCTGTGACGTGTTTATCTAATGACATTAAAATAGTTTATTGGTAACTTACGATAAGCGAGACACAACAATAAATGCAACATTAGTTTAATAGACTCTTTCTGTGCTGAGTGATCATCCATACAGGCTGTTCGACTTGTAGCTCCGGGATTCGATAGCAGGCAGGCGGCATGACGCAGTCTGCTCTGGCGCTCGGCCTTCCACCTTTAGGACTGTCAAAAAAGACTCCTAACACAGAAAGGTGACCTCTATTATTGTCATTGTCGTTCAGCAGAGGTCTGCTCTACTCCGATCGGCTCTGAAACAGACACAAGCCTCTTCTTCTGTCCAGCAGGACACGTTTTAACACATCACATGACCAAACCTGGCTTCGGACGTCACTGTCACATGGCCATTGGAAAACGACCTACACCTCGGTATCAACCGTCCCATCACTAAAATAGATCCTTAAGCAAAAAAGAATCCAGCATATGTGAGAATAACCAAATCATCTCTTTGGAGGCCCCCCTACCCCCACAGAGGAGGATGAATAACAGCCAGTGGGAAACATCTCCTAGAGCGGTCAAGAAAGTCAGTAGCCAATGATCGATGATGTTACTGAGCGACAAGGAGACAGTAACCAATGGAAGGCCTGGATGTTGCTGAGCAGTCAAAGGGGTCGGGTCGACGGGTCTCTAGCGCGTAAGTTGACAATCTTAAGTCACCTGGCCTTGTTTTGGTTACAAACTCACACAGCTAGCGAGCTATGCTTATCTTTATCACCGTCTGAACGTAGTAAATCATTAACACATAAATACGTCTGTATTCGAAATATACCGTAGAGGATTTCGGCACTTCATAGTAACATCTGCCCCGTTAGCCAACTTGCAAGCTAGCTACTACTGGAGGCTAACAATGGTTTTTGGATTTAGCTAGGTAGCTAGTTAGCTCGCTAGCTGCTGCTGCTCAGTGTATTGAAGCCAGTCTCTAAACAACAATAAACCGGCAGATATGAACTACCGAAGTCTGGTGTTGACTGCAGCAGGGCTGACCGGTAGGATCTGGACACATCTCACTCAAGTTCAGTGACAGAAACACTTCATCGTCGCCGAGGTTAGCCACGGCTGACGGCTGCAGGCTTTTGTGTCTCCGACAATTTACTTTCTATTTCGCGGGCTGTCGTGGCTAAAGCTAACTAGTAACATAGGCACGGAATAAGGAGTTTATTTTTTTGGAGAACTGGTATTATTTCTGGTGATTGAAACTGCCGGCTGCTACTTGTAGATAGACAGGAATATATCGAAACCAAAAGTCTTGAGAAACGTTGTGCGGATGTAGGGACCCAGGTCGATACGAGCTGCCGGTGCCGTGTGTGTGAGCTAGCCAGCTGTCTGATATGATACTATGTCAGTTAACATGTTATTCATTTGGCTTATTATATGTTTTATTCGGACAAGTCAGTGCAGTGCAATAGCCTTGCTGCATAATTGCAGGATGTATATGTACGAGGCCAAGGCCACATCTTCATGTGTAACTAGGGCATGTCTTCAGAGAGGGCCTTCTGTGCTGTCTAGCCAAAATATTGGAGCCAGGCCAACCCAATCTCATGTTATAGCACTTGATTTATAGTGCTTAAGGAAATGCATTCACAGAGCATATTGTAACAGCAGACTGTGTACTAATGTCACACAATTTGGAATCTGTCTGATCTGTTAAATGGTCATTTCCATTTGTGATCTATACTCATTGATTCTCCAAGGATATGACTGATGAATGCCTAATATGCGTAAATCAACGGTTTTACTGTACAACCCAACATATACAGTTGTTTAACTTCATTGTTTGTGAACAATATCATTGTAAACAAACATGGTAAGTTAGCATTTGGAAAGACAGTTGCCGTGTTCGGCTTTGTCCAAGCCATAATCTTGATGTTTTCTCATCCCTCGACAAAGAATTAGCCCTTTCCTGATGGCAGGAGCCTCGACAGTGATGGACAGCATTGTGATCCTCGACGATGATGATGAGGAAGAGGAAACGCCCCAGCCCCAGCCCCAGCCCCAGCCCTCGTCCTCCAGATCCTCCTCCCAACCCAAACCCTCTGTGAATCATCTTACCCCTCCAAAGAACAACCAGCCCACCCCTACTCACATCACCCAGTCACCGTTTGCCTCAGCCAAGAAGGAGAGCCACGTCCTGCAGGCTGAGAACCAAAGGCTCTTTACTGAGGTGAGACAGGGTGGGCTTGGCTGGGGAGGGGTGGGGATGGAAGCTGGGCTGGGGTAGGGTGGGGTGGGGATGGAAGCTGGGCTGGGGTAGGGTGGGGAGGGGTGGGGATGGAAGCTAGGCTGGGGTAGGGTGGGGTGGGGTGGGTATGGAAGCTGTGCTGGGGTAGGGTGGGGAGGGCTGGGGAGGGGTGGGGTGAGGATGGAAGCTGGGCTGGGGTGGGGATGGAAGCTGGCCTGGGCTGAGCTGGGTTGGGCTGTTTTTTCAAAACGACTGTTTCCAGCCTCAGCCGGTGTCCTTGGAGTTTCTACTCATTCTTCACTTTGAACTCATTGCCATTTTCTTTTTGGTTACCCACATCCCCCTCTCCCCCCATCCCTCCCCCCCTCTCCTTCCCCCACCCCTCCCTCCCTCCCACCCACCCAGTTTGTAGAGCACTGCCAGGGGCACACCCAGGACTGTCCCGAGGTCCTGACCTTCCTGCACGCCAAGCACACAAAGGCCTCGGCCGACTTCCTGGCCTCTGTGGAGTTCCGCAACACCCTGGGCCGCTGCCTGACGCGCGCTCAGGCCAGCCGCGCCAAGACCTTCGTCTACATCAACGAGCTCTGCACCGTCCTCAAGCAGCACGCGGCCAAGAGGAGGCAGGCCGTGGTGAAGGTGGAGCTCACCGAGAAGGAGAAGAGAGAGAAGGAGCGGAAGAGGGAGGCGGGGAACGGGCAGGAGGCCGCCGGGGAGGAGCTGCCGTCTACCTCGGGGCGACAGGAGGAGGGGGAGGGGGAGGAGAAGGAGAAGAAGATGAAGAGGGCGTCCAGGAAACAGGTGCGGACCGTTGGAGCTGTCCATATGTTCTCTATGCTGTAACTCTGTCTGTTTATTAAGTTATTGTGAATAATGTTTATGTTTGTGGTGCAGATGATGGAGAAAACTCATTCATAGTCAAAAACAACCCCTAGCCCCTCCCACATCTCAAATCTGAAGGATATAGAAAGGTCTAAGCAATACGGTCCCCCCCTATAGCAATATAGCAATACAACCCCCCCCATAGCAATATAGCAATACAACCCCCCCCATAGCAATATAGCAATATAACCCCCCCTATAGCAATATGACCCCCCTATAGCAATATAGCAATACAACCGCCCCATAGCAATATAGCAATACAACCCCCCCTATAGCAATATAGCAATACAACCCCCTCCCCCCATAGCAATATAGCAATACAATCCCCCCCCCATAGCAATATAGCAATACAACCCCCCCCATAGCAATATAGCAATACAACCCCCCCCATAGCAATATAGCAATATAACCCCCCCCTATAGCAATATGACCCCCCTATAGCAATATAGCAATATAACCCCCCCCTATAGCAATATGACCCCCCTATAGCAATATAGCAATATGACCCCCCCCCCCCCCATAGCAATATAGCCTGTTTTCAGACCTCTGTCGTTTACAAGTAACTCACGCATCCCTTTCTCATTCTCTTCTCTCTCTCCTTTTCTCTCTCTCTCTCCTCTTCTCTCCCTCTCTCCTCTCTCTCCACTTTTCTCTCTCCTCTTCTCTCTCTCCTCTCTGCTCTTCTCCTCTCTCTCTCCTCCTGTCAGATTGCGTACCTGGAGAACCTGTTGAAGGTCTACAATGATGAGATTCGCCGCCTGCAGGAGACTGAGCTGAGTGTGGACGACCTGGTGGAGGAGGACTCGGGTTACATCCAGGAGCACAAGCTCAAACGCAAGGTCAGCTCCCTCTGGGGAGGTGCCTGCTTCCTTTGGGGAGGTGCCTGCTCCCTGCCTCACTCAGTTAACTCTCATTCTGTTATATAACCCAAGTTAAACTCACTCACTCACTCACTCACTCTCCCTCTCCCCCCTCTTTCTCTCTCTCTCCCCCTCCCCCCTCCCTCCCCCCAGATGATAAAGATCTATGATAAGCTGTGTGAGCTGAAAGGCTGCAGCACCCTGACAGGCAGAGTAATAGAGCAGAGGATTACCTACAGCGGGACTCGCTACCCTGAGGTCAACCGCAAGGTAACGTCTCAGCGTCTGGAGAAGTCGCCTTCAGATATTCTTCTTCTTTTTTTTTTTTTTTTTTTTTTAAATACAGTACCAGTCAAAAGTTTGGACACACCTTCTCATTCAATGGTTTTTCTTTATTTTTATTATTTTCAACATTGTAGATTAATGTTGAAGACATCAAAACTATGAAGGAACACATGGAATTATGTAGCAAACAAAAAAAGTGTTAAACAAACCAGAATATAGTTTATATTTTAGATTCTTCAAAGTAGCCACCTTTTGCTTTGATGACAGCTTTGCACACTCTTGGCAAGTTTGTGTCCAAACTTTTGACTGGTACTGTATGTTTTAGGGCATTTCTGCTTTATTGGGATAGGGACAGTAGAGATTGACAGGAAGGATGGGAGAGAGAGGAGGGATGACATGACAAGATAGGTCGAGGGTGGAATCGAACCAGGAACCTTGCGATTACGTGGTATGCGCATTAGCGTGCTACGCCACCAAGCGCCCCACCCTCAGATATTCTAAAGATGCAAACAAGATGGCGGATGGCGCTCTCTCCTGCTCACAGACAACGGGCCCGGATTCGCACGTGTGAAAATGTGTGAAATTGGGGCAAAGTCGGCCATCTTTACCGTAATGTTTCTAATAGACGTGATAATCCAACTCAGTCTAGCATTTCCATGATGTGCAATGCATTTTCAGACTGTTAACAACAACTCAACAACTGATTTTTTTTTTTTTTAAATCAAGCTACAATAGAAATCATGCTGTCGAGTTTTGAAGGTATTTTTTGCTCACTGTTTGCTGAATGAAATTGGGGCCCTGTGGGTGAAAATAATCGTGATCACTAACTTGGGGCACTTTTACACTGATGTGAACTAAAATGGCAATTAATGTTGCCTGTCAATCAAATTAGATAAACACAAACCAAATGAGTAATAATAGCAGTCAATAATCACTAATCTCTCCTCCCTCCCTCTCTCTCCCCTCCTCTCTCTCTCCCCCTCTATCTGTCCCGCTCTCCCTCTCCCCCCCCCCCCCAGGTGGAGCGCTTCATCAACAGTCCCGAGGCCCAGCTGAACCCCCCTGACTACTCTGACATCCTGCATCAGGTCCGTCGGGCCAACGAGCGCCACAGCCTGACACTCACCCGCAAGCAGCTGGTGCAGATCGCCCAGGACGCCTTCAGGGAGACGGGCAACCGGCTGCAGGAGAGACGCCACCTGGACATGGTCTACAACTTCGGATCGCACGTGACTGACCATTACAAGCCTGGTGGGTGTGGGTGGGTGGTGTGGGTGGGTATGGGTGGGTTGGGTGGATGGGTGTGGGTGGGTGGGTGGGTGGGTGGGTGGGTGTGTTTGTGTGATCAAAGAAAATATTTGGGTCCATCAGAAATGAGTGAGGCAGGCACTTATTGAATGAACATGGAACATCTCTGCCCCCCCACCCCTCACCCCCTGTCTCTCTCTCTCCCCCCCTCACCCTCTGCCCTCACCCCCTGTCTCTCTCTCACCCTCTGCCCGCCCCTCAGCCACAGACCCAGCGCTGTTGGACTCGGTCCTGGCCCGGAAACTGCGCTCCAACAGAGAGGTGGCGCTGACCAGCCTGGACGAGGTCATCTCTAAATACGCCCTGAAGCAGGACGACACGGAGGAGGAGGAGAGGAAGAAACGACTGGAGAGAGACCGGCTGAAGAAAGAGGTGAAGGAGGAGGAGCAACAGCAGGAGGAGGAGCAGCAGCAGCAGTAGTAGCAGTGTCAATGGTGGCTGTCTGCTCTCTGTGGTATCTAACAGTGGTGTTAGTCTCTGTGGTGTTAGTCTCTGTGGTGTTAGTCTCTGTGGTGTCTAACAGTGGTGTTAGTCTCTGTCCTCTGTCTTCGTTGACTTAAACACAAAAAGTAATAAAATACTAAAGTTACCCTTCCTTTTAGTCCCTTACCAGTGAACAGTTTAACATGCGTCTCTCATTCCATGGCTGTTCTCGTTCTACGGCTGTTCTCGTTCCACGGCTGTTCTAGAACCACGGCTGTTCTCGTTCTACGGCTATTCTCGTTCTACGACTGTTCTCGTTCTACGACTGTTCTCGTTCCATGGCTGTTTTCGTTCCATGGCTGTTTTCGTTCCACGGCTGTTTTCGTTCCACGGCTGTTCTAGATCCATGGCTGTTCTCCTCTTTGTGTTCCCCAGCAGGCTCAGACATCGGGGCCTGAGGCCAGGAAAGCGCATGAGAGTCTGAAGGCGGGAACAGAGGAGGAGGAGGAGGCAGCGGCTGAGAGCGAGGTGGAGGAACCGGAGGAAGATGAGGATGAGGAAGACGACCAGTCGTCCGACCCAGACATCGAAGAGGAGATCCAGGCCAGCAAAACGCAGGCGGGGCCAGGTGATGATGAAGACCACCATAATGATCTGAGTTTGCTACAATGCTTTCAGTGTATCTAGTTTTGAGGTGCATTTTCAGCAATGTCTCAACACACTATTCATCGTATAAAAACCAAACACATGAACAAAACACATAACATGAATAAGAGCATATGGGCAGGCAGCATAGTATTCTCGACATGGGGGAAGGCAGTTGGGGGGGGGGGGGGGGGTTGCTAAGTACAACCGTATGCCGCTGTAAAAAGGTGAGTCTTGAGGGTTCGTCTTAAACATGGTAACGGCCTCTGACCCCCTAACAAGGGCTGGCAGGCTAGGACAGAAGTGGTGCTCGATAAGAAAACATGGTCATTCCAGCTGTGAGTGCTTGTAGACGGACAACTCAAGATATTGAATCGTATTGAGTGTGCTCTGTATTGATTGTGTATTGATTCTTCAAATAATTCCTTTAGAAATATGTCGTCATGTTACACTCTGGTGCACGTCCTTGAGGTAGGAAGAAGAAGAGGAAGGCAAGAGAATGTGTGTTAACCGTCTCCTTTTAACTGAATGGGCCTTTTTCAGAGGATGAAGATGAGGAGGAGGAAGAGGACAATAATGAGGTAGAGACTACAAAGCAGAGTGAGATGGAGGATGATGGGGGGAGTGAGTCCCTGAGCCAGGGCGGAGGAGAGGAAGACGGGACCGCCCAGGAAGAAAAACAGTCAGTGACGAGCTGGTTGAGTCCCATGGAGAACACTCCCGACATGTCACCCCTGACCCCTAACCCTGTCCAGACAGACAGCCCCAGCCAATCAGAGGCCATCAAGGTTGAAAAAAGGGAAACATTGTTAGATACTAACCTCACCAAGGAGGATGAAGTTTCCTCCAATCACGTGTCAGCTGTGTCTGTGAGCACCACTGCAGACACCAGAGACTCCTCAGCCTCCCCTCTTCTGGCCAATCAGGCCTCTCGGCCACAGTCGCCGGTGCTGATTTCGACCAATGAGGACTCTCGCACGCTCATTTGTGAGACGAGGTCGGCGAATTGCAGCCCTCTTCGGCTCAGTCCCAGAGCGACCTCCAGAGGGAGAAAGAGGAAGCGGGAGGAGGAAGTAGGACACAGGAAGCCCCAGAACGGGGCCCTGAAACTCAACAGCGGGAGGTAAAGCAAAGTGTCGTTAAACTTTCTTCCAGTTCAAGTCAAAAACCCGTAGTCATTTTTCAAAACGGGAATTTTTCTTCAAATAGCCAATACAAGCTTTCTGTAACATATTGGATTGCTGTTTTGTGTAAGTGTTTCTCAGTGATTTGGTCAAAACAAAGACAAGAAGACATATACAGGAAACTGTAAGCCTGTGTTACAAACGTGCGTGTTTGATACCATTCCTGATTACATTGCATGCCTTACAACGAGCCTGTCCTCAGATGTCGTCTACCTCCGCCAGCCTCCCCTGACACATGCTCTCTCTCCCCAGTGACAGTGACATCCCGCTGGACATGGGCGTGGTGACCAGTAGCCCCCTACAGGCTGACTCCACCAGGGCAGACACCCCCCCACAGGAGCTGGTCAGCAGCTCCCAGTACACCCCACCCCCCAAGAAAAATAAGGTATCAATCAATCAATGATGTTGTCTTGGCCGTCTGTCATACAGTGTACGCGAAATAGATCTGTGATTTCCCTTCCCAAACAGTCCTGTTGAATAGCCGACTGCAGTCTCAGTACCAAAAATAAATGCATGCACCCTATCTAACAGAATAATATGATCACAATGTCTAATATGTGAGGGATAATGTTCATAGAGTATCAATTAAGATACAAAATAACCGACTGTTATGACTGTATAATAACATGACTGTTAAAAGTTTGGGAACCACTGATATGAGGTATAGGGTATTTGGGTACATATGGTTTCACCATTTAGGAAATGATCCGTAGTCCCCCTATTTCAGGGCACCAAAAGTATTTGGCCAGATGAATACGAATCCTATACATCACAACCCTGCTTCTTATGTAAATCATTCCATGCGCATGTTATCCAAACCTCTTCAACATCGACCCCTTGTGGTTTCCAGGTCAATGTGGCGACCCAGTGTGACCCCGACGAGATCATCGTTCTGTCTGACTCGGACTGACCTTCGACCCCCCAGGCTACAGGGAGGTTACCCCTCTACATGTCGGCCTCTTGACCTCCAAACCAGTGCCTGCTGATGTGAATCCTTTAAGATGATGGACACGGGTTCCAGTGTGAGAGCGGACTTGTCATTGCAGACTAAAACTGGCGGTAGACGCGGTAGTTTACTGCCAGTGTGTTTACATTTTATATTTATATACTGTCTGTGTGATGGGGGTGGGGGGGCTCTCCTTTGTATTTTATGTGGAAGAATGACTTCAATGAGATATATTATTTTACAAGCTCTGCTTTGTCATTTGTTTGTCTTTTGATCTTTTTTGGGATCTTGGATGGATGGATGGACGGATGGATGGATGGATGAATGCAGGCTTGTCTGTACTCGAACGCTGGCAATAAGCTCTGTCGGCCTAAGTCAGAATCTTTTTAATTCAGAAGTAATTTATCCTTGCACAGGAACATTTCAGGATCAATAAATCGACATTGTCAGTGCAATCATGAATTGTTGTTCTAGGTGTTGCTGTCAAGAGCAACATGACCGTATCGTAACTATTTTCACATGTATTTTTTGGTATTGTTTGCAAGCATCACAGATCAGCTGTCAGTTCGCCAAGACGGCAAACAAACACAAACGAAGGAAGGCATTCCTAGCATAAATAAAGTAGTTTGTATTAGTTTGAGGTGGTAATGAACAGTTTTGTCATTATTTTTTGACCCCCATAGATTTCTTTTTATTTTATTTGAACAGTTAGGAGGATATACAGTCGTGTCATAAATTTTTCCTTTGAATAAAATGTTGATAAAACAGAAACATACATTTTCTTATGATAACATTTGATGATAAAATAAAAACATGTTGATTTTTAAGCTTGTCAAAAAGATGGACTCACTGTCAAAGATGGACTCAGTTTTGATGTAAAATGACTCATCTTCAGTGTCAAAAGACCGAGTTCATTTGTGGTGGAGTAAATTGTATTAAATTCTCCTTTTCTCTGATCTGTTTACTAGTAACAGTATACCTACATGGGCTAATGGGCCATACATGCCTATAGAAAGTCTACATCCCCTTTAACAATGTTAATCTTTTATTGCACCAGAGCCTAGAATCGAATGTGAATTTTTTTCCCCACTGATCTACACAAACTACTGGACACTCTCTGAGAGAAAACATCAAATAAAAATAAGTAGAGAAAACATCAAATGAAAAACAGAGAAGTCTACATGCCTGTTGCGTCGGCTCTCCTAAAACGAGCTCAAATGCGAAAATGTTTTTATCAAGTTACTCCAGTTTAATTGAGTCCATATGAGTGCAAGGATAATGTATTTCGATTCCAGGCTCTTGGGTAACGAAAGGTGAACATTTTGAAAGGAGGTGTAGACTGGGCTGTATGTGTACGGTTACGGTACGACAAAATGACATGTATTGCGGGATTGGAAACTTGCTGTTTTCGGCGGTTGGTCCCTAAATAGCCAACCGGCCGTTAGAAGTCACTGTCACAATTTGACCCTAGTTTCATCAGGAATGCCCATGAATATATTCAAGACATTTTATTCCAATCTTTTTGCATATTACAAATCACTCTAAAATTGTTTGATGTTCCATATGTAGTCATTGGCACTCAAAATCAGCACGTTCGTGTACTAAGTGAAAGTTTGGAGAAAAAAGGATCTGCCCAAGATTTATAGCATATCACCTCATCTGTGAAATATGGTGGTGGGGGTGTTATGGTTTGGGCATGTACAGTATAGCTGCCACAAGAATTGGCTGACTTGTCTTAATTGACGATGTTACTGCTGACAGCAATAGCAGAATGTTTTCTGAAGTGTACAGAAACAGCTTGTCTGCTCGAGTACAAGCAAATGCCTCCAAATTCAGAAGGATCGTGCTTCATCATATAGTAAGAGAATGACCCAAACATATAGTCATAGTAACTAGGGAGATTTTCAAGGCCAAAAAAGTTCTTGACTGGCCAAGTCAATCTTCAGATTTATATCCAATTTAACATGCATTTAATTTCCCGATGATAAGAAAACACAAACAACAACTGAAGATGTTTGCAGGCCTGGCAAAGCATCACCAGAGAAGATACCCAGCGTCTGGTGGGGTCAAAGGGTCGCAGACTTCAGGCGGTTATTACATGTAAAGGATTGTCAACCATATACTAAACATGAGTACTCTATTTGGACATTACATGATTTTTTTCCAATACTTTTGGAGTATGTTTAAAAAATGTTGTACTTTCTAAATGGTGAACCCAACCTGAAAAAAATACCCATTGAATTAAAGCTGAGAATCTCTACTTTGACCCATAGCAATTGTTTGATTTAAAATCCAAACTGTTAGAGTATACAGCTTAAAGACCATAAACTGCTTTCTCTTTTCAATGCTGATGGAGGGCGCTGTATATACACAATCACTGACACTATACACTACCACACATTATTTGGATAAAATCTCACATATATATATATAACATTTATTTACAGTAGAGAAACTGTACAGGGGGGTAGTGGGGGTGAAGAGGTCTCTAGGAGGGACAGTCAAGATGTAGCCTGAAGAGATGGTTCTTGTAATGGTTCAATAAGTATCTGTATTATGAAATGCTAGTAAGCGTTAATAATGTTGATAATACTAATTATTTAAGCATTAATCATGTAATGAATGTTTATCTATAATGACAGTGTGACCTGAGAGTCACCCTTTGCTTATGACTTGAGTAGACTAATAGAATAGAAAAGAAGAAGTACATTGCTCATGAAATGTGTTCTGATGTGAGCTGCTACTGGAAGGGTGCCAGTGAAGGGTGTGAAGGAAGGATGTGACAGGTCTCGGTCCACACACCCACAGAAGGGAAGTGGTTTGAGATGCACTACAACGTCTGAGAGAAGGATGAGTCAGGCAGTCAGTTCATTTGCAGGCAAATTAGCTGCTCTGGGGATGGTGAAGAAGAGGAGGAGGAGCAGGAGGAGGAGGAGGAGGAGGAGATATCTCCCCTTCAGATTGACTGATGAAAGGGTTTATGTGACCCCTGTGGTCCATTTTTCACTCTGATCACTTCCAAGCACAACCTATGTTAACCATTGACCTGCGTGTGTGTGTGTGTGTGTGTGTGTGTGTGTGTGTGTGTGTGTGTGTGTGTGTGTGCGTGCGGTTAGGGTCAGACAATCTAAACTAGTCAGTGGTTAGGGTCAGACAATCTAAACTAGTCAGTGGTTAGGGTCAGACAATCTAAACTAGTCAGACTGGTTTTAATCAGTATTAGATTAGATGTTATTGTCCTCCCAGGAGCTATTGAAATACTATTAATCCCGTAAAGGGATGGTCTGCATATGTGGCTTGACTCGTAAATAAGCACTTGACTCGTTAATTAATTCATCCATCCATTAATTAATTAATTAATTCATACTGCTACTACTACTACTACTACTACTAGTAGTAGTACTAGTAGTAGTACTAGTAGTAGTACTAGTAGTAGTACTAGTAGTAGTACTAGTAGTAGTACTAGTAGTAGTACTAGTAGTAGTTGTACTGCAGTAATGGCAATAATGACACATTTTATTTGTATTGGACAGTTTGTATTTTTTTTAGGAAACTAGCCTTTTAACAACCCCAAAAACTAATCTCAAATCCACTATGTATCGCTTGATTTAACTCCTCGTGAAGCTACTACAACTGAGTCTATAAGGGATCTAGTTTATACTGTCCTGTTTGAGGACGTTTACATTGGTTTGTCTCACTAGCCAGCAGTATTGCACCATAGATTCTCCGGTCACCTTACAACTTTGACGCAGTAGGAGATGTTGTCTGATTAAAATGAGCAGGCTTCGGATCCAGAATTACAAATCATTTGTTTTTGATTAATTCGAAATGAACTAATCAAAAATCAAACTGTCTCTGTAACACCGAAATTGCTGCTAATTTGATGTGGTGAAGCTAAAATTCAATGGTTTTCAACGACGGTTTTCTGTATTAGTATTATTGATTGTTAATGTTTTAATTGTTTGGTTCATGTTCATTGGCTGAAATGTCTTCCTGGTTCAATGTATTTTTCACTGTATTTCCCGCTCGATAAGACGACAACGTCAGCGTCCAAACCTTTCACCCCAGTATGGCAGGTAAGGTACTCTCAGAGGAATGTTACTGTTGCGGGTTTGGGCTATTCTAAAAACACGGATTTTGGAAACAATAGAATATCACTCAACGTGAATATGGTGTTGATTTACTTGGAAGTGAATATGTGTAGAATACACACAGACCTGTGGCAGTGGGACTGTATGTACTTTCACTTTCATTTTGAGTGTGACGAGATTAACACTAGTTAGCTTAATACTAATTATAGAGATGGGGGTGCAACTCATGATGGCACTAAAAGTAAAGTTAAGTTCTGACACAAACACCCAGAATGACGTTGAAAAAGTATATTGTGGATTAGTCATCAGCAGTGGTGAAAATTCAATGAATTCAGTTGGGGAGCCCTGGTGGGGTCCAGGGGCAAATTGAATTGATTTATGCACATTTTAACACCAACAACTACCCCCCCCCCCCCCCCCCCCCCCCCCCTCCTCCACTTTTCCCTAACTCTGTTTTCTGCCAAGGCATCTCAAGTCCCAGGGAGGAGGCTCAACTAAGAGCTGCAAGGCGGCCATTTGTGGAGAATGTGACAGGCCCTGTTCTCAAAAATTTATTGGATAAGCTCCGGGAGCTGAAGGTGATTAACAAAAGTGAGTACAACGAAGTGATGCAGAGATCCACAGTCACCGAAGACAAGGCCCGAGCTCTCATAGACATGGTGCTAAACAAAGGGGACAGAGCCAGTGGGATGATGATCTCCTCACTGATTGAGCTGGATCCCTTCCTCGTCAAAGAGCTGAACAGAGCCATCCAAAAACCCGAGTTAAACGAACCTGAAGACATGCAGTGAGCCATCCTGAAGACATGCAGTCAGACAAGCCTGAAGCTATGCATTCTAGCATTGTGACTGCCTATGGCCCCTGGTCTGAGCATTGATTACCTTACCTTATGATGACTGATGGATAGATGATTCACTTACTTAAACAAATGTATTTGTTGTAAGTTGCTTTGGATAAAGTTGTCTGCTAAATGCCATGTACTGTCATAGCGTTTATATGAAAACATTTTTATGTGTGTGCCTGGATCTGGGTTTTTATATCACATTTTTATACCACCCTTTCGTGGAGAGCATTTTTTCTGTTCTTCCTGACGACATTGTATGAGAGTTTACTTTCTTGAAAGGAAGCCATCATGACATTACAAACCTGACAGAAGCATTTGTACGCCAAGACTCGTAAAAACTGTATCATGTTATTGGGGATGTCAATAAAGGATTGTTTATATGAATAAATGCATTGACATTAATCATCAAGTTTCTCATCTAAAGGCTAAATGTCCCTGACATTCTTCTGGGATGAGTTACTAGGATCACATTCAGACACATACAGTATTTTGTTGCGCATCACTATAATCCATATCGGCACGTTGCCTAGCAACCTCGGGGATAAACACACAGCAACAGAATAATTTTCAGACAAAACTTTACTTAATAATACAAAATAAAAATAAACATCTAATGTAGCAAACAAACCATCACAACACAAAGGCAACACGTTGCGTAGGCATCATGGTTGTGGTTTGTGCATGTTTTTTAGTTTTTTTTTTAGACAGATCGAACTGAATCAAGTAGCATTGGTGGAGAAATACAACAGCTCACCGTGTCGTTAAATAATAATATAATACACAGTAACATGGCTCACAGATCAGAACAATCGTCCAGACTCCATCTCAACAGCACATTTCAATTGAACTCACTAGCAGGGTGAAAGGATTTCCCTCAGTCAACTGAACTCGACTCAAGTCATCTTGACACAGAACAAAGACACAAGTGGTTGGTTACAGACATTCATATTCTCTCTTTCTCTCTCTCTTTCTCTCTCACACACACACACCCACAGACAAGCAGACACACACACACACACGCACACACACAGACAAGCGCACACAGACGCACAGACAAGCACACACAGGCACACACACACACACACACACTCTCAACACTGGAACTGAGCAGAGACGGTTTGTAAGGCAGGATGGGGCACTGGGATGTTTGGAGTTGCAGCAGTCTGACCACCCAGAACATGACTTAATCATAAATAAAATGCAGAAATACTGACGCCATCAATGAATCTCAAGTGTATATTTTGTCTTCCACTGAACACACAACATCAGCACATCTGGACATCAACCATGCAGTTGTCACAGTACGAGGGGCCAGGGAGCCTTGTGTGAGTGTCCAGGCTTACTGAGCTGTTGCTGGGAAGCACTCACACAGAGCCCCCCGGTGTCTCTCCTGGGATGGTTGTATCAGACATAAGTGGTCGCCAGGGTGAGGGTCACTTCCCCTTCAATTCAGTCATTTCAGGGAGTGAACTGACGCCCAATTCGGGACTTGGCAATGTTTTTGTGTAAAATGGAATGGACCCCCCCCTAACCGACCTCGTTAGTCACTCAACCTCATGTCTGTGTCACACAACAGGATCAGTGTCAGAGTCTCTTTTAAACTGGGCACACAACCCCAAATAAATCTTGAAAGGAAACAAATGACGTGACAGACTATTAGATCCTGACCATGGTCCTCTTGGGATCTTTCACTGCTCCGTGAAGTAACCGTCTGAACAGTCTGAACAAACTAAACATTTGGAAGTTGGAACGTGTTAGTGTGGCGTAGAAGCATTATATTCATATATCCTCATTTAAAAAAAATACATTTTTGGAATTATTATTTTTAAATCTTTGACAACACTCAACACCCAGATAAACACTTTGCAGCACCACACGTTTACAAAATAGGAACTCATGCAGAAAGGACACCGTTTGTTCTGGACGGCACACCGTCTGTGTGGACCTGTGTCAAACAGGATATGTGTGTGTGTGTGTGTGTGTGTGTGTGTGCGTGTGCGTGTGTGTGTGTGTGTGTGTGTGCGAGCGTGCATGTGCGTGTGTGTGTGTGCGAGTGTGTGTGTGTGTGCGTGCGTGTGTGTACATATGTGTGTGTGTGTGTGTGTGAGAGAGGATACTAATGTGACCGTTGGTGTGTGTGTGTGTGTGTGTGTGTGTGTGTGTGTGTGTGTGTGTGTGTGTGTGTGTGTTTCAAGCCAATGTCCCCCCTATAGTGGAAGCAATGACAATTCCTAGCACCACACAGCAAATAATGATCATAATTTTCTTCTGCATATCAGACAAGGCGAGAAAAAGGACATCCCAGGCAGCGTGTCGGGAGAAGAGGAAAACATGTTAAAAAGAACACTTCCTTACTGTACAAAACTGTTTATTTCTTACTGTTAACTCACATTGTCACTTAGCAAAGATTGTACAAAATTCCAAGGATACTCTATCCCAAAGTCCCAAATCTCCACCCTTTTCCTTGAAGTATACACTTGTCCATTACCCCACATGGATACAAAACCACAGGATCGGTGTAAGAGCCCATGCTTACACCGATCCGATGCTTTGAAATCCATGTTGGGGAGTGAACGGGTGTACACTTCTGGGAAAAGGGCGGAGAATTCAGGACGTAGGGGAGGTGGAGTGCTACAGGTAGACTAGGAGAGTTTCCACATATAGAGTTTCCTCATATAGAGTTATATAGTCATTTACATTACATAACAGAGGGACATAGACAAGGCATTTTCTAAACCACAGGACACAGTCGTTGATCGAGGCAGACGGGACTGAACATCAACATGCCACAAACATGCAGAACAGCACACGCAGCAACACCCATGCACCAGAACTGCACCACATGTAGCCTGACCACCGACACACGCTAACACACGCTAACACACGCTAACACACGCTAACACACGCTAACACGGGGAGAACAGATCCCCTAAACTGGCCACGCACAGTAGCAGAAACAGTCGACTGTCGATCAGCCTAGAAACATGGTTATTTGTCTGTCGATTTAATTGAATGGAATTGAATTGAAAGACAAAAATAACCGTGTTTCATTGTCTTTGACAACAGTAGGTAGAAAATGAATAAAGAAAAAAAAAAACATGTTCAATGAGCCCACTCAGATTGTAGTCCAGTGCAGAAAACCCCCCCAGAGGGCTGAACCCTCCCTTTAAGTTCCTCTGGTCACAGAGGGCAGAACCTTCCCTTTAAGTTCCTCTCGTCCCAGAGGGCTGAACCCTCCCTTTAAGTTCCTCTCATCCCAGAGGGCTGTGTGTTGGTTCTCCATTAGTCTCACAGTGAGCATCTAGCTAAGCGAGGCTAAGCTAAGCTAACCCATCATCCATAGTGTCCTCCATTTGCATCACTGTCCACTGTGGCCCAAAATGGCAGACTGGGGCCTGGGGGAGTACCGAGGAGGGCTAGGGGGAGTGTGGGAGACATGGGGGAGGCTACCTCCTCCAGGAAGGCAGACGGAGGCCCATACAGAGGGTCCTGTGCCCCCCCCCCCCCGCCCTAACTGAGCCCCGCAGCCAGAGAAACAATGAGGATGGTCAGAGACACAGCGAGGCAAACCCCTATCAGGATCATCTTCTGTGTGGGGGGAAATGGAGTAGGAGAGAGATGGAGGTAGTGAGTGAAAGTGTCTGTGTGTGTGTGTCTGTGTGTGTGTGTGTGTGTGTGTGTGTGTGTGTGTGTGTGTGAGAGAGAGAGAGAGAGGGAGGCAGAGAGAGTCAGACATGTGGAGGGGAGGGAGACAGGGGCGTTGTCAGAGTCTTCCCGCTGTCTGTCCTCTCGCTCCCTCCTTTCCCGTCTGAGAAAGAGTGAATGGAAAAGACAGAGAGAGGGAATGAATAAAGACGTGTGTATGATAGAGGGAGAGGATTGAGAAAGGGAGAAAAACAAATGGAGGCAAACCCTGGGGGCAAATGTAGGCCTAAAATGAGAGTGAGGTCAGAATGCTAGTGACAATGCTGCTATCAACCAGAAGGGGGCAGTAGCTCCCTTCAACTAAAACTTTGGCTGTCTTCATGCTCAGAAAAAAAAGACCAATGATCCCAAAGGCTACTGCAGTATCTGAGCCAATCAACCAATCAGCTAATCAGTCAATCAGCCAATCAGAGTACAGAAAAGCCAAAATGAGGAAGTGATTCATAAATTCAGTCACATCATTGGATATTCCTACAATATAAAGTCATAGCATATGCATGCACAGTGAATTAACAAGGCACAGATCATGCTGCCACAACACGAGAGAG